>NC_045448.1:90226422-90299642 GCF_002776525.5 Piliocolobus tephrosceles | reverse complement strand
AAAAAAAAAAAAAAAAAAAAAAAAAAAAAAACAAAGAAAAGAAGTGATTCCTGAGCCCTTTTGTGCTTTCACTTCAGCTTGTCTGATAATAACTAGCATCTGCCTTCTGTATATTAGATATCTTTCAAGTGTCCAGAGCTTATAAAACAGCAAGAGCAGAAATCCCACACACTGTGGGGAGGTAGAATGGAAGGAGGGCAGGCATTGGCCTTGGAATCAGAAGATGGACTTGAACATGCTAATTTCTATACGTGGCTAAGGGCAGGTCACTTAACCTCTTTAAACCTTACTTTTCATCTTAAAATGGAATTAAAAAAAAATTTGCCTCAGCAAGTGTTATTTGAAGATGAAATGTGCCAGTACCATGTTAGCTGAATCAAATAATCAGAGCGCAACAATGGGAGTCCATAATAAAGTGTGAAATTTCATAGTGCTGAGCCTGACATTCAGGGCTGCCCAAAGGTGAAATCTGTGCCTGCCTGCTGAATGGTGACAATAATCTCACCCAGACTGGGCAGCAAGCCTGGACTTGCAGGGGTCTCCATTTTATTTCTTCTCCTACTTTATCTTCCTTTCTCCCAAATTTCTTCACATTGCAATTTTTATTGATTTATTGATCTATTGATTTTGAGATGGACTCTCGCTCTGTCGCCCAGGCTGGAGTGCAGTGACATGATCTCGGCTCACTGCAAGCTCCGCCTCCCAGGTTCACGCCATTCTCCTGCCTCAGCTTCCCGAGTAGCTGAGACTACAGGCGCCCGCCACCACGCCTGGCTAATTTTTTTGCATTTTTAGTAGAGACGGAATTTCACCGTGTCAGTCAGCATGGTCAAGATCTCCTGACCTTGTGATCTGCCCACCTCGGACTTCCAAAGTGCTGGAATTACAGATGTGAACCACCGCGCCCGGCCTGTTTTTTTTTTTTTTTTTTTTTTTTTTTTTTTTTTTTTTTTTTTTTTTTGAGACAGAGTCTCACTCTGTCGCCCAGGCTGGAGTGCAGTAGCAGGATCTCGGCTCACTGCAACCTCCACCTCCCGGATGCAAACGAATCACTTGCCTTAGTCCCTCAAGTAGCTGGGATTACAGGCGCGCGCCACCACGCCTGGCTAATTTTTGTATTTTTAGTTGAGATGGGGTTTCGCCATGTTTCCAGGCTGGTCTCAAACTCCTGATCTCAGGTGATCCGCCCACCTTGGGCTTCCCAAAGTGCTGGAATTACAGGAGTGAGCCACTGCACCCAGCCTGCAAATATTCTTTTAATAAAGTCCTTATCTTTGTAAGCTTCTTTAGTACTTGAAATTATGCCTGCCTGGGTGCCATGGCTCATACCTGTAATCCCAGTACTTTGGGAAGCCAAGGCAAGAGGATCGCTTGAGCTCAGGAGTTCCGATACCAGCCTGGGCAACATGGTGAAAGCCTGTCTCTACTGCACACACCTGTGCATGTGTGCATGCCTGTGGCACACGCCTGTGGTCCCAGCTACTGAGGAGGCTGAGGTGGGAGGATCAATGGAGCCCGGGAAGTTGAGGCTTCAGAGAGCCATGATCACGCTGCTGCACTCCAGCCTGGGTAAGAGTGAGACCCTGTCCCAAAAAAATAAATAAAAAAAATGTAAAAAATGAAATTACATCTGACATAAATAAACCCATGAATTGCACAGGCATTATATGTGACATTGGGCCTAGGGCTTAAAACGTGTGGCCTTTCAGGATTCTAGGAGAAGTTTGGTGAACAAAGTCCATCATCTGGGAACATAAAAGAATAAAGAATGCTCATATAAATGGAGGCATAAGCCATGTTCATATACTGAAAGTTCTAACGCTGGAAAGATGTCAGTTCTCCTCAAATTAACCTACAGATTCAGTGTAGCCCCAAGCAAAACTGCAAGTGTTTATAGAAATTGATGAGCCAGATTTAAAGTTTATATATAAACAAAATGCCAAGATAAATCAACACATACTGGAATACAGAAAGACAGGAATAGGGAGATGACTTACTCTAGCAAATATAAAAACTTCTCATGAAACTAAGTAATGAAGACAGAGGAGTACTGGTGCAAAGATATGACAGAGTACAGAAACCAGAAGCAGAACCATACATTTGTTGAATAATAAAGGCAGATCTGTTTGCAGTTCATAAGCATGATGATTGGGTTTTCACACTCATGTGTGGGATGTGCCTTTCTCAAACCTGGTAAGGTCTGCCTGTTACCAGTCCAACGTGAGAAAAAAATAAAATAACAAAGAACTTCAGAGCAGTGTGGAAGACAAACTTGAATAAATGGTGTTGGAAAAGTATGGTATGTGATATTGTGAGATACACATTTGGTCTTCTTCCCATTTCCTGGCATACAACTCCTAAAATCCGTAGACTCTCCAAAGTGATATATTTTTGTGTGCTAATGAGTTGACTGATGGCTGGCAGCCATTAGGTAGCTTCAAAAGGGGGCTGGTTACTAGAAAGACCAAGGCAGGATTAGAAGGGTGGGATTTTCGGCTCTGCCCCCCAACCTCCAGGGAGGGGAGAGGGGCTGAAGGCTAAGTTGATCAATGGCCAGTGGTTTAATCAATCATGCCTATGTAGTGAAGCCTCCATAAAAGCCCAAAAGAACAGGGTTCAGACAGCTGAACACATGGCAGTTCCTGGAGGGTGGAACACCGGGGAGGAGCTTGGGGAGGACCTGGAAGCTCCGCCCCCTTCCCCCATATCTCACCCTCTGCATCTCTTCATCTAGTGTTCTTTGGTATCCTTTCTAATATGCTCTATAATAAACTAGCAACCATAAGTAAGTGTTTCCCTGTGTTCTGTGAGCCACTCTAGCAAGTTAACTGAACCTAAGGAGGAGGTCCTGGGAACTCTAATTCATAGCTGGTTGATCAGAAGCACAAGTGAAACAGGCTGTGACTTGCAACTGGCCTCCAAAGTTGGGGGCAGGGGCAGTCTTGGGGACTGAGTCCTCAACCTGTGGGACCTGATGCCATCTCCAGGTTGAGAGTGTGAGAACTGAATTAGATTAGAGCACACCCGCTGGTGTCAGCTGCAGAATTGACTGTTCGCTTGGTGTGTGGGGGGGAAACCCCATACATTTGGTCACAGAAGTCTTCTGTGTTGATTGTTGAGTGAGAGAACAGAAAAAAACACAAACCCTTTGGGTTCCCCCCACCATATCTTCAAACAAATGAAGTAGGATGCCTGCCTCACGGCTTGCACAAAAATCAATTCCAGTTGAATTATATATCTATGAAGCTTTATTTATTTATTTATTTATTTATTTATTTATTTATTTATTTATTTATTTTGAGACAGAGTCTTGCTCTGTCACCCAGGCTGGAGTTCTGGAGTTTGGTGGTACAATTTCAGCTCACTGCAACCTCTGCCTCCTGGGTTCAAGCGATTCTCCTGCCTCAGCCTCCCATGTAGCTGGAATCACAAGTGCGTACTATCATGCTCAGCTAATTTTTATATTTTTAGTAGAAACAACAGGGTTTTGCCATGTTGGCAAGGCTGGTCTGGAACTCCTGGCCTCAAGCAATCCACCCTCCTCAGCCTGCCAAAGTGTTGGGATTACAGGTGTGAGCCACCTCACCCAGCCACCATGAAGCTTTCTTTTTTTTTTTTTTGAGTTGAGGTCTCGCTCTGTCATCCAGGCTGGCCTGCAGTGGCATGATCTCGGCTCACTGCAACCTCCGTCTCCTGGGCTCAAGCGATTCTCCTGCCTCAGCCTTCTGAGTATCTGGGACTACAGGCATGCGCCACCATGCCCAGCTAACTTTTTGTATTTTTAGTAGAGACAGGGCTTAGTCATGCTGGCCTGGCTGGTCTTGAACTCCTGACCTCAAGTGATCCGCCCACCTCGGCCTCCCAAAGTGCTGGGATTAGAGGGGTGAGCCACCGCACTGGCCCACTATAAAGCTTTTATAAGGCATCATATGAGAATATGTTTATGATCTATGGCAATGTTGCTGAAACATGGGTACTTCTGGAAATGTCTGAAGACATTTTTGGTTGTTACAACTAGGTTGGAAGGGAGTTGCTACTGTTATGTAGTGGGTAGAGGCTAGGGATGCTGCTAAACATCCTATAATACATAGGACAGCCCCCCTCAACAAAGAATTATCTGACCCAAAATGTAATCACTGCCACGTAAAGAAACCCTGGTCTAGGATTAGGAAAATATATCTTAAACATGACATTAAAAAGCACTATCCCACTGGGGAGGCAGAGCTTGCAGTGAGCCGAGATAGCACCACCACACACTCCAGCCCGGGTGACAGAGGGAGACTCCGTCTCTAAAAACAACAACAACAACAATAAAAACCATTATCCTTGTTAAGTTTGATTCCTATGTTGGGCAACATTAAAATTAAGAGTGTCCACCAAAAGATACCGCCACCCAGGGAATGAAAATACAAGACAAACAGTGGGAGATCTCCACAACACACAGAGCCAGCAGAGGGCTCCTTCTTAGAAAATAGTTAAGTAAAATGCAAACGACCCAACAGAAGGTTCTAGAGACCTGGACCCCCATGGCACAAAAGAGAAAAACACTGGCCGATAAACATAAAGAAGATACTCAGTACCATTGTAAACAGGAAATGTTGATTAAAATCACAGTTAAATACAGAATTCAAGGTTTGACAATTCCAAGTGTTGGAAAGAATGTGAAGCCCCCAAACACTGCTGGGGGAAGGATGTGAACTGGTAATAACTGGCTGGGTGCCGTGGCTCACGCCTGTAATCCCAGCACTTTGGGAGGCCGAGGCAGGCAGATCACTAGGTCAGGAGTTTGAGACCAGCCTGGCCAACATGGTGAAACCCTGTCTCTACTAAAAATACAAAAATTAGCCGGGTGTGGTGGCAGTCGCCTGTAGTCCCAGCTACTCAGGAGGTTGAGGCAGAAGAAGCGGTTTATCCTGGGAGGCAGAGGTTGCAGTGAGCCAAGATCACGCCACTGCACTCCAGCCTGGGCGACACAGCAAGACTCCGTCTCAAAAAAAAAAAAAAAATACAAAAAATAAGCCAGGCATGGCAGTGGGCACCTGTAATCCCAGCTACTCAGGAGGCTGAGCCAGGAGAATTGCTTGAACCCAGGAGGCGGAGGCCGCAGGGAACCAAGATCACGCCACTGGACTCCAGCCTGGGCAACAAGAGCGAAATTCCATCTCAAAAAAAAAAAAAAAAAATTGGTATTAACCCCTTTAGAAAAACCTTTGGTGTTACTATGTCTGGTAAAGCTGAATATACCATGCTGTGTAGCACAGAAATCCCACTTCTAGGTAAACACTCTGTAGTAATGCAAGTTTATGTATATCAGGAAGTATATACAAGAATATTCATGACAGTGTTGTTTAAAATGGCCTGGACTGGGGACAATCACAATGGCCTAGAACAGATCAATAATCTGTTAATATCCCTATAACTATTTATATACACACCCATACATACATAATGCACACATATATATTCTATGAAATATATATACTTTTTTCAATAATACCATACAGCCATGAAAATGAACATGTGGTAAAATTCAGAAATACACAGTACAAAGAAGTGCAGTGTACAATTCTATTTACATAAAGTACATTCCAAAAAACAGACAAAACTATAGCATTTCGAGACTTGCATGTAAGTAATAAACTATCCAGAAAAGCAACAATGAGATTCCCCCCAAAAAACACAGGCTAGTGCGGGACAAAGGGACAGTTAAAGTTAGGAGGGAAAGGAGACCCATCTGGCACGTGGCTCGGTTCTGTTTGCTGACCTGAATGGTGTTTGGATGGACTTTGTCTTAGTGATAAACCATTGGGCTGCAGATTTTTGTTTCGTGCACATTTCTGCATGTATGCTATATTTCACAAAGTAAGAGTTAGTGTTTTCTTAAATTTTTTTCAAGATTAACTCTTCAGACAGGATTTAATAATACTGATTAGGTTATAGGCTGATTGGTTCCAAGGCGATAAACTTGGGCGTTCCTGAATCACTTTAGTGTCTGTAATTGAATTTGTTTCTCCTGAGAGTGGAGCTGTGGGATGAGGAGGCCTGAAACCAAAGAGGCGGGGGCGAAGGAGGGGGTGTGGCTTCCTGTTTTCTTGGACCGGTGAGCAGTGAGCAAGCTGGAATTCTCCTGGAGCTCAGAGTAAAGCTACCCCCGCCGTGCTAGGGCTCCTAACTTGCTTCTGAGTTCTAAGCAGGTGGGCCTCTGCACTCTGTGAGGCCCCCAGGACCTCTACTTACACGACCCCAACGACTGTAGTCTAAAGGAGGTGAGGGTTCCATCTGTTTTGTGGAAATTTCTCTCAGTAAACTAATGCATGGCAGTGATTCCAGGTAAGAGGTGAACCAGACGTTTGGCGGCGTTTGGATGGCTAGTTGTTAAGGAAGACGGCTGAGGGGCAAATGAGAGGAGGCTGTGTGGGAAGCACAGCTGAAGTGGGTAGGACTCCTTAGATCTGGGGTTCTTAGTGGATCCGAACATGTTGGGAGAGGTCACGGCGTTTCTTCACTCATGTATTCATTCAGCGAGTATTTATTAAGCGTCTACGTTAAGCACAATTTGACATGTTGAGGAAACAGCAGTCAAGGAATCTCTACCCATGAGGAGCTTACATCCAAGTGTAGTAAGATAGAAAACAGACCAAATGTAAAATGGCCGGGCGCGGTGGCTCACGCCTGTAAATCCCAGCACTTTGGGAGGCTGAGGCGTGCGAATCGTGAGGTCAGGAGATCGAGACCATCCTGGCTAACACGGTGAAACCCCCGTCTCTACTAAAAATACAAAAAATTAGCCAGGCGTGGTGGCGGGCGCCTGTAGTCCCAGCTACTTGGGAGGCTGAGGCAGGAGAATTGCTTGAGCCCGGGAGGTGGAGCTTGCAGTGAGCCAAGATCATGCTACTGCACTCCAGCCTGGTGACAGAGTGAGACTCTGTCTCACAAAAAAAAAAAAAAAAAAAAAAAAAAAAAAAAACAGATGTAAACGTTAAATTGTGAGGTTCTTGCTACTCAAAGCATAGTCTGGGTATGAGCAGTATCAGCATTGCTAGGGAGCTCGGTAGAAATGCAGAATGAGAATCAGGGTCTTTTTTTTCTTTCTTTCTGTTGCCCAGGTTGGAGTGTAATGTCGCCATTTTGGATCACTGCAACCTCCGCCTCCCAGGTTCAAGCGATTCTCCTGCCTGAGCCTCCCAAGTGGCTGGGACTACAGGCGCACCACCATGCCCAGCTAATTTTTGTATTTTTAGTAGAGATGAGGTTTCACCATGTTGGCCAAGCTGGTCTTGAGCTCCGACCTCCAGTGATCCACTCACCTCCGCCTCCCAAAGTGCCTGGATTTCAGGCGTGAGCCACCCCACCCAGCCAAGAGAACCAGCATCTTAACATCTCAGCTGGGGGCAGTGGCTCACGCCTGTAATCCCAACACTTTGGGAAGCCAAGATGTGTGGATTGCTTGAGTCCAGCAGATCCAGACCAGCCTGGGCAACACAGCAAAACCCCATCTCTACTAAAAATACAAAAAATGAACCGGGCGTAGTCACGTGTGCCTGTGGTCCCAGATAGTCAAGTGGCTGAGGTGGGAGTAATTGAGTAATCAATTACTTCAGCCCAGGAGGCTGCAGTGAGCCGTGATTGTGCCACTGCACTTCCGGCCTGAGCAACAGCGCAAGACCGTATCTCAAATCCCCCAAGGTATCTCAGTATCTTAAAGCACTCTATTAGGGAATGGTGATGTCATGGAGGAAAATCAAGCAGGGAAGGGGCAGAGGGTGTCCCATGGGGAAGGTTGTCAAAACTCTAAGAAGTTGACATTTCCAGCTAAGACCAGGGAGGCAAGGGGGCTTCCGGTGTGCATGCAGAGGTAAAGAGCTTTGCAGAGTTAGGGACAGGGAGGACCTGAGGCCAGGGTCCTGGCCTCTCTGCTGTCTTCCAGCTGGGAGAGGAGTGTGGCTGAAGAGGAGGAGCAAGAGGACGGTAGTCAGAGAGAAACTGGAGGCCTCAGGACAGGGAGTGACCCACAGTGTCAGGCCTTGTAGGCACCATGGGAATCTGGGCTTCCTTCTGAGGGAGAGACGGAGGAGCTCTCTAATGGTTTTGTTGTTGTTGTTGTTTGTTTTGGGACGGAGTCTCGTTCTGTCACCTCTACCTCCTGGGTTCAAGCGATTCTTCTGCCTCAGCCTCCTGAGTAGCTGGGATTACAGGCGCCTGCCATCATGCCTGGCTAATTTTTGTATTTTTAGTAGAGATGGGGTTTCACCATGTTGGCCAGGCTGGGGTCTTGAACTCCTGACCTCAGGTGATCCACCCACCTTGGCCTCCCAAAATGCTAAGATAATAGGCATGAGCCACTGCGCCCGGCCCTCTGATGGTTTTGAGCAGAGGATTTTGAGCTCTCTAATGGTTTTGAGATAGCCAGGATGACATCACATTAAAATGATTATCCTGGCAGCTGGTTTGGAAATAGGCTCATTGAACAGATGCTGGAAGACCAGAGAAGGGTGACTGCCCTGATCCAGGGGACATGTGGCACCCTGGCCCAGGCAAGAGCAGTTTAGGTAGAATTGGTCAGATTCTGGACAAATTTTGAAAACAGCAGTTGGCAGGACCTGTTGATGGTGCTGGCTGTGAGGTGTGGAGCAACGGGTGTCTCCCAGGAGTTCGAGGCTTCAGTGAGCCATGATCATGCCATTGTACTCCAGCCTGAGTGACCCTGACTCAAAAAAAAAAAAAAAATTAGTAAAATAAAATGGAGGCAAGTTCTCAGAATAGACTGCTAGTAAAACATTTAATGCTGCTGGTCCTCATTCCTGCATCTTAATGAGAATATTAATAGCTATCAGTTACTGGCCACTTGCTGCATCCCCAGCGCTGTCCCCAGTCCTTCAGTTGTAATCACTGTCTTAGTCCCCAAAACACCTATAAGGTTGGTACAAATCTCAGAGATGAAAAGCATTCTGAGCTACAGAGTATGACTGAGCCAGCAGGCTCTGAACCCTCGCTCCCTGGGTTTAAATCCTGCCTGTAACTTTTCAGCTGTGTGTGACCTTAAGTAAGCAACCCAAACTCTCTGTGACTCAGTTTCTTCATTTGTTAAAAAAAAAAAGAATAGCCTCTTCCTCTGTTTTTTCACCTCAGCTATTAGATTTAAAATAGATAGAATGTGAGTCACCTGGGAATATGTTTAATTATCTCTCTATTATTTCTTTCTTGGCAAATAATAAGCACAGGACTAGCTTGTTCTGTTTTTGTAGAATTTATGAATGATTTTAGATCAGTTGCTTGTCTATTTTCTTGAAACAACTTAATTTTCTTTTTTTAATCACACAAGTGATAGTATTTTTGGCAAAAATTCAGAACAATTAAGACTAAAATTATCTAAATTCCCCCTAAACCTGGGGTGACCACTGATAAATCTTATGCCTATCTATGTGTGTTATATTTATTATATAGTTATAGATCCTCAAATTTGCACAGTGTTTTAAGACTCATTTTCTTAGTCCATTATATTTCATCATTTTCAGTCTATGTCAAAAATATTTTCAACATCAGTGACTATGTAGTACTTACAGCATATTACATAACATAATCTCCCCTAGAATTTGGAGTCTCATCTTTAGGACACACAAAAAAATTATAGCAAAAGAATACATTTAACAGAAAGCTTCCCCCCATTTTCCCTAACAGATTCATCCGTAATCAATATAATGGAAAATTCTAAGACTTCTGACTCTTTTCAACATGAACTGGAGGATTATATTAGAAAGCAGAAAGCCAGAGGATTGCAACCAACACTTTGCTTTATAAAGGTGAAGGAGGGCTCCGCCTACCAAGAAAGGGGCCCCACTGAGCCTCGGGGGCCGGAGCAGCAGGGACTCCCCTTCTGGAGACCCCACCTGTTCCCCGCTTCCTTGGAAAGACTGAGGACCGTGGAAAGCCGGGTACCTCCCTGGCCTAAAATTCCTTATGCTCCACGAAGACTGGAATCTGTAAACCACAGTCAAGAGAATCAGGACTGTTTCTTCAAACACCGGTGGCTTCTAAGCCCATCTGGGCAGGGAGAGAACACAGGCGTCTGCGGGACGCAGGGCAGGGAAGGTTCCTGTTGCCTCTTCTGGGAGCCCCGCGGCAGCGCCCAGCAGGCGGGCCATGGGGACAGAGGCTGTGGGGACCGAGGCCTGAGGAGGAGGCACGGGGAGGTGGGAGGACGAGGAGCGGCCGGGGAGGAGCCCAAGAGGAAGCACCGCGGGAAGGGAGACTCACACAAAGGGAACAGGGGCAGGAGAAAGGCTGAGGGTGCCTCAGGCAGTGCAGAGAGACCCAGACGCAGCAAGAGGAATCACCAGGGTCGGGACACCCCAAAAGATGCGAGGTCCGGGAGAGAGAAGAAGGGGCCAGGCAGGGAAGGCCCCGAGGAGGAGAGGGACCTGTGGGATGAAGCCATCCTTGGCAGTTGTTACTGATGATTGGGGACTGGGGTCCCCAGTATTAAATCATTTGAATCTGCTGGAAAAGATGGATTAGATAACACGGAAGCAGTTAAATGGCCACCCGCTTGGAAGAAAATAAAATTTAATCGTCACTTCACACTCTATTCAAATATTAAAACTCAGATGGTTTACAGATATATGTGTCAAAACTAAAATATAAAAGTATTCAAAGAAAATATGGGAAAAGTATTTTTAATCTTGAAGTATGGATGACCTTCCTAAATAAGACACAAACCAGAAACCATCAAAGAAAAATTAATAGATGTAACTGCCGAAATAGTGTAAATTTGTGTAAAGTAGAAGATTTTATTGTAAAATTTGTAAAATGGAAATTTTAAAAATAAAGCATTGTATGTGGGCATCAAACAGGTCTGAAAGATACACAATACACTGATAACTGTGGATTCTGCGATCAGAGAACTAAGTGGGTGGGGAATAGGTTGCAGTTGGCTAACTTTTTTTTTGTTTTTGTTGTTGTTGAGACGGAGTTTCACTCTGTCGCCCAGGCTGGTGTGCAATGGTGCGATCTCGACTCACTGCAACCTCTACCTCCCGGTTTCAAGTGATTCTCCTGCCTCAGCCTCCTAAGTAGCTGGGATTACAGGTGTGCGCCACCATGCCCGGTTAATTTTTGTATTTTTAGTAGAGACGGTGTTTCACCCTGTTGGTCTGGCTGGTCTCGAACTCCTGACCTCGTGATCCGCCCACCTCGGCCTCCCAAAGTGCTGAGATTACAGACCTGAGCCACTGCACCCGACCTTCTAATAAACACTTTTAAAGACAAGCAAGAAGTTGGGGAAAAATGTATTTGCCTCACTATGAGTATCTCTGTGCAAGTTACAGAATTATTGCCTCTGAGCTCCAAGCAGTCTTTACTCTGCAAAACGACCTTAAAGGATGCCTCTGGTTTGCCAGTTGGCTTGATGCTAGTCTCTGCCAGTAGAGGGCGATGGAGGGTCATTGTGAAGTGGCAGGTGGAAAAAAAGTACTTTGCCCAAGTTGGCACTTTTCTCTGGGGATGTGTGTGTCCATCTGTTCTCGTCTGTGTCCATGTCCTATGTCCGTCCTCTAACAAATTTCTTTGTCCCCAGTGGCTGTGTGACCTGGTTCTCCCTGCAGAGGTCTGAATCTCAGTTGTAGGGGACAGACCCTCTTCCAAGTTTCTCAGTTCCTTGTTCACCATCCCTCCACCCCATAGACAGGGCTTAGAGCGCCAGCACAGTACCACCTACAGATTAAATCCAGCTTTTGTGCTGCCGGATCTGAGACGATTTTACACGGGAACCTCAACTAGGCAAAATGTTATCCCAGCAAAATGGATCCCACTCTTTTCATTAATAGAACATTATTCCAAAACGTGTACTCATTACTTTATTTCGAATTTCATCTATAAAAAAATGTGGACATTTCCTTCTGTGTTGTTATATGAGGACCTACCTAATGTTTTTAATTGTGCCTCTTGCCTACAAAGCCTACAATATGGCCTATCTGGCCCTTTACAGAAAAAGTTTGTCAGCTCCTGCCTTGTAGTCCTCTTGAACCACTTACGATAGTTAACCATCTTTTATCAGTTAAGAATTCTTGGCTGGGCGTGGTGGCTCACACCTGTAATCCTAACATTTTGGGAGGCCGAGGCAGGCAGATCACCTGAGGTTGGGAGTTAGAGACCAGCCTGGCCAACGTGGTGAAACCCCATCTCTACTGAAAATGCATTAAAAATATATATATATATATTAGACAGGTATGGTGGCGGGTGCCTGTAATCCCAGCTTCTCAGGAAGCTGAGGCAGGAGAATGGCTTGAAACCAGGAGGCAGAGGTTGCAGCGAGCCAAGATCGCACCATTGCACTCTAGGCTGGGTGACACAGTGAGACTCCATCTCAAAAAAAAAATTATTTTCCAGGCTGGGCACAGTGGCTCATGCCTGTAATCCCAGTACTTTGGGAGGCCAAGGCGGGCAGATCACTTGAGGTCAGGAGTTCAAGACCAGCCTGGCCAACATGGTGAAACCCCATCTCTACTAAAAATACAAAAATCAGTCAAGCATGGTGGCACATTCCTGTAATCCCAGCTATTCAAGAGGCTGAGGCATGAGAATCGCTTGAACCAGGGAAGCAGAGGTTGCAGTGAGCTGAGATCACTCCACTGCACTCCAGCCCGGGTGACAGAGCAAGAATCTAACTCAAATAAAAAAAAAAAAGATTTATTTTCTGTTTTGTCTGAGACAGGATCTCCTTCTGTCGCCCAGACTGGAGTGCAGTGTTGAAATCATAGTTCACTGCAGCCTCCAGCTCATGGCCTCAAGTCATCCTCCCACTTCAGCCTCCCAGGTAGCTAGGACTACAGGTACAGACCATCACCCCCAACTAATTTTTAAACATTTTTTGTAAAGATGGGGTGTCACCATGTTGCCCAGGCTGGTGCTGAACTCCTGGCCTCAAGCAATCCTCCTGCCTTGGCCTCCCAAAGTGCTGGGATTACAGGCATGAGGCTCCACACCCAACAACATTAATTTTTTTTTTTTTTTTTTTTTTGAGATGGAGTATTTAGCCTGTTGCCCAGGCTAAAGTGCAATGGAAAAAGGGAGGGTCTGGAGGGAAGAATGGCTCCTGCCCTTGTCCAGGGAGCTGGGCAGGCATGTGTCTGGGCTGAGTTCTGGCTTCCTTGTCCCACACGTGGCTCAAGCTGCCTGACCTGCTGACAGAGTTCTCTTCCTCCCAGGTAGGTGTCTAGAGCAGAACTGGCCAGAGTGTTGCTGCTAGTTCTGATTTGGGTAGAGTGGGACCCACCTCCTGGTCCCCTGATTCACAGGATACAGATACAAGTGTCTGTGTACATTGGGTATAAGGTGACTAAACGGTGGCAGGATGCCTCTGCTTGGGTTGTCCTCAAGGCAGTGAATGGTGAGACGCAGCCCTGGAGTTGGAATAAGGAGGTAGGGGGTGGGGAGATGCTCTGCCTACCTTTTGGAAGTAGGCTCTGAGAACATAGAGAAAAAAACAAACTCTGTTTTTCCTGTACTCTCACAGCATGAAATACTTCTGTGACCTCAGATGTGTGGGAGTTTTTCCCCACATGCCAGTCCTCCAGGAGGTGACACCAGCTGTGTGTTCGCTAATTAAATTCAATTCTTTGGGGTTTTTGTTTTGTTTTTGTTTGTTTGTTTTTGATACTGAGTCTCCCTCTATCGCCCAGGCTGGAGTGCAGTGGCGCGATCTTGGCTTACTGCAACCTCCACCTCCTGGGTTCAAGTGATTCTCATGCCTCAGCCTCCCAAGTAGCTGGGATTACAGGTGCCTGCCACCATGCCTGGCTAATTTTTGTGTTTTTAGTAGAGACGGGGTTTCACCATGGTGGTCATGCTGGTCTTGAACTCCTGACCTCAAGTGATCCACACACCTCAGCCTCCCAGAGTGCTGGGATTACAGGCATGAGCTACCGCACCCAGCCTTAAATTCAATTCTGACGCTACTTACCTGAGAAATTGTCAGATCCCACAGGTGGAGGGCTCAGTCCCACAAGACTGTCTCCCATTGCTGATGCCAATCACAGGCCCCATGTTGTTTTACCTGTGCTTCTGACAAAATGGCTAGAAATGAGGGTTCTTAAGCCCACCTCCTTGGGTTTAATTAATTTGCTAGAGTGCCTCACAGAACTCAGGGAAAAACTTACATTTACTGCTTTATTTTAAAGGATATTACAAAGGATCTAGATGAAGAGATGCATGGGGTGAGGTTTGGGGGAAGAGGCTTAGAGCTTCCATACCCTCCCTGGCGTGCCATCTTCCAGGAACCTCCACGTGTTCAGCTGTCCACAAGCTCTCCAAGCCCTGTCCTTTTGGGTTTTTTTGTTTTGTTTTGTTGTTTTGTTTGGAGTCTCGCTCTGTTGCCCAGGCTGGAGTGCAGTGGTGCCTTCTTGGCTCACCGCAACCACTGCCTCCCAGGTTCAAGTGATTCTCGTGCCTCAGCCTCACTAGTAGCTGGGACTACAGGCACACGCCACCATGCGAGGCTAATTTTTGTGTTTTTAGTAGAGATGGGGTTTCACTATTTTGGCCAGGCTGATCTCAAGCTCCTGACTTCGTGATCTGCCCGCCTCAGCTTCCCAAAGTGCTGGGATTACAGGCGTGAGCCACTGCGCCTGCTTTTGGGTTTTTATGGCTTTACTACCTAGGCGTGATTGATTAGATCATTGGCCATTCGGTGATCAACTCAACTTTCTGCCCCTCTCCCTCCCTAGAGATTGGAGGTTGGGGCTTAAATTTTTAATCCCAACCCTCTGATCCTGTCTTGGTCTTTCTGTGACCGGCACCATTCAGAAGCTATCCAGGAACCCCCAGCCATCAGCCAACTTAGTAGTATACAAAAAGACTTACCGCTTTGGAGATTCCACAGATTTTAGAAGCTGTCTCTCAGGAAACAGGATGAAGACCAAATATATATTTCACAAATCATACGCCCTCGTACCCCTTAACTTCCCACCACCAAGTGGCTGATTTGCCCTTGAACCTGAAAAGCTCAGAACTGGTCATTTCCCCAATAGGTGACCAGGCCTGCCAGCCCCAGGGCTCTGTCTGACCCAATGAGCTTTATAACGTCCTAAGTGGAAGCTAGTCCAGGCCATTCAAAGGTTTATTAATACTTGTTGATCATTCTAGAACTGAAGGTCCCTCTGAAGAATGAACACTGTAGCCTGCAGGGTCCTAAGGTAAAGAGACTAGAAGGAGTAGCCATGTGCAAAATTTCACCCTGGTGCAGTTTTATTCATGGTTCAAGCAAAAACTCAGAGTGGTTTTGTTATCAGGGTAAACAAACTTGTAATTTTACTTTCCCCAGTGTTAGGAAAGCTCCTTCTGCACTGTGAATGCTGAGCCATGAGTATTAATCAGGGTGTGAACGTGTAGAACATTAAATAGATATGCAAACTTGTGTGTCATGCAAACATGCAACAATGTGTGTGCAAACACATTGATGTGCAGCTCCCATTCACAATCACAGACGTGAACACTTGGAAATAAAAATAAATTACTAAGCTCCCCAACCAACTGAAAAGATGCCATCTTGGCCAAGGGAACCCCAGAGAAAACATAAAAACTAAGTTTCTAGCCAAGACAGGATGGGACTTTGGACACACCTCATTATACCACCCTGTCCCACCTTGCTAACTGCCACTAGGCTGTCTTTCCTAAAGGTTAAACAAAAACCAGAAACCAGAAAAAAGATGATCTGGCTAGGCTCAGTGGCTCATGCCTGTAATCCCAGCACTTGGGGAGGCTGAGACAGGGAAGCATTGCTTGAGTCCAGGAGTTTGAAACCAGCCTGGGTAGCATAGTGAGACCTCATCTCTACAAAACAACTTTTAAAAAATTAGTCAGGCAAGACCAGGCACAGTGGCTCATGCCTGTAATTCCAGCACTTTGGGAGGCCGAGGCCTGTGGATCACCTGAGGTCAGGAGTTCAAGACCAGCCTGACCAATATTATGAAACCCCCGTCTCTACTAAAAATGCAAAAATTAGCCAGGCATGGTGGCATGTGCCTGTAATCCCAGCTACTCGGGAGACTGAGACAGGAGAATCACTTGAACCTGGGAGGCAGAGATTGCAGTGAGCCAAGATCATGCCATTACAACAAGAGCGAAACTCCATCTCAAAAAAAAAATTAGCCGGGCATGGTGGTACATGCCTGTAGTCTCAACTACCTGAGAGGTCGAGGTAGGAGGATTGCTTGAGCTCGGGAAGTAGAGGCCGAGGCTGCAGAGTGGTCATTGCACCACTGCACTCCAGCCTGGGCAACAAAGGCAACAAAAAGAGACTCTGTACCCCCAGCCACCAAAAAAAAAAAAAAAAAAAAAAAAAAAGATTTGCTCCACCGCTGACTTCAACCAACCATTTGACTGGCTCTCCATTTTGCAATTTCAACACTGACCAGCATTCCTTCCCGATAAGAAACCACTGCCCACAGGAGTGGTTCTGGCCAGTCTACAGAGGTTGTACACAGAGGGACTTCATGTCCTCTGCTTCACCTTTTGATGTATATAGGGCCTAATTGTCATAAATTAGGTTAACCATCTGTGATAGTTAATATTAGGTGTCAACTTGATTGGATTGAAGGATACCTAGATGGCTGGTAAAGTCTTGTTTCTCACTGTTTCTGTGTTGCCAGAGGACATTAACATTTGAGACAGCGGACTGGAAGAGGAAGACCCACCCTCAGTGTGGGTGGGCACCATTCAATTGGCTGCCAGCTCAGCTAGAAGGAAGCAGGTGGAAGAAGGTGGGCTAAACTGGCTTGCTGCGCCTTCTAGCGTTCACCTTCCTGCCAGGCTGGATGCTTCCTTCCCCTCCTCCTGCCCTTGGACATCAGACTCCAGGTTCTTCGGCCTTTGGACTCTTGGGCTTGCACAAGTGGTTTGCCGGGGGCTCTTGGGCCTTTGGCCACAGACTGAAAACTGCACTGTTGGCTGCCCTGCTTTTGAGGCTTTTAGACTCGGACTGAGTCACTGCTGGCTTCCTTCTTCCTCAGCTTGCAGATGGCCTATCATGGGACTTCACCTTGTGATCATGTGAGCCAGTTCCCCCAGATAAACTCCCTTTCATATATACACATATCCTATTAGTTCTGTCCCTCTGGAGAGCCCTGACTAATACAACATCTAAAGTTGAACATAGGATGCATGTTGCAATCATTAGCCTACTATGCCTGTGCTTCCTTTTCATGAATATTCATAGCTTCTCCTGTAACCTGTTGAATATATACGTGGCCAACCCACTCAGCGTAAATTCCTGTTTCCTTAACCCCTACCTTGAAGTGCTGCTGGCTGGAGTCCAAGCTTCCTGACCTGTCAGAATGGCCACCTGCAGGCTGCAACCCTTTGTGAGAAATAAAGCTCTCCTTTCTAAACTTAGGAACCTCCTCATTTGTCAGGTGACAACACAGTGATACACATACACACACAGCAACCTCCAGTCTGTCAGCCTGAAATAATCAAAGGGATTAAAATAGAACTTTGAAGGCTTATTTAGGCACACAGTTTGAGGATATCTACCTGGGAAGTACAGACTCCAAAGGAAGGCGGTCAGTCCTGCGAAGTGAAGAAGTTAAGATCTTACTATCCGCCGGGCGCAGTGGCTCAAGCCTGTAATCCCAGCACTTTGGGAGGCCGAGACGGGCGGATCACGAGGTCAGGAGATCGAGACCATCCTGGCTAACACGGTGAAACCCCGTCTCTACTAAAAAATACAAAAAGCTAGCCGGGCGAGGTGGCTGGTGCCTGTAGTCCCAGCTACTCGGGAGGCTGAGGCAGGAGAATGGCGTAAACCCGGGAGGCGGAGCTTGCAGTGAGCTGAGATCCGGCCACTGCACTCCAGCCCTGGCGACAGAACGAGACTCCGTCTCGAAAACGGGGTTTCAAAAAAAAAAAAAAAACTCACTATCTAGGCAGAAACAAAGAAGTTTAGTGGGATTACAACATCTTCCATACAAAGGTGGTTCATGATTACAGCAAGCTGATTGGTTTAGCTTGTTCCTTTTTGGAAAGAGATACTTAATATTTTATCATTTATTTATTTATTTATAGAGACAGGTCTCACTCTGTAGCCCAGTCTGGAGTGTAGTGACATGATCATAGCTCACTGTAACCTTGAACTCCTGGCCTCAAGTGATCCTCCCACCTCAGCCTCCCAGAATAATTGGATTACAGGCATGAGTCACCATGACTGGCTCTTAAATCCCTTTTAATCTATAGTTTCTTCTCCATTCTTTCTCTGCTTTGTTTTTAATTTTGGAATTATTTTTGAGGAAACTTGATTGTTACCTGTGGTAAAAATGACTCCTCTCAAAGATATCCCCCCCTTTTTTTTAAGAGATGGGGTGTCACTATGTTGCCCAGGCTAGTCTCAAAGTCCTAAACTCAAGAGATCCTCCCACCTCAGCCTCCCAAAGTGCTGGGATTACAGGCGTGAGCTGCCGTGCACAGCTGCATCTTGAGTAATTTAATAGTCATGGAGTATTTTGTGCCATCTGGTATAAGAAAAGAAGTTAATCTATAACAAAAGATCAGTGACTAAGAAGGGAAGGAAGGGAAGGGGTCTTATCTCAGTGCCATTCAGTCTTTCACAACATTTTACAAAGAAAAAAAAATTTTAAAAAGATGAATCTATAATCAGATAAGCAAAAGTTGCAGCTGTTAGCTATGTTGCTCAGGTTCCACAATCACATTTTCGTCAAGCCACAGAATAAGGTTGCAACAACTTATTTAAATTATTTATTTTCCGGCCAGGCCTGTAATCCTGTACACGCCTGTAATCCTCTCACACCTGTAATCCCAGCACTTTGGGAGGTCGAGGGGGGCGGATCACGAGGTCAGGAGAATGAGACCATCCTGGCTAACACGGTGAAACCCCATCTCTACTAAAAATACAAAAAATTAGCAGAGCGTGGTGGCGGGCACCTGTAATCCCAGCTACTCTGGAGGCTAAGGCAGGAGAATGGCGTGAACCTGGGCACAGTGGAGGTGGAGCTTGCAGTGAGCCAAGATAGCGCCACTGCACTCCAGCCTGGTGACAGAGTGAGACTCCGCCTCAAAAAAAAAAAAAATTTCCAAGTCTCATCTGGGCCTCTATTTCTTTACCAGGCTCATTAATTGCACATTTTTATAGCATTTATTTATTATTTGCTTTTTTTAAAAAATAGATATGAATTTTCACTATATTAACCAGGCTGGTCTTAAACTCCTGGCCTCAAGTGATCCTCCCATCTCAGCCTCCCAAAGTGCTGGGATTACAGGTGTGAGCCACCATGCCTGGCCTATTATTTGTCTATCTCACAAGACTGTATGCTCTCCGTAGACAAAAATCTTATCTGTTTAGCTTATTAATATATGCACAATGCCTGGAATGCACAAGGCCTGGAATAGCAGAGCTTGTGCTCAGTCAGCATGTGTGAGTTGGTGGGCATAGAACACACTGCATTACATGCTGAGTCTGATCGCACAAAACGTGCTATGAAGTAGGTGTGATTCATATGAGCACTGTGGGACCCAGACAGGAGAGCCATCCCCCCAAGGTAGGGCACCAGTTAGTGTCCAGCCCAGGTTCCAATTTCTGTCTTGCTGATAGGCCCAGGGCCACAAGATACAGGTGCTCAACAAAGGAGGTGAGTAGGGGCTAGAATCTAGACCACTCTGCTCATCAGGTTTGAGCTAAGAGCTAAGACTGCCAAACAATAAGAAAATTTTCCAAACACAAGCTGATTTTAGATCAATCTGTCAGAGAATGTTTTGAACTATGTAAAATAATATAAATGCATATGCACATGCGTATATAGCTATAGATGTAGTTAGAATCTATAGATCTCTCATTGGCCAAGGTCCTAAGCAAAGCCAGATCCCTTAACTGACACTAAGTATCTCAGCCCCTCCTCACCCTCTCATTTTCTTCCTTCTACTTTTGCATTTGTGCACAAAGAAGTAAAAGACCAAGAAGCATGACACACTTAGTCTGAAAAGTATTTAAGGAACAGAGATTTATGCTACAGTAAGTTTGCTAATTTAGATACAGAAATGCTTGATGTCCTCTGGGCAGTCATAACTTTTAAATTAGCTTTTCTTTCTTTTTTTTTCTTTTTTTAAAATTGAGATGGGGGTCTTGCTATGTTGTCCAGGCTGATCTTGAACTCCTGGCCCCAAGTGATCCTCACAGCTCAGCCTCCCAAAGTTACAGGCATGAGCCACTATTCTTGGCCAGAGATTAACTTTTCTACTGGGTCAACATTTTTGATCTCCTGAAAAAAAAAAAAAAAAATCCCTTTTCATTTTGAGACAAGGTTTCCACTCTGTTTCTCAGGCTGGAGTGCAGTGGCACAATCACGGCTCACTGCAGCCTCAACCTCCTGGGTTCAGGTGATCCTCCCACCTCAGCTTCCCAAGTAGCTGGTACTATAGGCACACGCCACCACCTCTGGGTAAATTTTTACTTTTATTTATGTATTTTTTTTGGTAGAGACAGCGTTTCACCATATTGCCTGGTTGGTCTCCAACTCCTGATCTCAATCAATCCTCCCACATCAGCCTTCTGAGTAGCTGGGATTACAAGTGCAAGCACCTGGCCCTCTTTCTCTTATTTGAATACATTTCTTTTTGATAAGAGGCTCACCCTAGAGTCTGGAATTGGTAGGAGCAGAAAAAGAGACTTCCATTTCTTTATGTGATTTTTAAAATCCTGGATATTCTTTATTATGTTTTTTAACATTTTTTATTTTTATTTTTGATTGAAAGTACAATATGAACATAGTGTTTCAATATTTTAAAATAAAATCACTAAAATAAGAAAATATGGCAAAAAAAAAAAAAAGTGGGAGGCCGGGTGCGGTGGCTCATGTCTGTAATCCTAGCACTTTGGGAGGCTGAGGTGGGTGGATTGCCTAAGCTCGGGAGTTCGAGACCATCCTGGGCAACACAGTGAAACCCCATCTCTACTAAAATACAAAATGAATTAGTTGGGCATGGTGGCACACGCCTGTAATCCCAGCTACTCAGGAGGCTGAGGCAGCAGAATTGCTTGAACCCGGGAGGCAGATGTTGCAGTGAGCTGAGATACAGCCACTGCACTCTAGCCTGGGCAACAGAGCAAGATCCCATCTCTAAAAAAATAAAAAGTGAAATGCGTCCTTGGGGAGGTAGTACTGGTAAAGTGTTTGTATAGATTTGACTTTGGGATATGGAACTGCACTTTGACCTCTAATAGGGGAGCATTCCATGGGCCTGGTCTCCAACTTGGAAATAAACTCTCTAAAGACATTATTTTCTTTGCTTTGCACCTCATGTGACTTCTCTGAGTAGGGGGGATTCTGCTTTCAATTCTTCTAACAATAACAGTGGAATCATTAACTCCCTACTAAAAGAGGCTTATTCAATATATTTTTGTTTGATTTGGGCTCCCTTTGATGGTGGTTAGTTTGATATTTGTGACGTTTTCCTAAGGAAACTAGAAAAAGCAATCTAGATTGCTTCTCTTTGATTTGGGTTAGAACTAAGTGTGAGATTTCCAAGTGGAAAGTGAACATCAACCCAATAAGCTTTTATTCTACATGGTTCAAAATGTTCTCTGTAAAACTGATCTAAAAATCTGCTTGTAATCTGGAATTTTCTTATTGCACTATCTTAATTTTTTTTTTTTTTTGAGATGGAGTCTTGCTCTGTCGCCCAGGCTGGAGTGCAATGGCGCTATCTTGGCTCACTGCAACCTCTGCCCCCGGGTTCAAGTGATTCTTCTGCCTTCAGCCTCCTGAATAGCTGAGATTACAGGCACCCCACCACGCCCGGCTAATTTTTGTATTTTTAGTAGAGATGGGTTTTGCCATATTGGCCAGGTTGGTCTTGAACTCCTGACCTCAGGTAAAGAGCACCCCTCATTTATGAATATAGGAACTGAGGCCTGAGAGTGGGTAAGTAGCAGAGAAGCGATGCTAATGGGCACTCTTTCTGCTATACCAGTGTGGTCCAGGCAGGTTATGTACTCTCTGATTCCATTTCCCTTTTCTCTTGGGTACCCAACTAAACTCCATTTTCCAGCCGCCTTACAGTTTGGTTGAGTCCATGTGACTGAGTTCTGGCCAGGCACCACAGTGGCAGTGGGTCACATTGTGATGACCCAATTTAGCAGTTCTTAACCCATCAGACCAGCCCTCCTTCACCAGAATGACTCTTTGTAATGATAGTTTTACTGCCCTGAAATGAATTTCACAGATAATAGGCTCTACCTACACAAGTAATTTCAAAACAAGTCAACAAAAATCCTGAACTATATAAAAGAGGAAATTGCTTTATAATAAACAGATGAGTATTTTAACCAACAAAAACTCAGGCACAGCTGCAGGAGATAATATAGTGAGGTCCCCAAATACTTATACCAACCTGTACTGAACAAACATCAACCGAAAATAAGTCAGATCATGAACTGATCTGTAGCTAAGACCAGGAATATGGAAGAGCAAAGGCACAAGTGAATGGTAGACTAAAAACTGCTACATTCAGAGAAGGCAAAACCTGAGAGGGAAAGGTACTTTATGTTGAAAGGCAAAACTGAGTTTTGTTCCAGGTTCAGACAGTTAATTACAAACAGGTTATTCACCTGAATGAATATCCAATGGCACACATGAACATCAAAGGAAGGGTCCTTCTGTACATCTGGTTTCCCTGACACAACCCATTAAGCACCCACAGCCCACCTCAACTAATATGACCATCTCCATGCCCTCGATGTTTTTCCAAGAGACCTGCTGAGTTACCTCCTCCAAGTTCAATGGGCAAGCAGATCCCGGATTTTATTTAGCCCTGAAGATAACCCAGTGAGATGGCATGGTTGGTGTTATTTTCCTCATTTATCCATGTAGAAACTGAGGCCTGAGAGTACATAAGTAGCAGAGAAGCGATGCTAACCAGTGCTCTGTCTGCTATACCAGTGCGGTCCATGCTGGTTATATATTTACTGATTCCATTTCCCCTTTCCTCTTGCGCACTCAAGTAAACTCCATTTTCCAGCCCCTTTACAGTATGATTGAGTCCACGTGACTGAGGTCTGGCCAGTGGAAAGTAGACAGAGTGATGTTGATGCTTCCAGGCCTGGTCCCCAGCCCCAGCACCCCCTACACCACCCTGGTGAAGGCAATCATCCTCTTTTCCCTTTGCACAGTGATCCATGGAGCCATGAGTTGAAGATGGGGGAAAGACCCTGGTCCCCTGCATGACTGAGTGGAGAAAATACTCCTTACTCCCCGGCATAGCTGCACTTGAATATCACAGAACAATGCAGGGGATTTGTATTAAGTTAAACCACTAATATTTAGAGGTTAATTTATCACAAACGCAAAAGTTTCCATAACTAATGCATCCAGGGGTTCTCTGTCTATGATTTTAGACAATATCTGACAAAGCAGTGAGTAACTTTTAATCATTTACTGAGAAAGTTGTTCCCTTTGCAATGCTGTGCAATTGCATGAGAGAGTGGATAGAAAGGGGTAGTTTGTGTTTTCTAAACAACAAATACTTCCAATATACATCAAAGAAGAAATACAAATGGCCAACAAGCACATGAATAGATGCTTAACATCATTTCTCATTCAGGAAATGCAAATCCAAACCACAATGAGATACCACTTCACACCCACTAGGATGGAACAAAACAAAAGCAGAAAATAACAAGTATTGGCGATGATGTGGGGAAATTGGAACCCTTTCATTGTTGGCAGAAATGTAAATGGTCACAGCTGCTATGGAAAACAGTTGGGTAGTCCCTCAAAAAAGTTAAACATAGAATTATTGTATGACTCAAGAATTGCACTCCCTGAGATATACCTGAAAGAATTGAAAACAGGCACCCAACCATGTATTTGTACAAGAATGTTCACAGTAGCATTAGTCACAAAAGTCAAAAAGTAGATATAATAGCCCACTCAAATGCCCATCATTAGATGAACAGATAAAGAAAATGTGGCATATATAGGTATATACAACAAAATGTTGCTCAACAATAAGAAGGAATGGTGCCACAATGGGGATGAACCTGAAAAACATTGCACTAAGTGAAAGAAGCCATTCACTAAAGACCACAGATTGTATGGGTCCATTACATGAAATATCTAGAACAGGTAAATCCAAGAACAGAAGGAAGATTAGTTGTTGCCAGGATCTGGAGAGAGGTGACAATAGGGAGTGACTGCTTAATGGGTGCAGGGATTTCTTGTGAGGAAATAAAAATATTTCAGAACTAGATAGATGTGGTGGTTGTACAACATTGTAAATGTACTAAATATCACTGGACTGTATGCTTTTGAATGGTTAATTTTGTGTTATGTGAAATTCACATCAATTTTTTTAAAAAGCTCACACTAATGTGTGGTCTCCCCAGGTCTGTGTCCATCCAGACCTCACCAGTTCAGCCTGGGAGCAAAGGCAGTATCCAGGGAGACTCTGGCCTCTGGCTGGGTTGAGTGACTTCTTTTCCCCCAGTGCCTTTGAACTCTCTGCACCCAGCTCTGTGATGCCTTTGAACTCTCTGTCACCAGCAATAGGCAGAGGGGCTGGGGCAAGAGTGGGATGGAAAGAATACTGGATGTGGAGACCAAATGTGACAGTGTCCTTGCCCCGCTGCCTGCTTTAGCTCTCAGGGGACACGCCATTTCCTCTCTGATAAACTCTAAGCTGTTAGGGTAACCCATGGGCCTGCCTGGCTGACTCTTTGTTGACATTTGCAAGTGGCCTCTCCCACAGCTCTCCAAGGGCTCCCTCTCCCCTACAGGCCGCATGCCCAGTTCTCCCTGGACCTCCCCAACCCCCTTTCTGCTAACCCCGGTTTCAACAGGAAGACGCAGCCTGAGCCAGGTCTCCCCTCACAAATCTCCCCACCAGGGCTGGATCACACCACAAATAGAACCCGCCCCAGGGCACTCGCCAGCAGGGCACAGCCAGTGATTGTCACAGTCCTTCGAAATTCTTAAGATCTAGGTCTTGCTGCATCCCCACAACCTACAAACAGGGTCGGGGCCTTCTCTGCACCTCCAGTTCCCAGCTCACCTCTGTCAGTGTCACACCTTTCCTTCCTCCCTGGCAAGGGAGGGCAAGGCTTGGGGCTTGCTGACTCCAGGCCAGCCCAGCCCGGGGCACGCAGGAGCCCCTCAATAACTACTCAAACAGACAAGAAATGGCCCGAGTTAGTGGCCAGCTCCACCATGCACTACACATCCTGAGCTCTCTGAGCCTCGACTGTCACTCGGGGTCACAACCCTGTCCTGAGCACCTCCCGGGGCAGGGGGCGATGACACACATGCAGCTGCCTGGGGGAAGCCGGCGGTGTCACCTCCTTTCTGGAAAGCGGAGGGTCCTGGTGGGCTCTGGAAACGCAGCCCAGACCTTTGCAATGCGAGAAGGATGAGGGCGGAGACCTCGCGGTCTCCAACACAAGACTCCCGCCCCCACCGTGCCCGGTCCCGCCCCCCCCACTGCCCCCCCCCCCCCCCCCCCCCCCCCCCCCCCCCCCCCCCGCCCCAGCTCCCCCCGCCCGGCCCGGCTCCTCACCCACCTCAGCCGCGACTGTCTTCGCCGAGCCCTCGGGGCCAGGTGTACCGGGCGCGCCACGATGCGGCCGCGGCTGTGGCTCCTCCTGGCCGCGCAGCTGGCAGGTAAGGCGGGCGGCGCGCGGGCTGCCCGAGGGTCTGCGCTCCCGGGGCCTGAGCCGAGAGGTGAGAAGCGGCTGTCCTGGCCTTGGTCCTGGCAGGGTGCAGCGTAGAGGCCGCGGCGGCAGGGCACCCGGGAGGCAGCTTGGCAGGCACCGTCCCTAAGGGTGGAAATAAAATACCCCCGGACCGCATTACCCAGGGGAGCCGGAGAGCCCCTGGACTGAGGTCACCTCCCCGCAAAAGCCTGGACCCAGGAGAAGGGGAGGCAGTGAAAAAAGGGGAGCGAGTGAGGGAAGGAAAGAGAGGGACGCCGGAGGTCAGGAGGGGAAGGAAACAGGTTCCTGCCCAGGGTCCCCGCAGGATGTGCTCCGAGGAAGGTTGGCCAGGCCAAGGGTCCTGTGGACACATTTTTATTACTTCCGGGGAAGTGTTTGTAGTACAATCAGACAAACATCGGGCGCTCCCAGTTCTGGGAGGGCTAGGGCAGGATGATCCCTCTGGCTCCCGTTCTCTCTGGTGTCCCCGGTGTTAGGTGTCATGGGTAGGGTGGCTCCCTAGGAAGCACCCTGGAGGTTGGGTTGTTGGAGTTGGATGGGGCGTCTAGATTGTCCTTCTGAATAAGTCCAGCCAGACTGCCTTTTGGAAGAAGCCTCCGCACACCCGGAAAGCTGCCCAAACTGGTCGATTTACTCTCGTGTCCAAAAAGCCCAAAGCTGGTCATCCCGCCAGAGGGTGACAAGGCCTGGCAGCCCGGGGCTCTGGCCCAGTGAGTGCAATATCATAAATAGAAAGAGCCCAGGCCATTCAGCGCACTAAAGTCATTACTGATGGATCTAGAAACATCAAGTCCCTCTGATAATGGAATCCCTGGGTTATGGAGGGGAACAGGCAGTGAGGCCTGGCTCCGTGTCCAGCACACAGCAGGGACTTGGCCACAGCCCTGAGTATTCAGTTCCTAGAGGACAAAAAGCAAGTGGGCCCCGGGAAGAGCCGGGGTGTGTCTCAGCCAGGAGAGGAAATGCACACTCACAGCCCAGGCCTTGCTCTTAGAGGAGTCTTCTGGGTTTTCCTGGAAGGGCTTCAGGCACCTGTGTACCTGCAGCCCCACTGTGTGCTCATGAGCCCATAATTGCCATTTGGGAGAGGACTGCAGGTCTCTTCAGTTCAGTGGTTCCAAGTCCGTTTCTGGGGTCCAACAAGCTGGGTTTGAATCTGGATCACTGTGTGACCTTGAGCAGTCTTTAAACTTCCTGAGAGCCTTGCTTTCCTCATGGGTAAAGTGGGTGCAAAACAGTATCTCCCTCACAGGATTTGGTGAGGATCAAATGAGGCAATGTATGTGCCATGCCAGGCACAGCTCAATAAACTGGCATTACTGATTCTTATTAACTCCCCCAAGAAGTCAGCGACCCGAAACAAGGAAAAACCTCTGCTCTGCTGGAACAGCACTGTGGTGTTTGGGCAGACAAGAGGAAGCCCAGCAGCCACTTGTGCCCCAGGCATCATTTCCGTCTTGTTTTTATTTTTATTTTTTAATAATTTTTTTTTTCCAAGACAGAGTCTTGCTCTGTCGCCCAGGCTGGAGTGCAGTGGTGCGATCTCGGCTCACTGCAACCTCTACCTCCCAGGTTCAAGCACTTCTCCTGCCTCAGCCTCCCGAGTAGCTGGGATTAGAGGCACATGCCACCATGCCTGGAAAATTTTTGTATTCTTAGTAGAGACAGGGTCTTACTGTGTTGCCCAGGCTGGTCTCAATATCCTGAGACCAAGTGATCCTCCTGCCTCGATCTTCGAAAGTGCTGGGATTACAAACATGAGCCACCACACCCGGCCCCATCATTTCATTCTTGATGCAAGCGAAAGCTAAGAGTGGTCCAGGAGCAAAGTCAAAAAGTCAAAGTTCATTTCATCAGTGTTGGAGAAGGCCATTATGGGGCCACAGAGCCTTAGCCGCAAGTGCAGGCAGGATTTTAAACATGAGGTGCCCAGTAAGCCGGCTCCTCTTGGGCACACACGCATGCCCTCTGGCCTCTTCTGCCTACCCAGGTCTGTGTCCTCTCTGTGCCTCCCCACTCCTGCATCTCTGTCCTGGCCTGCAATGTCTCCCTTTGCTCCACAGCCAAAATGAAGGGTTCACCAGGTCAGATTGTGTTCGTTGGAAGCTGTGCAGCCTTGGTGTGAATGGAACCCATTCTGATCCTTCTCCTTGAGATTTAATTTACTTCTAGTAACAGCCCTGTGATATGAGACATGGGAACAGTATTTACCTGTGTACATGGCCATACAGTTTGCAGTGTGCTTTTTTGGACAGCATTTCACTTCTTTCCAACCCTCAGAGACAGGCAGGACAACAGCACCAAGCTGCCCGCCTTTCATAAGACAGAGGCTCGGTGACTGGCCTGAGGTCTCACAGCTGGCACGGCCAGAGGCTGGGTTCAGGGCCGGGTCTGTGAGTCCTGCTCTAGCTCCTCATGAACAAGCCCCTGCTTGCTGGGTGCTTCTCGTCAGAGTCTAAGATGAACTCCCAGCCCTGCTTCTGGGGTGTCTGTCCTTCCACTGGGGAATAGGGATCCAGTGACCCATCAGTAGCTGGGCTCGGGGATCATGGGCTATAATTGTACCTACCAGGGGATAGTGAGCTCTTTTTGCTGTCTGCCCTTGCTGTCCGCCCTTGCTGTCCAGCAATGGACAGGCTAGCCACATGCTCTGCTGTGATTCTGGGCTCCTCTCCCAGCCTGTCCTGGGTCTCCTTCGGCAGTTTGGAGCCCACCGAAGCGCTATACATCCAGTGGCAGGCAGGGGAGGTAAAAGGCAACCAGCTTTGGCTTCAAACTTCGAATCCTTGAGTTTCACTCCTAGGCTGAACAAATAACTTCATGCCTCAGTTTCCTCATCTGTGTAATGAGGACTAAAAATCCTGAATCCATCCTTGTGTGGTGGTGCATGCCTATAGTCACAGCTACTTGGGAGGCTGAGGTGGGAGAATAGATTGAGCCCAGGAAGTCAAGGTTGAAGTGCACTATGATAGTGCCTGTGAATAGCCACTCCACTCCAACCTAGGCAACATAACAAGACCCCATGTCTTAAAAAATTCCAAAGCCAGTTTGAGGCTTCATTGAGTTCCTTTATGCAAGGGCCAGACATACAAGTGCTCAATAAACAAATGGCAGCTCTCTCTCCTGTACCTTTGTAAAGCTGAACTTAGCAAACACCTGCCTTCCAGATGATCTCCTGGAAGGTGGGGTCTGTGAGCTCTGAGTCCAGGAGCCAACAGCTGCGCTCAGTACAGTCCCTGGACCCAGTAACTGGGCAGGTTCTTCCACGGCTTTTCCTTTGACACCTGACTCAGTGTGACTGCGAGGTCCTACAACTGTGGCTAGGAAAATGTGCGATGTCTCTGTTCTTGGCTTTTCCTAGTTCTCCGTGGCAGCTCAGTCCTCCAGCAGACCCCTGCATACATAAAGGTGCAAACCAACAAAATGGCGACGCTGTCCTGCGAGGCTAAAATCTCCCTCAGTAACATGCGCATCTACTGGCTGAGACAGCGCCAGGCCCCGAGCAGTGACAGTCACCACGAGTTCCTGGCCCTCTGGGATTCCACAAAAGGGACTGTCCATGGTGAAGAGGTGGAACAGGAGAAGATAGCTGTGTTTCGGGATGCAAGCCGGTTCATTCTCAATCTCACAAGCGTGAAGCCAGAAGACAGTGGCATCTACTTCTGCATGATTATCGGGAGCCCCGAGCTGACCTTCGGAAAGGGAACTCAGCTGAGTGTGGGTAAGAAGCAGGCTCAATGGTATCAATGAGCACTGAGCATCGATTGTGTGCCAGGCACGTGCCAGGCACTGGGACCACCATGCTTCAGTGTGCCCCACTCTGCAGCCGTGACTAACAGCACTGCTGCTGATAATAACAGAAAGAACACGTGGAGACTTACCCAGGCCAAGCCCCTCCAAGTGTTTACATAGCTAGCTCGCTTAATGCTGCCAACCAACCTGGAAGGTAGGTCTATTACCTAACCACTTTAGATGGGAATAAGCTGAAACTGGAAGAGATGGATCAGAGTCAGAGATGAGCATTAAGCTTCTCTTTTTTTGTTTCTTTTTATTTTTGAGACAGAGCCTCACTCTGTTGCCCAGGCTGGGGTGCAGTGGTGCAATCTTGGCTCACTACAGCCTCTGCTTCCCGGGTTCAAGTGATTCTCTTGCCTCAGCTTCCCGAGTAGCTGCGATTACAGGCATGAGCCACCATGCCTAGCTAATTTTTTGTATTTTTAGTGGAGATGAGATTTCACCATGTTGGCCAGGCTGGTCTTGAACTCCTGACCTCAAATGATCCACCCGCCTTAGCCTCCCAAAGTGCTGAGATCACAGGCGTGTGCCAACATGCCTGGCCAGGCATTATGCTTCTTATGTGGACAGGGCAGTGCTGTCCTTCAGGCCACATCAGGGACATCCGAAGCTACGGCTGGATTGGGCTGAGTCCCTTGGCCTTATAGTGGTATTAGAAATCCCCACAGAGTGTGCACACAGGGAGAGGAAGCCCTCACTGCCCTGATTTACCTACCCAGTGAGGGCATTTCTAGGGGCAGTGGAGGGGCAGGTACCCTTACATTCTCTGTGAGGGTCTATGGCTTGAACTCATACCTGAGTCAAAGGCAGTAAGGAGACAGCCAGGCCCAGCTCTGCTTGCAAACTTGCCACGCTTTCTCCCCTGGGCCTCAATGTTCTCTTCGGTGTCATGGGGCTGCTGATGGCCTGCATGACCCACTTAATCCCAGAGAAGCTGCAGACCTCTGACTTAAGTCAGCAAGTCCAGCAGACACACATTTCAAGCCACAGATGAAATTCTAAATTTTTAGTCATGTTTAAAAAAGCAAAAAGCAAGTAAAACTAATTTAAATAATATATTTAACTCAATTTATTAACTGTATTTTCATCTGTTATTGCTGAAATATTTTACATTCATTTTTCATACTAAGTGTTCAGTGAGCATTTTACATAAAACATATGGCTCATCTCGATTCAGACTGGCTACATTTCACGTGCTCAGCAGCACCTGCAGTGAGTGGCCACCGTATTGGAAAGAAGGCATTTAGCTATGGATGGGGAGGGATTGTGGTGGTAACCCTTACCACCTGGCTCTGGCTCTAGCCCCACCTCCAGCTTGGCCCAAGGCTGGAGCCAAACCCCTCCAGGGCTCCCACTGCCCTGCTTCCTGCTCACCTGAGGGCACTAAAAGCCACAAGGAGACCCAGAAATTAGACCACCCAGTGTGAGGAAGTGCAGGGGCAGCTGGGGACAGCAGCACGATTAGGAAGACACAAACCAAAGTAATGCCTCGCCACCTCATGCCAGCCTGGAGGGACTATTGCAGGCAAGAAGCTGAGGCATCCCTTTGCGTGGGGGTCCACTGATTTTCATATTGAAAAATGGACTTCGGGAGTTTGGGAGTTTGGGGTTTGGGGTTTGGGTTTTGGCGTTGGCTTATTGTTTTTGCCTCTGTAAGCCCCACACCTTTCCACTCATGAGATTTCAGGGTCTGAGAAGGTGGAGGGTGGAATAAGCACAGTTAGTTTCCAGAGCTTCCCACCACCTCCACCCCAACCCTACTCACTCCTTACTTCTGTATTTCCAAACCCCAGACACCTCCCAGCACTGCAGGAATGTCAATGCCTCTTTACAGCGCTGGCTTGCAACCAAACCTGCTTCTCCCCAGGGCTTGCAATGAGATCTTCTTCAGAACCAAAACCCAGCTTCTCACCCAAGAAAGGCCTTTTAGAGGACAAAGCTGGGATGGTTGAGAAAGTGTTTGGGGAAAGACAGAGCCTTTTTCAGGCCCTTAAGTATATCATGGGCTCAAAGTTATATTCCTTTTAAGGACGGAGAGGGAGAGATTAAACTGGGGGCTCAGGAGGAATCCAGGGGGACCTGGCTCTAGGCAAGATGAATTTAAAACAGAACAGTCCCCCAACCTGAGTCTCCCACCAGACCCAGGCTGTGGTGCCCAGACAAGGCACTGAGGGCCTAAAGAGCTGGCTCCCCTCTGGGCTTACTATGGACCATCTGAGAGACGTCCCTGCTTCCTCGAATAGAAAATAAGTCAAACAGAACTACTTCTAGGGCCATGAGGAATAAAGGAGGCAACACTCCCAACAGAAGGCCAGGCTCCTTGCATGCTCTCCAAGACCCTGCTGATGACAGTTTTCCTCTTACAATAGTTGCCCTTGACTCTCTGATGACCTAGGGCCTTGGGTGGACCTAAAGTGTTCAACTTTATGTCACAAAACCTTTGTACATGAGGTAGTGTGGCAGAATGAGAAGCACAGGTTCTAGAATCAAAGCCTTTTGGTGCAGATCCTGGCTCAGCAGCCTGTGACTGTCTAACTTTGGGCACATTATTTCAGCTCTCTGAGCCTAGGCTTCCTCCTGGGTAAAATGGGGACAATAGTGCCTGCCCCAAAAGTTGTTGTGTTCAGTAAACTTATGCGGAAAGGCTCAGCACTGCTCCCTGCACATGGTTGGAGCTTAGTGCACGTTCATTCTAGTTGCTTCTTCCCGTCAATGTCTTGAAGCAGACAAACAGCGTGTTTTCTCCACTTTTCAGAGGAGGCTCAGAGAGGTGAGGGGCTAAAATGTCTACTTCTATACAGAAGATGCCAGCCCAAAAATGACTGATCTGTGGGCTTCCCCTGCCTGTCTTCCCACCCCCCAACCTTTTTTTTTTTTTTTTTTTGCGACGGAATCACTCTGTCACCCAGGCTGTAGTGCAGTGGCATGATCTCGGCTCACTGCAAGTTCTGCCTCGCTGGTTCAAGTGATTCTCCTGCCTCAGCCTCCCAAGTAGCTGGGATTACAGGCACGTGCCACCACACCCAGCTAATTTTTGTTTTTTTAGTAGAGACGGGGTTTTGCCATGTTGACCAGGCTGCTCTTGGACTCCTGACCTCAGGTGATCCGCCCACCTAGGCCTCCCAAAGTGCTGGGATTATAGGTGTGAGTCACCGTGCCCAGCCTTAATATTTCTTTTCTTTTCTTTTTTTTTTTTTCTGTCCCCCTGAACCTAGAGCTTAGGTTCATGGTGTCTTCTTACTCCCTGTTCTACCATTTTGGAGAAAATCAGTGCAGAGAGGTCTGTTTCCTCAACCCACAAAGGCAAGGGTTGGACTCTGGCCAACAGCGCCCCCTTCATCCCCAGCAGGCGTCAGAGCCACAGCTATGTACCTTTGTTCTGGGTGCCAGCTTGCTGCCCTGTCCCAACACTTCAGCAGGGGTCAGTGGGTTAGAATGAAGGAGAGGGGTGACCCATCCAGGAGTCAGGACAGGGGCTTGGGGTCCCAACACAGCACTCACCACTTGGGGCTGCAGGGGCCATCTCCCCTTGTCTCTGGCATTCACCTTTGAAATTAAAGTTTGAGACTGAAGTTCTCCTAGCTCTGATATTATATATATATATTTTAGGGTCACCTGAGAAGGAAAACAAATCCCCAGATATGACACCTGCTTGGTACTGTACATGCAGAAAAGGGCACCCCCTCCCTTCCATGAACTTTCTCCACGTGCTTAGAGATTGCCGAGTTGGGCGGAGGGTCTGGTTGTGCCAAAGCCTGGGCGATCCAGCCCTGGGGCACAAGGTCTTCAGCCAGGTGGAGCCACGTCTACGGAATCTTTTTTTGGACACACTGTCCCTTTAATTCTCAGATAATCCTAAGAAGGAGGTGGCAATTATCATTTCAGCAGATGAGGAAATCAAGGCACAGAAAAGTACTATGACTTGTCCCAAATCACACAGTGGTTAATCAGGAGTGTAGGTCGGCTGGGAGCAGTGGCTCGTGCCTGTAATACTAGCACTTCAGGAGGCCAAGGCGGGTGGATCATCTGAGGTCAGGAGTTCAAGACCGGCCTGGCCAACATGGTGAAACCCCATCTCTACTAAAAATACAAAAAATTAGCCGAGTGCAGTGGCACGTGCCTGTAATCCCAGCTACTATGGAGGCGGAGGCAGGAGAATCACTTGAACCCAAGAGGCAAATGTTGCAATGAGCCAAGATCATGCCACGGTGCTCCACCTGGGCTACAGAGCGAGACTTCATCTCACAAAAAACAAAAACAAAACAAAAAAAAAAAATCAGGGATGTGGGCTCTGCTCAGGTCTGTGTGGCTTCCTCTCTCCAGGACACCAAGCTGAACCCCATCCCTAGGCCCCCACCCCTTTCCCAACATCTGAGAACTGAGAAAGCAGATCAAATATTCTACTGCTATGTGTCCTTCAGGCCCTGTAGCAGCCTGGGGAACAGTCATAAGGACCTCAGTACTTGGATGTAAGACAAATTTTGTTCATTTGTTCATTCGTTTGTTCTTGAGACAGGGTCTTGGTCCGTCGCCCAGGCCAGAGTACAGTTGCGTGATCATGGCTCACTTTAGCCTTGACTTCCCAGGCTCAGGTGATCCTCTCACTTCAGCCTCCTGGGTAGCTGGGACTATCGGCATGTGCCACCAAGCCTGGCTAAACTTTTTATTTTTTGTAGAGAGGGGGTTTCACCATGTTGCCCAAGCTGGTCTCAACCTCCCGGGCTCAAATGATCTCTTGCCTTGGCCTCTGGAAGTGTTGGGATTCCAGGCATGAGCCACTGCGCCCGGCCATAAGACAAAGTTTTGTCTTTGAGTCCACCTGGTGTTCCCCTGGCTAAGATATGTGTCTTGCTTTCTTTCTGTAGTTGATTTCCTTCCCACCACTGCCCAGCCCACCAAGAAGTCCACCCCCAAGAAGAGAGTGTGCCGGTTACCCAGGCCAGTGACCCAGAAAGGTGAGTTCCCTATCCCTCTGCACCCTCAGAAACAAGGCAGACGTCCTCTCGACCTCCCTCCCTCCCCTCCTTCCTTCCCCAGGCACTTTCCAAGTGTTAACTCTAGAGCCTATCTCCCTGGCCCAAGCTAGGGTCAGAAAGGATGCTGAGTGTGACAGCAACTCACAGTCTCATGGGACACAGACTCGTAAACTGCTACTGGACAAAGCTTAATGGAGGCGATCTCCACCCACACACCTGCACACAAATGTCCACAGCTTCATTATTCATACTAGCCAAAAGTAGAAACTACCCAAACATCCACCAGCTAATGAATAGATTAACAAAATATGGTATATTTATTATCGTGGAATATTGTTTGGTCATAATAAAGAATAAAGTGAAAGAAGCCAGTCACAAAACTCCATATACTATATGATTCCATGATTATGGAATATTCAGCATATGACCCTCTGTAGAGACAGAATGTAGATTGGTGGCTACCTAAGGCTGGGGGCTTGAGAAAGAAATGGGGAGTGATTCCTAATGGATATAAGGTTTCTTTTTAAGGGAATTTAAATGTTCTAAAATTACATTATGAAAATGGTTGCACAAGTCCATGACATTGTACACTTTAAACAAGGGGACTTTATATGTAAATTATAACTCAATAAAGCTGTTAACAAGCAAAAAATCTACTCAAGGGGCCAGCACTTTAAACTTTTCCAGTTTTGGCCAGATGTGGTGGCTCACACCTGTAATCCCAGCACTTTGGGAGGCCAAGATGGGCAAATCACCTTGAGCTCAGGAGTTAGAGGCCAGCCTGGGCAACATGGTGAAAGTCTGTCTCTACGAAAATATTAAAAAATTAGCTGGGCATGGTGACACATGCCTGTAGTCCCAGCTACTCAGGAGGCTGAGGTGGATGCCTTGAGCCTGGGAGGTGGAGATTGAAGTGAGCCAAGATCCTGCCACTGCACTCCAGCCTGGGTGATAGAGCCAGACCCTGTTTCAAAAAAAAGGTTTCCAGTTTTAATACCTAACAGAGGACCTAATACATAGTATGTGCTTGTTCATGAATACATGCTTGTTTGCAAATGAACACATTTGCTTCTCTATGCTACACCAGACACCTCAGCTGGAGTGTACGCACATACACACACACACAGACACACATGCCCACGCACATGCTTTCCTTAAACCCATCAGCCCAAACGTGTTTCTGGAAAAATACTGACCTCAGCCCAGCAAAAGCCACTGGTGACAAACAGAAAGTGCCATCTGCTGCTACCCAGAGAACAAACCACAAGCAGCCCCAGGAGCACTGCCTTGCACTGCTCAGTTTGCTTTGTCTTAAAAGTTTTAAGTACCAGAAATTATCGAGGAGGGTACTGAATAGGATCTGGGAGACCGGAGTGGCAAGCTGCCATCACATGAGGTCACAGTAAAAAGAAAATCAGAACCAATGTACAGAAGAGTAAAGTCTTAAGAAGCTTAAGAGTGACCTTATTTTATAAAGTCCCATGCCCTGACCCCTTCACCTAAATGATTTCAGGCAAACTACAATAAAAAGGATGTAAAATGCAAATACAATAGAGCCACTAAGATGAGGGTGCAAGAACTGGCTGTGTACTATGGCTCTGGAGAACCCAGCAACATCAGTTTAAACAAAGGGAAGACCCCAAGTTGTATGGCACCCCAACCCCGGTGATAGAAAGAAACAACCTGGCACAAAAGAGGAAACCTTCATCCTAGTGCTAAATTCTAGGAGCCATCTGCCCCATTCATCTTCATGTAAGGACAGCTGAATGATGGCACACTCAGTCATACTTTTATAAATAATGGCAAAAACAAAGAGCTTCAAATTTCTTGCATAATTTCTTTTCTTTCTTTCTTTTCTTTTTCTTTTTTTCTTTTTTTTTTGAAACGGAGTCTCACTCTATTGCCCAGGCTGGAGTGCATTGGTGTGATCTCAGCTCATTGCAACTTCCGCCTCCCAGGTTCAAGTGATTCTCCCGCCTCAGCCTCTGGAGTAGGTGGGATTACAAGTGCCCACCACCAAGCTTGGCTAATTTTTGTATTTTTAGTAGAGGCAGGGTTTCACCATGTTGGCCAAGTTGGTCTTGAACTCCTGACTTCAGGTGATCCACCTGCCTTGGCCTCCCAAAGTGCTGGGATTACAGGCGTGAGCCACTGTGTCTGGCCTCTTGCATTGTTTCTTGTACCAACCCTCAGTAAAATCCCATGGCAAAATGCATACCAAACATTAATAGGTTATTAAGAATAACCCGGATGTGTGTGAAGGTGGCCAAGTGGAGCGGGGGTAAGGATGGGTATGGGGAAAGTAGGTGGATGTTACACTGAGGAGAGCGGCCCTGGGTCAGTGTAGCCTAGTGGCAAGTCAGACAGGCCTAGGTCTGAATCTCTGTCTACTACTACCTGTACTATTAGACATTGAATAGATGATTCAGCCTCTATGAACCTCTGTTTCCTCGTCTGTAAAACAGGGATGCAGGATTAAATGAGATGCAATTATACACCAGGCACTAAGAGCTTGTGGGGCATCCACACAGACCTCAAAGCCTGTTATCATGAATGAAACCCATAGGGCCACTAAGAAGGGGTCGCCCCTGAGGCTTAGGGCTGTTTCTGAGACAACACCCTTAGGTGCTGGGGGACCATTTCTAAACCACGGACTCAGGAGCAGAGTGCGAATCCAGAGCTCGGGAGACCCTGAGGCCCCAGCAAGATGAGGAAGGCTGGGCTGGGGGTGTCGCTGGTGTGGATCTGTCGAACAGCCCCTTACTCAAGCACGTTATTTGTGGCAGCAGCTTTTCCTGGAGAGTCACATTTTGGATGGGAGACAATGCTTCAGAGGAGACCTATAGCTACATCGCTGGCCTCCACAGTGGTCTTAACCATGACCTCTTCTCAGGAAGGAGCCCTGCTGCCCTGTACATCCCTGTGACCTGCACCCACCTCCATTACAGTTTTTAAAAACTTAGTTGAGCCGGGTGTAGTGGCTCACGCCTGTAATCCCAGCACTTTGGGAGGCGGTAGGGGAGGGGTGCGGATCACCTGAGGTCAGGAGTTCGAGACCAACCTGACCAACATGGCAAAACCCTGTCTCTACTGAAAACACAAAAATTAGCCAGGCATTGTGGTGGGCACCTGTAATCCCAGCCACTCAGGAGGCTGAGGCAGGAGAATTGCTTGAACCCAGGAGGCAGCGGTTGCAGTGAGCCAAGATCAAGCCATTGCACTCCAGCCTGGGTGACAGAGCAAGACTCCATCTCAAAAAAACAAAAAACAAAAACAAAACCTTAGTTGAGATATAATTTGCATACTGCAAAGTTCGCCCACTTTAAGCATACAAACTCAATGATTTTGGGTAAATTTACCAAGTTGTGCAATCATTACCATAATCTAGTTTTAGAAGGTTTCCATCACCCCAGTAAGATTCCCGGTGCTTGTTCACAGCTCATCCCCGTTCCCAGCCCCTGGCAGCCACTAATCTACCGTCTGCCTTTGCAGATTTGCCTCTCAGGGACATTTCGTAGAAGTGAAATCGCACACCATGGGCTCTTTCCTGCTTGACTTCTTTCACTTAGCACCATGTTTTGAGGTTCATCCAGGTTGGGGGAACAAATAGGAGGTGAGAGGGAGCCCAGCAGATGCCCTCAGCATCTCAGAGGGGCCACTCATCCAGCCTCCCACTCAGTGTGTGAATCTCTTCTCCACATCCCAGCCATCCAGCCTTGGCTTGTTCCCCTCCAGCGACAGTGGGCTCCCTCCCATGTAGCAGCCTCCTCCCTTCCCTCCCACACCTTTCATGCCTTCATGCAGCTGAGGTGGGACCCACAGGGGGTTGGAACTCGAAGGATCTGTGTCCACACCCTGGTCCTGCATTTTAGTAGCTGGGTGACCTTGGGCATATAATTTAACCTTTTTGAATCTTGTTTTTTTTTGAACTGTGAGATGAGATAAAAATAATGGCAAGCCGGGTGCAGTGGCTCACTCCTGTAGTCCCAGCACTTTGGGAGGCCAAGGCAGGCAGATCATGTAAGGTCGGCAGTTTGAGACCAGCCTGGCCAACATGGTGAGACCCGTCTCTACTAAAAATACAAAAATTAGCCGGTCATGGTGGCGGGTGCCTGTAATCCCAGCTACTAAGGAGGCTGAGGCAGGAGAATCGCTTGAACCCAGGAGGTGGAGGTTTCGGTGAGCCCAGATCTCGCCATTGCATTCCAGCCTGGGCAACAAGAGCAAAACTCTGTCTCAAAAAATAAAATAAATAAATAAATACAAATAAAAAATTGCCAATACCTTTCTTCCTCACGAGATGGGAGTTTGTATTTAGTATGTACTTAGCATATACGTATTCAGTAAAAATTCTCTCTCTTCCTTGACATCCACAATGCTTTCTGATTTTCCGAACCTCAAGCCCAAATCTGCAGCCTTGCCCTTTCACCCATGGGCCCTGGTTCTGCCCCTCAGCTACTCAAGGGACCAGCCACAGGGGCCTGAAGGGTGTCAGAGAAGGATTTGGGGCATTGATAGTGTAAAGTGTGCTGTTTAAATAGCACACAAAATGGACAAAGGAACAGATAGTCAACTCATAGAAGAAAAATCATACAAGTTCCCAATATATGAAAATAGGCCAAAGGTCATAAGTAATGAGGGAATTTAAGTGAAATAACATTTTCCCCCACTTGACAGGAAAAAGTAAAACATTTTGATGATATCAATGGTCAGCAGGGTGCACTATTGGTGGGTGGGGACGGAAGTCAGTGTCACCTTTTAGGGAGGCATTTGACAGTATCTGTCACAATTTAAAATGGGCAAAGTCTGTGGTTTAGTAGCTCCCGTTCTCAGTATTTACCTCAGGAAGGCATCTTTGTAAGGAAATACACACGATGTTTTCTGCAGAGTTATTTGTAAAAGTAAAACACAGGAAACGACAAAAAATGCCCACTGATGACGAGTAACTCATGATACATCCATACTCTCTGCTGGAAAAAAGAACACATTGATTAAGTGAAGGAAAAAAGGCACGTTGAAAAAGTGAAGGTACAAAAGAACAATTTGTACAGTATAATCTGCTGTATATATTTTAAAATACTATATGTATTTAAGGCCAGGCATGGTAGCTCACACCTGTAATCCCAGCACTTTGGGAGGCCAAGGCAGGTGGATCACTTGAGGCCAGGAGATCAAGACCATCCTGGCCAACATAGTGAAACCCCATCTCTACTAAAAATACAAAAATTAGCCGGGCTTGATGGTGAGCGCCTGTAATCCCAGCTACTTGAAAGGCTGAGGCAGGAGAATCACTTGAATCCCCAGAAGGCAGAGGTTGCAGTGAGCCAAGATTGTGCCACTGTGCTCCAGCCTGGGCAACAGAGTGAGATTCTGTGTCAAAACAAACAAAGAAACAAACAAATACACCCTATATGTATCTATAAAAATTACATAGGCATGGAAAGAGAAAGTTACTAAATTATCAATGGTGATTAATTCTGTGAAGGAGCAAAGATGTCAGGGAGCACTCTAATCCTATATTTAAATTTCTTACAATGAAAATATATTCAGCTATTTCTTGTGAAATTAAAAGTTTTAAACATAAATAGTAAAAGACTCATTACCAGGAATAAAAATTATCTACCTCTTAAAAATTTGGATGTGGGACATGAAATTTTATATATAAAATGATTTCAATGATGTTTAAAGTGCTTACAAAGACTAGACGATGACCGGACATGGTAGCTCACGCCTGTAATTCCATCACTTTGGGAGGCCAAGGTGGGTGGATTGCTTCAGGCCAGGAGTTTGAGACCAGCCTGGCCAACATGGTAAAACCCTGTCTCTTCTAAAGATACAAAAATTAGCCAGGCGTGGTGGCACATGCCTGTAATCCCAGCTACTCGGGAGGCTAAGAACGAGAATCGCTTGAACCTAGGAGGCGGAGGTTGCAGTGAGCTGAGAACACACCACTGCACTCCAGCCTGGGTGATGGAGCAAAACTCTGTCAAAAAAAAAAAAAAAAAAAAAGACTTGAGGAAAAATACATTATATCAAAATGCAAATAGTGGTATTCTCTGGGAGGTGGGACTTCCAGTTGATTTTTTTCCTCCTTGTATTGTTCTGTGTGTCTTATGCAGAAAAATGTTCAGTGTTGAACACATGTCACGTGTGTTTTTTCCAGGCCCACTTTGTAGCCCCATCACCCTCGGCCTGCTGGTGGCTGGCGTTCTGGTTCTGCTGGTTTCCCTGGGCGTGGTCATCCACCTGTACTGTGAGTTGTCTCCTCTTGGGTCATCGGGTGTCCCTGTTTGTTGTTTGAAGTGTTCCTGGGATATTTTCTTCTCCAGGGGAGCAGAGCAGGTGGCAGCCTGGTGGGAATGTGCCTCAGAGAACCTATGGTATTTCCGGAGGTCGTTCTTGACCTGGGGCTACATAGCCAAAACCAAAGACCACCCTGTCCCTGGAGTCAGACAAACCTGGGTTTGAGTGCAATGTGGCTATTTCCCAATCCAGTACCCTGGTCTCTCTGAGCCTTGGCTGCCTCAGATGGGCGTAGGATATTACCTACCTCCCAGAGTTGCTGCTTGTAAATTCTTGCCCCAAGTGCCTGGCACCCGGCATGTGTCAGTAAGTGGGAACTCATGTGAGCAGTTGAGACCAAAGCCCAGTGCCCAGAAAAGATTGCCTATGAGGTTTGTGTTGCATTGCTGAAAGCTAGAAATCCTCTCTACGCCACCGATATTGATGAGGCTGTCGGAAACTCAGAAATGACTGCTGCTCCCAGCCACCCCAGAGACGGGACTGTCTCCTTCTATGGCCCCCACCCCAAGCTCTGCGTAGCACTGGGTTCACAAGAAAGACGGGGAGCCAGAGGAGAGGCGCATGGCTGCCCTAGAGCCCAGAGCCCAAAGTCCACCCCGGTTCTTCAGCTCACCTGTGCCACTTCGAGCAAGCCCCTTCCCCTCTTTGTGATTCTATAAAATGGGCAGGTGGGACAGCAGGGGCATGAACTAGATCTGTGGCTCTTAACTTTTGTAGGTCACAGACCCCTTTGAACATACGATGAAAATAATGGACCTCTCCCCACAGAAATGTACCCAGGTGCATACTTTTGCCTACAAATTCTTCCCCACAAAGGGGTCAATGTACCCCATTCTAAGAACCCCATAAATTTCAGTGGCTTGCAAACTCTTTTGATCAAGGAAGGACCTCATTGGTAAAATATTTTGAAGCACATTTAGTAATATGCATAAAATATTAAATAAGCGAATACAGCAGCAGTTGGCTGGATTTACTTATTTAATATATTATGTGTGTTATGTTATTAAATGTATGTTATTAAATATGCTTCAAAAATAAAAAGTAAGCTGGATATAGGGGCAAGTGCCCATACTCAAGAGGCTGAGGAGGGAGGATCACTTGAGCCCAGGAGTTCAAGTCTAGCCTAGACAACATAGTAAGACCGCATTCCTAAAAAAAAAAAAAAATCAAAATCAAAAGTAATAAAGGCTGAAATACAAATGTAAATAGATATGCTTTTATTTTCCTCCTAACTCCCAATGGGAAATCTCACCCTGTGAGTGCACTTGCCCAAGCCTGAGACTGCCTGTGTGTGGGAACTTTCGTGTCTGACCTGCTGTGAAGGGCGAGCAGGTGTGTTTAAAGACACAGACTCTGCGGCTGATTAATTGAGTTTGAATTCCAGCTTTCCCACTTACTAGCTGCATGACTTTGGGCATGTTATCCGGTAACTCACTCACTCTGTGTCTCAGTTGCTCCACATATTAAATGGAGATCTTAAAAGTAGTATCCAACTCAGGTTTTCAGTGAGCATTAAGGGGATTAAAATGTGTAAAGTGTTTGGGCCAAGGTCTGGGACCAGGGAGGTGGGCTGAGGTGTCACCTGCCCCTGTGACCATCCTACCTGGCCTCTGGGGCTCAGTGTGGTGACCCACAGCCCACACTGACTGGCGCCCTTGCTTTCCTCTTCCAGGCCGGCGGAGGAGAGCCCGGCTTCGTTTCATCAAACAGTAAGTGTGTGATTTGGGCGTGGCCCTGGGTTCCTCAGCCCCAGCTGCAGCTTGCAGCCTCTATCTGCAGCAAGGAGCCAAAGTCAGACCTCGTCTTCCAAAGATCATAGACTCGGCCAGACATGGTAGCACACACCTGTAGTCCCAACTACTCAGGAGGCTGAAGCAGGAGGATCACTTGAGCCCAGGAGTTTAAGGCTGCAGTGAGCTATGATAGTACCACTGCACTCCAGCCTGGGCAAAAGAGCGAGACCCCATCTAAAAAAAAAAGTCACACACTGTATAAATAGATGGGATGATAGAATTCAGGAACCGAAGAGATAACCTAAACAAACAAACAAACAAAAACCTGACCAATAACTTAAATGTATTTCAAGAACATTCTTAGCTCTCCTGAGGAGAGCAATCAGACTTTGCATGCACAGAATACTACAGGGTATCCCAAACTCATCCCATCTGTTATTTCATCCCACCTACTATTTCATCCCCCCTATTATTTCATCCCCTTGGTTCTGTGTGAGATAAGGGGTTATCACCCTCATTTTACAGATAAATGGAGAGACTACTGGAATCGGATTTGAAGACCAGCCTCTTCCACCAGCCATTGCTTTCCTTCCCTAGGAGCTGCCTTTGTCCCACCTGCTGCCCTCGACCCCATCTGGGTCCCAGGAATTGGCAGAGTCACATTACACTCTTGGGACCCACTGAGCTGAGAAAGCTCCTATACTTTCCCTGGGCTGGGCTGGGACCTTTAGTGGTGGCCATTTAACCACCACTTTTGCAAGTTGCTTTGCCCTGGTAGGGCAGTGACATTATGTATTTGGTCTTTCATGAGGCTGTTGGAAGCAATCGTGGGCCGGGGCAGCATTCCTGCATTTGATTTTTGTTCCTCAAAACAGAGACTGTTTCACGTCTGCTTATCCAGTTAATTACATTTGATCCTCAGAGCAACCCTCTCTATATAGAAATGTTTGGGGGAGCAAAAGTACATACCTCTAAATTGAAGAGGGCAACAGGGTCTCTTGCTCGAGAGCTCTGGCTTTAGGCGGAGACAGAGCTGGGTTTGAATCCCATCTGCCAGTCACCAACCATGTGACAGTCAGCGAGTCACTTTACCTCGGTAAGCCTCGGATTTCTCATCTGTAAAATGAGCTAACAGTGCCAATCTCACGGTCAGTGTGAGGACTCTCTGGGGTATTATCCTTAAAGCATGTGGCCCCAGGCCCCTGGAGTCAGAGCACAAACTCAAGTCACTTCAGTGAATTCAACTCTGGAAGTGCAACAACGGACAAATAAAATGTACTTTTAAATACTCTAAAATTGGAAATAGCCACATACATCCGTATTATGATATGCTCTGCATTGTTGTACACATTATATTTATATCGAGAGTTGCTTAAACATGCCTGCTGGATTTTATGGGCAATTTTCAATGATATTTTAATTGTGTACAATTTTCACCTTGTGTGTTGGATTTAGACGCTGCCCCCTACCCAAGAGATAATAACTTGAGTATAGCTGTCTCAGGCCAGACCTCTAGAAAGTTCCATTCAAGGCCGCGTGCAGTGGCTCACTCCTGTAATCCCAGCACTTTGGGAGGCCAAGGTGGGCAGATCGCCTGAAGTCAGGAGTTTGAGACCAGCCTAGCCAACATGGTGAAACCTCATCTCTACTAAAAATACAAAAAATTAGCTGTGCGTGGTGGCAGGCACCTGTAATCCCAGCTACTCGGGAGGCTGAGGCAAGAGAATCACTTGAACCCAGGAGGCAGAGGTTGCAATGAGAAGAGATCGCGCCATTCCGCTGCAGCCTGGGCAACGAGAGTGAAACTCTATCTCAAAAAGAAAAAGTTCCACTCAAAATCTCTCCCATGGTGACCTTTCATGTAAAATAAGTCCCTCTCTGGGTACTAACTGTGGTCTGGGTCTGTCCCCATCCCTTCATTTTAACTTGCTCCCTAGTGATCTGATGCCAGTTTTGGGGGTGTTGGATGCAGGACCTCATGCTTTCGCAAGCCCAGGATCAGCTTGAGGCAGGGAAGGGGCACTGGGTGGTCATGGGGGGACCCTGAGCCCTTCTCACTCTCTTCGTTTCAAACAGACACTCTTTTCTATTGTCTGGGTTTACACTTACCTGTAACATGTCATTTGAACAAAAGGGTTTGTGACTTTTAAAAAGTTTGAAAAGCACCTCTGGTTTTCCTCTCATGATCCAGGCACGGAGGAAGTAGCCCCTGGTGCTCACAGGTCTGAGTTGCGATTTGAGGTACTTGTTCCCCAGCCTCTAACTGTCCTTAGAAAATCATCCCATCCGCAGGTTAATTTCTTCTGGCCCCTTGATATAAATTTGTGATTCTCTTAGATTATCTTAGAGGTACTACAGGAAGTAATGCAATTCAAAGCCACGGTTCTTTGAGCTGCAGTTTTGTTTTGTTTTGTTTGTTTTTTAGCCTTAACAATCTTTTTAATGACTAACATGGGCCCTAGAAACATACTAACAAAAAACTCGGCCCCAGGCCACTTGGAGTAGAACTCTGCATTCTCATTTGCCATTTGTCTCTGTTACAGGAAATTCAATATCGTTTGCCTGAAAATACGTGGTTTCACAACTTGCTGTTTTTTTCAGGTTTTACAAATGAGCAGAGAATACGGTTTTGGTGTCCTGCTACAAAAAGACATTGGTCAGTAATGAGCACGATGTGGAAAAAGGAGAGAGGGGACACATTCGACCCTGGAGAGTTCACTGGCTACTGAAGCTGCCTGCTTTTCACTGCTGCAAGGCCTTTCTGTGTGTGACGTGCATGGGAGCAACTTGTTCGTGGGCCATCGGGAATACTAGGGAGAAGGCTTCATTGCTCCCAGGGCACTTCACAGAGTGTGCTGGAGGACTGAGTAAGAAATGCCGCCTATGCCACCGCTTCCAGCTCCTGAGCCTTCCCTGAGCTGGGACCTATAGTGGTGGCTGTTCAGCCACCATCTTTGCAAGTTGCTTTGTCCTGGTAGGGCAGTAACATTGGGTCCTGGGTCTTTCATGGGGTGATGCTGGGCTGGCTCCCTCTTGGTCTTCCCAGGCTGGGGCTGACCTTCCTCACAGAGAGGCCAGGCGCAGGTTGGGAATGAGGCTTGCTGAGAGGGGCTGTCCAGTTCCCAGAAGCCATGTCAGTCTCTGAGGGCTTCCATTGGGGCTGGGAACTTGTGGGTTTGAGGATAGGAGTTCACTTCGTCTTCCACTTGTAAGTTTCTCAGCTCCCATTTCTACTCTCCCATGGCTTAATTCTTCTTTCATTTTCTGCTCTTTTTATACAAATGTCTTAGTTGTACAAATAAAGTCCCAGGTTAAAGATAACAAACGGCTCCTGTGACATAAATGTGTAGAAGCCCATCTACAGCAAAGACATCAATGCTCAGTGGAACAGAAACCATAAGGATAAAATTTGTACATCCTCCTGTTACACCTGAGATCCTCATTTGCCCAACATTGTAGGTGTAGAGAGTCCTAGAGAGGCTAGGAAGTGCCCAGGGCACCCAGAGCCAGGCTTCAGGTGCCTCGGGCCCATCTCCCGGCCCACTCCCAAGCTGAACTAGCACTTGTTCATTTCTACCATGGGATGAACCCCAGGGATCCCTGGCCTCAAGTCAGGCACCAAAGAGAAGGTAGGAGGCATGAGGGGTTCTGTTATATGTCCCTTCATTTTCTTATTGATTCTTAGCCTTAACTGTTGGACAAGGAAAAAGCAAGGAGAAAGTGCTGAGCAGGAGTGGAGAGTGGAGAGCAGGACCTCGTCCCTGGGTTTGAAAAAGTGCCTGAATCCCATCTTAGCCGCCCCCTACCTAAGCTTTAGCAGCCTAGGAGCTATTGCACCATAAAACACTGCAACCTGAGGCTGCATTAACAGAAGTACCATGTCCAGGGCCAAGGAGAATCCCATCTCACCTGCTTTTCCTGGCCAGCTCAAAGAAGGACATTTACAAATCAGGTTATGTTCAGAGATCTGTGGCAGCCACAGAATGTAAGAAATGTTACAAAAAAAAAAACAGGAAAGGAAAAACAACCTGGGGAGGGGTAGTATGGCCTTCTCGGGGCATCTGGGGTGCGGTCGCAGCAGAACGAGATGTGGTGGGTGGAGTTAGAAGGGCATAGATGCAGTGTTACTGGAAGGAGGGCCTTGAGTGTAAGTTGTCCAGGTCCTTGGCGTTTTGAACAAAGAATTGGACAAAACACACAAAGTCACAAAGGAATAAAAGCATCAAAAGCAGGAATTTATTGAAGTGAGAAAGCACTCCCCAGGGTGGAAGTGGGCCCTAAGCAGGCGGCCCATGGTCCCAATTGCAAGGTTTTCTGGGTTTTAAGTACCCCTTTTGAGGTCCCTGTCGGCTACCCCTTATCTAGATGAAGGATTTGGTCCGTGGCTAATGAAAGGCTGAGGTGAATTGACGCCCTATGTGGATGAAGGGATGGCCCAATGGCCTGTGGTCAATCCAGGGCAGTCTCCCTTTCCGTCTGAGATAAGGTGGAAGCGGGAGGGTTGTAGAGAGAGTAGCCTTTGAGCCTTGGTTACTCAGTGTGGGGAGATGGGATTTTTCCTTTTGGTTTACGTTAATTGGTCTTAGATGCCCTGCCCCCAGACCCAGGTGTTTTGCTTTTGATCCAGCTTTGAGAAATCAGCACAAATTGGCCTCAAGATTCCCTGCCCCCAGACGTACGTGTTTCTCCTTGATTCAGCACGAATTGGCCTTAGATTCCCTGCCCCCAGAACCTAGTCTCCTGCCTCAGCAGGAGGTGCTCAAAAGAAGCAAAAGCTCCGCCTATCAGCTCCGAGGACAAGGGACAGGCTGCCTTCCAAGGCTGAGGAGAGGGGTGAAAGAATTGGGGTCAGCTGGACCACACTCCTCTAGGGTTCATGTTTCAGGTGGGCTCCTCATCCGGACCATCACAAATAAATACGAGACTAAGGCCTGCAGTGCACGCGGTCTGCCCTCTTGAAGGCTCACACCCAGTGCGCAGCGGAAGTAAGAACAGGCCGCAAGGTCTCTTGTCCCACTGCAGGCTTTGAAATTTGACCGTCTCCCTGCTGCTGTCTTTGCAATTGCATGTACTTGTTTGCAAGTTCTCATGGGGCTGGGCTGGGGGCAGGGGTGGTTTGCGCTCCTCTGTCAGTTTTCTGTGCAGCAGGCACCTGCCAAAGCGGGTTCAGCTCTGGCTGCCCAGGGAGCTAGAGCAGGCTAGGCTGCCAATGGCAGGGGCTGTGGTGAGAAGGTCTGCACCCAGCACCTGACTTTTGTTTTGAAGAAGGAACTGAGCTGCTACTACATTCTATAGGGCCGTTATGATGAAATATGCCCCCCAAACTCCATCCAGCTGTCTTTTGACTACCAATTGCACTGTTGGCATTTATCTAAAAGAAACACATCAAAAAGTGGCACACACAAAGAAATACTCATCGGATTGTTCCTTCTAGCGCTGCTTACTAGCTAAAAATGGGAAATAATCCAAATGTTCATCAAAAGGGACTGGTCAGATAAATTCAGATATAGTCTAATAAGGGGGTTTAGGCAGCTACTAAGGAATGGGTTAGATCCATATATGCTGGTATCAAATGATGGTTATGGTAAATGCATGTATTTTTCAAACATCTGTATAGATTATTCTTAATACAATACATGGTGCAATATGTGGTCCCTGTTAAAATTCAAGCACAGAAGAAAACAAGCAAAACAAATATATGTTGTTAGAAGTTAGGATACAGTTACCCTTAGTCCAGTGGTGGGTCATTAGGAGGGAGCATGAGGTTTGAAGGTGAGTGTTTCTGCTTCTCAGTCTGGGAGTCACTTGTATGAGTGTGTTTCATTAGAAAAAGTCATCAAGCTGTACACTTGGACATGTTGACTTTATAGCTATGGATATAGATGTAAAGTCTACTCCAAGAAAGAGAGTTTTTTTAAATCCAAGTACAGAACATTGTAGAAATGTGTAAACTTGGTATTTGGAAGTTTCTTCAGCCAGCACATGGGATGACAGCTCACGCCTGTAATCCCAGTGCTTTGTAATCCCACACTGAATGATCACTTGAGCTCAGGAGTTTGAGAGCAGCCTAGGCAACACTGCAAGACCTTGACTCTACAAGAAAATTTAAAAATTTTCCAGGGCACAGTGGTGCTTGCCTGTAGTCCCAGCTATTAGGGAGGATGAGGTGGGAGGATCTCCTGAGCCCAGGAGTTTGAGACTGCAATGAGCTGCGATCATGCCACTGCACTCCAGCCTGGGCAACAGAGCGAGACCTTGTCTCAAAAATAAATTTTTTCTAAAAAAAGTTTCCTGTTTTTTTCTTCCCATATTTTTTAAAACATAAAATTGAAATCTTGCGAATATAATACATAACATAGAGAATATAGAAAATTAAATCTTCTAATATTGTTCTGCAGATTTGATCTTTCTTCTCTAATAATAAATCAAGGCCTCTGGGTATATTTGTTTGGATATGTACAGGAAAAGGTCTGTAAGGATTTACTCTCAGCTGTTAATGGCAGTTACTCTAGGGAATTTTCACTTCTGCTTTCTACAGTTCCTTGTGTGAATTTTTACATCATGTATTACTTTTGTAGTTGGGGAAAAAGCAATTAAAAGTTTGGAAAAAAGAACCTCTGGCCATTGTTATAATAAGAAATTGGAATCAACACAAATATCCACCAATGAAAGATTTATTCATAAATTTTAAAAATCTGAACCATGGAAATCATGGTGAGGCAGGTCTGAGGTGGCCAGACAGCGCAGTCTGGGTCTTTACCAGCTGCAGACTCTGGGCGAACTACATTTAAAGTGCATTTACTTGTGTGGAAGTTCATATGGGGCTGGGCTAGTGGCAGAGGTAGTCTGCACTCCAGCAACCTTAGGTGAGCCTGGGTTCTCTGCCCTGAAGGAGAACATCTATAGTACTTCCCTTTCTGTGTTTTTCTGTGGACCTTAATGGGTCTGGGAGAAGCACTGGTGTTCCCCCCTCCCCCAATCCCCTTCCTCTCAGTGGGAAGTAGCCTGCAGGTGTGGAGCCCACCAGGGCCTGTTCAAAAGAAGAAGGGGTTCCTACACCACCCCATCCCTTTCATCCTTACTCATCCCCACCCCCGCCCCGCAGTTTGTGTCTCTACTTGTAGGAAGTGGGCAACTTGTTTTCAGAAAGTGATCCCCGACCCCGCGTGGGCTGCAATGCTGATCCGAATCTATCACCCAGTCAAAAGGAAAGACAGAAAGAGCCCTGTCTTCAGAGGCCTTCCAAGGTTGTGGAGGGCAAAAGATATTTCCTCTGTCGCTTCTTGGGAAACCTCCTTCAATGCGTCACTGACACTCCTGGAGCACCGTGAGTCACCGGTTCCTGGAGGCCTTCCAGTTACATAACTCAGACAGAAGGAAACCATATTCCCCAGCCCCGCATCGGTTTGAGATTCACAGAAATATGCATGACACGTGTGATTCCTGTAAAGCTGAAAGCAGAGGCACTGAAAAAGGCACTTACATGCTGCACAGTACTGTTGGCTCTCCTGGATCCTGTTTTTCCTGTTAGTTTACTGCCTTTCACATGCGAGTACACTTTTAAGAGCTTTGCTTAGACTTCTAAATTTGAGAGGAAACCATGTCCATTCCTTTAGGTAATTTTGCTGTTGTTGTTTGAGACAGGGTCTTGCTCTGTCACCCAGGGTGGAGTGCAGTGGCGCACTCATGGCTCACTGCAACCTCTGTCTCCCGGGCTCAAGCGATGCTCCCACCTCGGCCTCCTGAGTACCTGGGACTATGGGCATGCACTACCACACCTGGCTAATTTTTTATATTTCTGGTGGAGACGGGGTTTCCCCATGTCGCCCAGGCTGGTCTTGAAATCCTGGGCTCAAGCAATCCATCCGCCTCGGCCTCCCAAAGTGCTGGGATTACAGGAATGAGCCACAGCACCTGGCCTTTTCATGCATTTTTAATTGTAGACCATTTCCACTCCTGTGCCCATTTATGACTGAACTAATACCCACAACTCCGCACTCAATTCTCCTCTTCCTTGGGGGGTGGGGTGTGTGTGTGTATAGTGCTCTGTTGCCCAGGCTAGTGTGCAGTGGCGCCGTCATGGCTCACTGCAGCCTTGACCTCCCTGACTCAAGTGAGTAGCTGGGACTACAGGTGTGCACCAGCATGCCCACTTATTTTTTATTTTTAGTAGAGATGAGGTCTCGCTATGTTGCCCAGGCTGGTCCAAATTCCTGAGCTCAAGCGATCCTCCTACCTTAGCCTCCCAAACTGTTGGGATTACAGGCATGAGCCACCATGCCCAATCCCTTAAGTTTCTTGATGCCAGTTCAAATCTATTTGGGGAAACTTCTGTGTGCTCAGCCAGCCCTGTGCTGGGACTAGGGGTGCAGCATAGCCAGGATAGACATAGTTGGGTCCCCAGGGCTCGCAGTCTTGCTTAGAGCCTCTAGGCCTCAGTTCCTCCCTACTAGCTCAGGGACAAGGCCTGTGGGGGGGTCCTCTGGCTCTTTCCTGCCAGCTGTACAAGTCAGTCCTAAGCCTGAGGCCAGAATTGAAATGAATGAATGAACAAAGCAAAAGGCTCAGATAGAAGGTCCTTAGGCCCCCACAAGCCGGGAGCACAGCCCAGCACCTCCCCTGCTGGCTCCCCCGCCCACCCACCCACCTTTCAGTGCTCCTTAAGGCTGTGAGGACCACTCAGGATGTTTACTCTGCCAAGTACAATGGACAATCCCCTTAGAGAACCAAGTTCAACAACTCAGATCTCAATCAGGCACGTGTTTCAGGCACTAAAGATTTGGCTCAGAAGCTGTGCCTAACCCCACAGGCTTTCATTCTCATGGCCAGGGGGACACAGGCCCAAGGCTGGCACTTGCATGGCTCCGAGAGTGAGTGGCCTCAGTGCCTCACTGGCTGCAGCCTCGTGCCAGCCCTGGACAGACCAGAGAAAGACCCGGGTGATGCCAACACAAGCAGAGGGCATGGATTGCCTTCTCAAAAAAGTTGTGTTTGTCTGGGAGTGGAGTTCACAGCCTCTCACATATTTTGTGGAGGTCTCTGCGGTTGGGTGAGGGCAAAGTTACGAGGGGAAGATGTGAGGTGGTGTTGGCGGAGGGGTGGAGGCCCCTCTTCCCCACACACCCCTCCCCAGCACCCCTTCAGCATCCTGCGAGCCTGAAGCTGCCTGCTGGGCCAGGCCTGCTGTCTGGGCAAGCCCAGGCCAGGTAAAAGGGAGGCCATGACTCCCACCCCTCCACCCTCACCTCAGCCTCAGCCAAGTTTGGGGGACATGGGGAGGGGAGAGCAACAGTAAATGTGATCAGCACAAAAAAGTGGGCCTGACTTCAGATCACGAAGGCTCTAGCTGGGCCAGGGCAGAAGATGGAGCTTGGGTTGACCCCCTTCTATCCGAGTACCTACACTGCAGCCACACTGATGCTTCTGGTTTGGGAACAGGAAGGTAGGGCAGCTTCCACAAGACAAGCAGACTTTGGCTGAAGTTCTTTTGTGGGCCCTGCTCAAAGCCCACCTCCCTAGAAACTCAGAAAGCCAAGTCGGGTGGTCTACCTTGTGGTGTAGGGGAAGAGGGAGGAGAGAAGAAAGGGTCACAGGGGCTCAGACAAGAGCCAGTGCTCACTCTGGCAGTTCCATCTTCCTCCCTCAGGAAGTCCTGCAGCCCCACCCAGCACAGAAAAGAGCTTATCAATGGGAGACGGCGTAATACTGTCGAGCTTTTATCTGCGTAATTTCGGAGTGCGCCTGTGTGTGCTTCTGTGTGTGCCAGGCAATCAATTTGGTGGGGAGGGTGCAGGGGAACATTTGTCTTTTTTTCTTTTTTTTGAGACAGAATCTCACTCTGTTGCCCAGGTTGGAGTGCAGTGGCACGATCTTGGCTCACTGCAACCTCCGCCTCCCGGGTTCAAGCGATTCTCCTGCCTCAGTCTCCTGAGTAGCTGGGATTACAGGCATGCGCCATCATGCCTCCCTAATTTTTGTATTTTTTAGTAGAGATGGGGTTTCACCATGTTGGTCAGGCTGGTCTCGAACTCCTGACCTCATGATCCTCCCGTCTCAGCCTCCCAAAGTGCTGAGATTTCAGGCGTGAGCCACTGTGCCTGGCCTGGAACATTTGTCTTATACATTTTTCCTAGTCATTGTGACATACAAGGCTCTTCAATGGACAACTATCCCACATTCGAGCCTGGTCAGATGCTCCTGATGGTAACTCCAAACCTCCCCACCCTCTTCCCTGCACGGCTTTTAATATCCAAGCTCAGTTAAGACCTTTGTGTGTATCTGCGTCTAAGAGAGGAAGACTGATTCACATGTTCTCATTTCTTCTGCTATGACCTCTACACCAAAATATTTTTCATAGCATGAGTTATGACCCTTACATGGTTAAGCATACATCTTCCAGAAAAATAATAATCTGTCATTTGCATACAAATGTCACTGAGTAAGTGAAAATGTAAAACAGCGATGCTACTCACTGTGGAAAGCTTGGGGCCAAGGACACGCAGGTGTTGCTGATGCTGTGATAAGCACTGCAGCCTCGTGGAAAACAGGGGGGCACCATCTAGTAGCGTTTAACGTGAATCAGGGACTGTCACTCAGCACTCCTGGGAATTAGTCCCCGGGAAAGAAGAAGCATCATTGCATCAGAATAAATACACAAAGATGATTCTATCAATATCGTTTGGGAAAAATAAAAATGAGAAACAATCCCAGGTTAATCAATAGGGAATCATTTAATAAGTTACTGTCTATCTACACCCAAAAATATCATGTAGCCATCAAAAGAATGACTTAAAAAGAATGATTTGGCCGGGCACGGTGGCTCATAACTGTAATCCAAGCACTTTAGGAGGCCGAGGTGGGCAGATCACGAGGTCAGGAGTTACAGACCAGCCTGGCCAATATGATGAAACCCCATCTCTACTAAAAATACAAAAGTTAGTCAGGCATGGTGGTGGGTGCCTGTAATCCCAGCTACTCAGGAGGCTGAGGCAGGAGAATCACTTGAACTCAGGAGATGGAGGTTGCAGTGTGCCGAGATTGTGCCATTGCACTCCAGCCTGGGCAACAGAACAAGACTCGGTCTCAAAAAAGCAAAAAAGAGAATGATTTGCCAGCCTGGGCAACAAAGCAAGACCCTGTCTCTACCAAAGAAATAGCCAGGCACGGTGGTACATGCCTATAGTCCCAGCTACTTGGAAGGCTGAGGCCGTAGGGTCACTTTAGTCCAGAAGTTTGAGGTTACAGCAAGCCACTGCATTCCAGCCTGGGCAACAGAGCAAGGCTCTGTCCCCACTGCCCCCCAAGAAAAGGAAGGAAGGAAGGAAGGAAGGAAGGAAGGAAGGAAGGAAGGAAGGAAGGAAAAGGAAGGAAGGGAGAAAGGAAGGAAAAGAAAAAGGGAGGAAGGGTGGAGGGGAAAGGGTGAGAGAGAGCGGGAGAGAGAGAGAAGAGGGAAGGAGAGGAGAGGACAGGAGAGGAAAGGGCCAGGTGTGCTGCCTAACACCTGTAATTTCAGCACTTTCGGAGGCCAAGGCAGGCGATCACCTGAGGTCAGGAGCTTGAGACCGGCCTGGTCAACATGGCAAAATTCTGTCTCTACTAAAAATACAAAAATTAGCTGAGCATGGTGGTGCATGCCTGTAATCCCAGCTACTTGGGAGGCTGAGGCAGGAGAATCACTTGAACCCCGGAGGCAGAAGTTGCAGTGAGCCGAGATCATGCCACTGCACTCTAGCCTGGGCGATAGAGTGAGACTCCATCTCAAAAAAAAAAAAAAAGATAGATTAACTTGGAAACACTACCAGAGTGTACTATTAAGGAGGAAAAGCAGGATGCAGGGAAGTATTTAAACTCTCCTTTTTTGTAATGCAGGAAAGCATCTTCATGTCTGTAGCTGTGTGCCTGTGCCTATGACCCTGTGAGGAGGCTGCAGCAAGAGGAAGGGTGGAGGGGAAAGGGTGAGAGAGAGAGGGAGGGAGAGAGGGAGGGAGAGAGAGAAGAGAAGAGAAGAGAGGGGGGGAGGGGAGGGGAGGGGAGGGGAGGCCAGCGCTGACCATGAGTGTTAAAACAAAAACTTTCCCCTGGAAAAGGAATTAATTTCATTTAAATAACAAGAGATCAAAACAAAAGTATTCGTCTTTATTTTTATTAACTTGTCTGTTAAAATTCAATTTTATAATACATTGAAAAGCTCCTAAGAATCAATGTTTTTATTTATTCTTGCATTGCTTAATTCCCAAAAAGGATTTGGGGCAGCTTACAAAGCTCAACACACACAGGGAGCAGTAAACTGGGGGCAAACCAACAACAGAAGTGAGAGTCGGGGCAGGAAAAGTGGACATCGTAGTGGCTCATAACCTGACAGTGTCGGCATTTATTCCCTACTCAAACAGGTTATTTGGTGCCGCATAAAAACCTCATGTGACTGTGCCCTTCCTCTTATTTGATATGACATCTCCTCTTTTTTTTTTATTTTTTTATTTTTTGAGATCGAGTCTTACTCTGTCACCCAGGCTGGAGTGCAGTGGCATGATCCTGGCTCACTGAAGCCTCCGCCTTCCGGATTCATGCGATTCTCCCATCTCAGCCAGCTGAGTAGCTGGGATTGCAGGCACACACCACCACGCCCGGCTAATTTTGTATTTTTAGTAGAGACGAGTTTTCACCATGTTGGCCAGGCTGGTCTTGAACTCCTAACCTCAGGTGATCCACCCTCCTCAGCCTCCCAAAGTGCTGGGATTACAGGCGTGAGCCACTGCACCTGGCCTTCTCTTACTAGTTTTAGTTGTATAAGCACTCAAGGCAATTTATTTTCTCCTCTGATATTTGCCTAAAATTACAATTCACCACCTCAGATAGAGTGTGCTGCTCTGGCTGTGGCTGCATGGTGTGAACACTCAAGCTGGTCAGATGAGAGAGCACAATTAAGACCCTCTCCCACTCACTTATACCTTCTTTACAGCAGTGCAATTGGTTATTACAATGGCTAATTCCTACAGTTAAAAAGATGGCATTGCAAGCACAGGCACAATGAAGTTACTGACTTCCTGATCATTCTTTTCACTGTTTTGTTTCATTTTGTATGTTTTGTTTTTTTTTTCCCTAAAAGTTTGAGAATAATACTTCTCTCACTCCCCCCAGCCCCTAGTCTTTAATTTCTTATCAGAAAATTAGGCTGACTCCTCAGTCTGGGAGTCTCTGACGCTGATCTTCAGTTTCTACTTTGACCACCCGTGTCTGGGGTAGGGGAGCAACAGTGATCCCACAACTTCGTTACTGGTTAGCCGTGTTCTGGCTTCTGGATTCCTGCTGCCTCATCAGATGTCTCATTTTTCCCACCTGTGGGTCCTAGCAGAGGGAAAAATTGCAGAGACAGAGGAATGCGACTCACCTATTATTTTAGAATCAGAAGGAAAACATTTTCTTTCTCAAAGGCAAAAGTTTCTCTCGCCTCATGGGATTATCAGCTGCTAGATATTTACTGATCAGTTTTAAATTGCTGATTTCAACAACTGAAGTGATGCATGAATAGACTCCATTTGAACATGTGGAGTACATGACAAATGTAGCATTCACATACATGGGGAAAGAATAGATTATAGAAGCTGGGCACGGTGGCTCATGCCTGTAATCCCAGCACTTTGGGAGGTCGAGGCAGGCAGATCACCTGAGGTCAGGAGTTCAAGACCAGCCTGGCCAACATGGTGAAACCCGTCTCTACAAAAATATAAAAATTAGTCAGACATGATGGTGGGTGCCTGTAATCCCAGTGACTTGGAAGGCTGAGGCAGGAGAATCGCTTGAACCCAGGAGGCAGAGGTTGCAGTGCGCCAATATCAGGCCACTGCACTCCAGCCTGGACAACAGAGCAAGACTCCGTCTCAAAAACAAACAAGAGAATAGCTTATAATAAAGAGTGCCAAGACAATTGGTTAACTATTTGGAAAAAACTGAGTTTTAGCCCTTCATATCTGACACCAAAAGAAATTCTAAATGATTTAAATGAATAATGTTTCTTAAAAAGACAGAAAGAAACCAGAAATTTAGTAATTTAATTAATAACAAAATCTAATAAAATTAAATGCGGGCCGGGCGCGGTGGCTCAAGCCTGTAATCCCAGCACTTTGGGAGGCCGAGACGGGCGGATCACGAGGTCAGGAGATTGAGACCATCCTGGCTAACACGGTGAAACCCCATCTCTACTAAAAATACAAAAACTAGCTGGGCGAGGTGGCGGGCGCCTGTAGTCTCAGCTACTCGGGAGGCTGAGGCAGGAGAATGGCGTGAACCCGGGAGGCGGAGCTTGCAGTGAGCTGAGATCCAGCCACTGCATTCCAGCCCGGGCGACAGAGCAAGACTCCGCCTCAAAAAAAAAAAAAAAAAAAAATTAAATGCAAACTGGTTTCTAATGTAAATTGGAAGTATTAAAATAATAAACAAAAGGAATGCATTTTTTAAATGGATTTTACCGGATTGTACCATAATATAACATTTCAGGTGGATGACAGTACTGATAAATGGGCTCATTCATAAGCCATTGCTGGGAGTCCAGGCTGGTCCCACCATTCTGAAGGGCAGTTTGGCAATACATATCTAGAGCTTCAAATTTGTGTATTGTTTTTTGAACCAGCAATTTCACTTCTATGAATATATTATGAAAATATTCCTGATGTTATTGGTTATGCATAATAATAACAATTTTTTTTTTTTTCAGACAGAGTCTCACTCTGTCCCCAAGGCTGGAGTGCAGTGGCACGATCTCGGCTCACAGCAACTTCTGCCTCCCAGGTTCAAGCGATTCTCATGCCTCAGCCTCCCAAGTAGCTGGGATTACAGGCATGTGCTACCACGCCCGACTAAATTTTGTATTTTTAGTAGAGACAGGGTTTTGCCATGTTGGCCAGGCTGGTCTCAAACTGCTGGCCTCAAGTGACCTGCCGAAGTGCTGGGATTACAGGTGCAAGCCACCACGCCCAGCCCCACAAGAATTATTAGTGGCAAAGACATGCATCACAGTATTGTGAGCATATTAAAAACATGCTAAAAACTGGCTGGGCCCTGTGGCTCATGCCTATAATCCCAGCACTTTAGGAGGCTTAGGTGGGAGGATCACTTGAACCCAGGAAGCTGAGGCTGCAGTGTGCCAGGATCATACCACTACACTCCAGCCTAGGTGACAGAACGAGACCTTGTCTCAAAAAAAAAAAAAAAAAAAGATGCTAAAAACCTAAGTACCTACCAGTGAAATAAATGAGAATACATCCATGCAAGGTAATAAATGACATTAAAATAATGCTGTACAAGAATGTTTAATAAATGGAAAGATATTCACAATGCATTATTAAATTTAAAAAGCAGATTATCAAATGTTAGATATTCTATGAACCCAGCCCTGGGCAGAAGAGGAAAGAAATTACCTGTGTGAGAAACATGTGTTAAATGTCATGGGGGAATGACAGCCAGTGGTGTGGAGGTAAAAGATTTACCGAGACAGTTGCAGGTAAAGAAAGGCAGAAGATTTATTAGAAAATATGTTGCCAGAGTGACAACGGGCAGGCAGCAGAGAGAAACTGACTGCAAGGAGACAAAGGCTTGCTGGAGATTTTACAGGGTAGTGTTTATACCTTCTGTTGAAGAGGGCTTTGTGTAGTATTAATAATGCCAAGGTTGCAGTGAGCTAACTTGCAGGTGTCTGGTGAGAGTTACTTGTTCGGAAAGACTGTGTGTCCTGTTCCCACCCGCCTGACTCCCACCAGCCTGACTATTTTTTCCCTAATTAGGAATACACAGTAAACAAAATATTCAGAAAGAGCATATGCCAGCCGGGCGCGGTGGCTCACGCCTGTAATTCCAGTACTCTGGGGGGCCGAGGCAGGCAGATCACGAGGTCAGGAGATCGAGACCATCCTCACCAACGTGGTGAAACCCTGTCTCTACTAAAATGCAAAAACTTAGCCAGGCATGGTGGCATGCACCTGTAGTTGCAGCTACTCAGGAGGCTGAGGATGAGGCTGGAGAAATTGCTTGAACCCAGGAGGCAGAGGTTGCAGTGAGCCGAGATAGTACCACTGCACTCCAGCCTGGGCAACAGAGCAAGACTCCATCTCAAAAAAAAAAAAAAAAGTAAAGAAAGAGCATATGCCAAAATGGTTACTCTGATTGTGACAGGGATTGGTGAGGGGCAGATTACGAGTGTTTATGCATGTGCAGTACTTCCATCTGTGTATTACATTGACCACCAGGCAAAACAACAATGCAATATCCATTTTGAAAAAAAAAGTGTGTATGTATATATGGAGAAGAAGAATGACAAGAAACAAATTACTGTTTTTAAAAAGTGATGAAGTATTATTAGAGCAGCTAGAGTAGGGCCCCATTTCTAAGAGAGTAAAGGAATCCAAAAGATGATAAAGTAGAGGTTGCCGGTTGCTGGTTGCATCTTTGGAGGTAGACCCATATGAATACTTTATTTTCCTCTTCTCTTTGCTTTTCTGTGTTTCTTAGAATTTTCCTTAAAAAGGCATGTGATTTTGATAATAAGAAAATTATGTATTTTAGGCTGTACCTATTTAAAACCTACTTGCACAGAACTTCACACTTACACATTGGCTCTGAATATCACAAGCTGGCCATCTCTAGCTGCTCCCAGGGTTTGGTTTCACTTCTCAGTGGCCAGAGCCACTCAAAAGGCCTCTTAACTTCAGAAGTGAGATTGTCAACAGCATCTCCTAGAGTTGGAAAACCTCCTCTGAAGGGGAAACAAATCATCATCATCAAATAACAAAAATTTTTAAAAATTAAAATTTTCCAAAATATAAATGAGATTATCTACTTTATATATCTGTGTTAAAAACTTCTCTGTGGGTCCAGACACACACACACACACACACACACACACACACACACACACCTAATCATTTTTAGAGAAATTTTGCCCACATTGATCTGGCTAAAAGTTTAAAGTGACCAGATGATCCATTTCTTTACATGTTGTTTATTGACATTCACCCCCACTTGCCGGCCACTATCTTCATTTATTAAGCATTTGTTATGCGTTTGGTACTGTACTATTTACCTGCATTATGTCAATTAATCACTTATGTACGTACACACTATTGCCATTTTACAAGCAGGTCACTAAGCCTAAACTCAGTCAAGTCACCAGGCAAGAAAACAACACTATAAGGATAAGACTTTACTCAGATAGTGTATACCACCCACTGATACCTGGTGAGATGTCCTTGCCCCATCCCCCAGCACATGGGAACAAGAGTCAAGGCAGATCAAGTTCAGGTCCTGCACAAGTTTTCCTAGTCTCCTCTATAAAGTCCCAGAGTTCGTGATCAGTGCATATAAGCTATGAGTTCTTCCTCTACTTTTGTTGTGGGTGAAACAGCAGCGAACTGCAATTAAAATTCAAAAATCTTTGCAACTAGCAAAATCTGATCCATTAGTCCAGAGCTGTAGAACTCTATGTTGCAAAAAGAATTTAAAGTTCACCTAATTCAGCTTCCAAAATAAAACGTGAACAGCCTTTACAGCAAACAGCAACCCTGCCCCATATTTGTCTACCCAACTTTTTTTTTTTTGTTTTTTTTGAGATGGGATCTTGCTCTGTGACCCAGGCTGGAGTGCAGTGGTGCCATCTCGGCTCACTGCAACCTCTGCCTCCTGGGCTCCAGTGATCTTCCCACCTCAGCCTCCTGAGTAACTGGGACCACAGGCGCATGCCACTATGCCTGGCTAATTTTTTGTATTTTTGTAGAGATGGGGTTTCACTATGTTGGCCAGGCTAGTCTCAATCTGGGCTCAAGCAATCCACCCACCTCAGTCTACCAATGTGTTGGGATTACAGGCATTAGCCACCGCACCAGGCCTTCAATCCACACTTAACTACCTCTCGCGACACAGAACCCGAACTCTCAGGGCAAGCCAATTCATGTTTAACTCTACCAGAAAGTTTAATTTTTTTTCTCAGAAGAAGTCCTTGCAAGCTTCCAAGAATCACTCAAAAACCAGTCTACTCAATGGCTTACACTTGACCACAGTCTTAGCTGATGTACCAAGATGAACTTTTTGCTGCCACAAAATCCACAGTCGGCCGGGCACAGTGGCTCACACCTGTAATCCTCACAGTCTGGGAGGCCGAGGTGGGTGGATCACCTGAGGTCAGGAGTTGGAGACCAGCCTGGCCAACAAGGTGAAACACTGCCTCTACTAAAAATACAAAAATTAGCCGGGTGTGGTGGCAGGCGCCTATAATCCCAGCTACTTGGGAGACTGAGACAGGAGAATCACTTCAACCCGAGAGGCAGAGGTAGCAGTGAGCCGAGATCGTGCCACTACACTCCAGCCTGGGCGACAGAGCGAGACTCTGTCTCAAAAAATAAATAAATAAATAAATAAATAAATAAATAAATAAATAAATAAATAAATAAATTTCAGTCATGTCTACATGTGTGAACCACTGTAATTCCACCCCTTTCTATCCTGCTAAGGAAACCTCCCACAATGCACATGAGTGAGAGCGACACTGTCTTCTACAGGAATAACCTTGAACCTGCTCTACTTTTTAAAAATGAAGTGAACGTTTTTAGTAGCCATGCTTCACACTCAGCAGCAGCACAGTAAGGTATCTATACAGAAAGGATTAAGGTGGTTGTTAGGGTTCTTTCCAAGTGACAGGGCTCAGGTGATTCACCCAAGTCCATGGCCACCCTTGCTGGGTCATCTCCTCTCCCATAGGTCTTTTGTTCTCCTGGCCCCAAACCTCCACTGCTTTCTACGTTGTCAGAATAGATTGGTAGTTCCTGTTTCCTTCTCACTTACTGACCTGCACATGTCACAGATTCTCAGCATATTCCATTTGCAAGAAAGCCACTGTTTTAGAGTGGCTCTCTGTTTTGTTTTGAATGTTGAGAGGAGCTCATGGGCGTTATTGCTGCATCACCTGCCACACAACTGGGGAGGTGTCACTGGCTAAACAAAAGGCAGGGGTGACGGCCCCTCACCCCTGTGGCCCAGATGGACTCCTCTGACAACCGGGGCAGAGCTAGGAAGACAATACAGACTCTCATGTTGCCTGCACAGAGCTCCCCACAAGACCACACTTCCTCCCGGGCTTTCAAGGGTACATCAATATAAGATAAATGACACGTTCTACAAAACCGCCTGCAAACACAGGCACCTGAGCCTGCTTGGTCTGCAAATGTTTCAAGGCTCAGGGAGGCTGTCCTGGATGTTTTCCCCCGAGAGCTCCAGTGGTGGAGGTCTGCACATTCAGGTAGGAGCTCCTGTTCATGTCCGAATGCTCATGTTGCCGCTGCATACACTTACTGTTGGCTTCCTCCGAGAGGTGTCTGGTGCAGTTATCACCCATAGGAGCCTGAGCTGGCTGGAGCTCTGGGACATTCACCTGGCTCAGTCTTTTCCCACCTGAGAGGTGCCTGGGTGCTGCCTGCCAGGGCAGCCATTGTCTGATTCCAACGTGATCACAGCAACCGCAAGCCAGCCACAAGTCTCTGTCTTTGTGTGCCTGGGGTTTACTGCGACCGTTGGGGATTCAAATGGGGTCAGATTGAAATGGGCAAAGAATCCTCTGAAGCCTGGACTCTTTCCCAAGGAAGTCAAAGAGAATGGCCAAGGAGAGGTTGGAGGATCCCGGAGGAGGGTGATCCGTACCCTCCACTCCCACATCCCCCACAGCCCCCCAGTAGAGGGGAGTCAGACAAAGCTGCCACCATCCCCGGGACCACCTGCACACCTGCCCCTTTTATGTGGGGACGTTATGTAGGGCGGCCCCTCTCCAACCCCAGCAGCACACCGCCCCACAGACACCCGAGCTGCGTGGGACAGAACCAACAAGTTCACTTACCAAGGCAGATGCGCCCATCACCCCTGCAAGGCAGATGTGTCCATTACCCCTGTTCTTTTCCCAGCTTCCTCATGTGCCAGAGCCGCCTTAGGAGCTGTGGAGGAAACTCCAGGGCCCATAGAAATTGCTTAGAGCTTTGGAACCCATGCAAGAGATCCATCCTCAGGAAATACTAATCTGTGTTATCATCATTATTTATTAACATTAGTTATGTGTTCTAGAAATAACAACAGACAACCTAAGTGGTCGACTATAAAGAGGAGTTTCAATAAGCTGTGGTCATTTACTTGGTATGCAACTATTCAAACCTCAAAAATGGTGGTTCTAAAGATTCTGTAAGTGATTCAGGGAAGGTTTATGCAATGAAGTAAAGGAAAAGCAGGACGTAGCACTGCATTTATAGTAAGCAAGATAGAGACGAGGCCTTGTGACAGAAGCACAAGAAAGCATCCCTGAGTGTGCTCTGGAGGGACTAGAACCTTCTTTACACCTTTGATGGTGAGCTCTCCTCCCCTCCCCTCCACCACAAGGCCTCCCTCTCTCTTCCCTGACCCAGGACAGTGATGAAACCCCCTCCCCCCAGGACCCTGGGAAGAGAATGGGTTGCGGGTTTGTGCTGGGGGAGGCTTTTTCTCTTTTCATCTGCTCATTCAATCACATATTTAGTCTTCAATCCCTTAGTTGCTCTTTGGCCTACAGCACGTGGCTTCTTGTCCTTTGGCCTCCTAAAAATTAGAGGTAACAATTGCTTTCCTGTTGTATGTCCAGCACAACAGACACTGCATACAGAGCCACTCGGCCCTTCACAAAGACGCAGAACAAAGTGGGGCTTTGGGGCTGATTTGGCCATTTCCAGCTGTGTGCAAGGCAGCATTGATCTGAGCCTCAGCCTTCCTATCTGAGAAATGGAGCACCTCACAGCACCTGGCCCAGAAGGTCACATAGGTAAAAGTGTGGCAGAGGTTGTGCCCTGCATGAAGCATTGGCACTTGTTCCTCAGTGTTGACTGCAATCAGCCACAGCCCAGGGCCTCCTTCCCTGCTCTCAGGCTGGGCAGGGAGAAGAGAGTCCCTGCTCTAGCTCCCCACTGCATCTAGAATGCACTCCAGCTCTCCCCAGTGCTGAGGCCTGCCATCTCCCCGCATGTCCCCCAGCACACACACACACACACACACACACACACACACACACACACTGTACAAATGCCCTTCCCTCCTCCAGCTCGGTGCCCCTCCTCTCTCTGTCTGGACCCCCTAGGGCTCCTCCTCAGTCTTCTTCAGGACCACTCCCCATCATCCTACAAACATGCAGCCTATCCAGGAGGCCCCGGGGTGGTCTTTGTCACTGCACTTACAGCACTTCTCACGCTCTGTCATTCTTTCTTCTCTATGTTTTTCTTCATTATCTCTGTCCACTACACCGTCCCCTTGAGAGACCACATGTGCTTCTTGAGCGTTGCTTAAACCCTGCCTTGAACAGTGCACACATGTTGTGGGTGCAGAGTGAATGTCAAATCAATGAGCAAATGAACATTATGCTCACAATGAAAACAAATCAGGGCCTTGGTCCTTATCCTCAGAGAGCTTTTTAAAATGATTCTGCAGGCCGAGCCTGGTGGCTCACACTGTAATCTCAGCACTTTGAAAGGCTGAAGTAGCAGGATCCCTTGAGCCTAGGAGTTTGAGATCAGCCTGGGCGACATAGTGAGACCTCATCTCTACTAAAAATTAAAAAATTAGCCAGGCACCGTGGTGGGTGCCTTAGTCCCAGATACTCAGGAGTCTGAGATGTGAGGATCACTTGAGTCCAGGAGGTCAAGCCATGATCATGCCACTGCAAACACCAACCAGCCTGGGTGACCAAGTGAGACTGTCAAATTAATTAACTTTTTTTAAAGTTTTAAAAAATGATTGTGCAAAAAGGTAAATACAGTATGATTCTACTTGTAGGAGGTACCAAGAGTGGTGTCTCTGAATTTGTCAGAGAAACTGAAAATAGCATAGCGGTTACCTGGAACTGGGGGATGGGGCATAGGGGGTTGGTGCTTAATGGGTACAGTTTTAGCTTAGGAAGATGAAAAAGTTCTGTGGATGCATAGTGGTAATGATTGCACAAAAATATAAATATACTTAATGCCACTGGAGTGTATACTTAGAAATGACTAAAATGGTAAATTTGTGTTATGTATATGTTTTGCCACAATTTAAAAAATAGCTTTTAAAAAATGGCTGTGGAGAAAGATATAAACACATTAAACAACTGCAGAATTATGAGACAACATATGAATAAGTGGCACCAACAACATAAGACAATAAGTGACACATACTGCTTGATTCTGGCCCCCAAAAAGTCCAGTGCTGAAGGCCATCTGTGGAGTGGAGGGTGGGTTTGCACTGAGCATTGCTCTCTGGGAAGGGAAGTGAGTTATTTTTAAGCTTTCCATTTGTAAAGGTAATATAACTGCAGTAATACACATTACAAAAATTAGCCACTAAGAACAACAGCAAGGGAAACACATCTTGGTGTAATTTCTTCTCACATTTTAAAAACATTTTTTACATTTTATATGGTTATAATCATGCTGAATGTATGTTTATATCAAGCATGCTGTCTGCGTTTTCCTTGTCAACCTTTCCATAGGTTTTATAATTCTAAAACATCATCATGTTAATCCTAAAAATATAATGAATGCATTATCATTGTTTACTTAAGTATTACTTTATTTTTGAACATTTCCATTGCTTTTAACATTTAACATCTGTGTTCACACTATATTGTGCCAAGCCTAAGATTACATCCATTGGAGAAACGTTCCAGATTGGATTACTGAGTCTACCCGTATAAATATTTTGATAGCTTTTGATATTGCTTTCTGAGGTCATCATGACTCTCACCTGAAATAGATATCCTCTTTTTTTTTTTTTTTCTTGGTGGGGTATAAGTGGAAAACACATTTTCAGCATTGATATAATTTTGTGTTAGAAGATTGCAGCACTTTAAAACTCTTTTTCCCAAGAGCTAAAGGCGAGTTGATGCTATAAACATGGCAGGAACACAAAACCCTGGGTACAGTCCCTGGTTCATCTCTGCCCTGTGCTTGGGGCAAGTCAGGGCAGGACTATTGGGAGCTGCAATCCAAGCACAAAGTTGCTCGGAGTTGCAGAAGGAGAAGCCACAGGGCAGACAGACAATACAGAACCTTGAAAGAAGTGCCCAAGCCTGCGCCAGCCCTCCAAAATCAGAGAGGAGCCGGGCTTGAAAAGGCAAAGAAAGAAAGAAGGCAGAACGAGCTGCAGTGAAGGAATTAACCAGGGGGAAGAGAAAGGCGGAGGAAGCAGGGGGCTCAGAACACTCCCTTTGGAGAGGACTGGGTTTGTGGGGGCTTTCCCCTGCTGCAGCGGAGCCTTGCTAAAAGTGAAACTGTGATTTTCGGAGGGTTCTGAAGGCGTTCACCTAGGGAAGGAAAATGTTCCATTTGGGGGTCCACACTGGGTTAAAAACAATGCCTCTGCCTGTTCTCAGTTATGGAGGTCCCTGAGTGTCTTCAGTCAACTCTGGGCAGTTCTGAGGCTGCAGCAATACCCGAACTCGGCCTATGCCCCAACTCGGCCCAGGGTCTGAGGGAGCCCCAGTGTGATCTTAACCCAAGTGTGCCTGCAGGACAAGGCGCCATGTTGCTTCCCCATCACAACACAACTAGGAACAAAGCTCCCATCTGCTGAGTGCCTCACAGTCACCAGCACTGTGCTGGGAGTTGCGGGTTCTTTGGGCAGAAAGAGGTGGATATTAGCAACTCCTTTAGCAGGGCTCAATGGCATCCTAGAAATCACACCACATTTGATAAATCTGAAAGCTAGGATTCACCCCAGGCGGCCTGACTCCAAAGCCTTGAGAATTTAAGGATCAGCAGTCTTCATGAATTTGATGAAAAACTTGGGAGAAGGCCAGTGTAATCTAATATTTGAAAAAAAAAAAAAAAAGTAAAGTTGATCCTTTCAAGAACATCTATATAAAAAGAGCACCTATATTCAAAGCCAGCTACACGACCCGTGGTGCGGGAGAAGCCGGGAGTTGGCTCAGAAAAGGTGGGACAGACAGGATGGCTCAGTAATTAGGGCTGGCACATAGCAGATCTGGGCTACCTGTGTGACTCCGAGCAAGTGAATTAACCTCTCTGAACCTTGAATATAAAACAAGAATAATGATAATATCTACCTCACACACAAACGTTAATAAAATAGTGCTTGCAGAGTGCATGGCACATAGTATTCAGTGAATGGTAGCTGCTGGCATTGTTATCTTAATGATCACTGTTATTACATTATATTCTAGTGATTTTTGATATTTTGGAGACTAGCCTAAATCTCACCACTCAGGCTACAGAAAGGACGTTTCAGTAACCTTGGAAATTGCAGTACAGTACCTCAGAGATATCTCAGGTTCAGTTCCAGACCACCACAATAAAGCAAATATCACAATAAAGCCAGTTACACACATTTTTTGGTTTCCCAGTGTACATAAAAGTTATGTTTACCCTATAAGGTAATCTAGTAAGTGTACAAAGACATTATGTCTGAAAAAAACCAATATATATATCTGAATAAAAAATAACTTATTACCAAACATATGCTAAAATCACCTGAGCTTTTCAGTGAGTCGTAATTTTTTTGCCGATGGCGGGTGTCTTGCCTTGATGTCAATGGCTGCTGACTGATCAGAACGGTGGTTGCCAAAGTTTGGCGTGGCTGTGCCAATTTCGTAAAATAAGACAACAACAAAGCTTGCCACATTGATTGATTCTTCCTTTCACAAAAGATTTATCTGTAGCATGCAATGCTGTTTGATAGCATTTTACCTACAGTAGAACAGCATTCAAAATTAGAGTCACGCCTGTCAAATACTGACGTCTCTTTATCAACTAAGTTTATGAAACATTCTACATCTTTTGTTGTCGTTTCAACAAGTTCACACCATCTTCACCAGGAGTAAATTCCATTTCAAGAAACCATTTTCTTCGCTCATCAGAGAGAATAAACTCCTCATGTGTTCAAGTTTGATCATGGGATTGCAACAATTCAGCCACGTCTTCAGGCTCCACTTCTAATTCTAGTTCTCTTGCTATTTCTACCATACCTGCAATTACTTCCTCCTCTGAAGTCTTGAACCCATCCCTCCAACTCATCCAGGAGAATTGGAATCACCTGCTTCCAAACTCCTCTTAATGTTGGTATTTTTACCTCCTCCCATGAATCACAAATGTTCTTTGTTGCATCTAGAATGGTGAATCCTTTCCAGAAGGTTTCACCCAGATCTATCAGAAGCATCATCATCTATGGCAGCCCTAGCCTTACAAAATGTATTTCTTAAATAACAAGACTTGAAAGTCAAAATTACTTCTTTGTCCATGGACTGTAAAAGCAATGTTGTTTTACCAGTCATGAAAAACAATATTAATCTCCTGGTACATCTCCATCAAATCTCTTGGGTGACCAGGTACATTTTCAAACAGCAGTAATATTTTGAAAGGAATCTTTTTTCCTGAGTGAGTCTCAACAGTGGGCTTTAAATATTCAGTAAACCATGCTCTAAACAGATGTGCTATCATCCAGGCTTTGCTATTCCATTTATAGAGTATAAGTAGAGTAGATTTAGCATAATACTTAAGAGCCCTAGGGTTTTTAGGATGGTAAATGAGCACTGGCTTCAACGTAAAGTCACCAGCTGCATTAGCCACTAACAAGAGAGGCAGGCTGTCCTTTGAAGTCAGGCATTGACTTCTCTCTAGTTGTGAAAGACCTAGTAGCATCTTCTTCCAATAAAAGGCTGTTTTGTCTACATTGAAAATCTGTTGTTTAGTGTAGCGACCTTTATCAATAATCTTAGAAAGATCTTTTGGATAACTTGCTGTGCTGCAGCACCTATTAGTTTCTATATTAGCACCTGCTTCTTCATGTTGCATTTTGATGTTAAGGAGATGGTATCTTCCCTTAAACCACTTGAATCAACCAACCTCTCCTAGCTTCAAACTTTTCTTCTGCAGCTTCCTCACCACTTCAGCTTTCATAAAATTTAAGAGAGTTGGGACTTTGCTCTGGATTAAACTTTCGCTTAAGGGAATTTTGTGGCAGTTCCGATTTACTCAGACCACTAAAACTCTCTCCATTATCAGCAATAAGGCTATTTCGTTTTCTTATCATTCATGTGTTCACTGGATTAGTACTTTCAATTTCCTTCAATAACTTTTTCTCTACCTTCTTAACTTGGCTAATTATTTGACACAAGAGACTTAGCTTTCAGCCTATCTCCACTTTCAACATCCTTCCCTCACTAAACTTAATCATTTCTAACTTTTGATTTAAAGTGAGAGATGTGCAATTCTTCCTTTTCCTTGAAGGCTTAGAGGCCATTGTAGGGTTATTAATTGGCCTAATTTTAATATTAATTGGCCTAATTTTCATATTATGCCTCAGGGCATAGGGAGGCCTAAGGAGAAGGAGACAGAATGGCTGGTGGTGGAGCAGTCAGAACACAACCAACAGGTTCACTGTCTTACATGGGCATGGTTCATGGTGCCCCAAAACAATTCAAATAGTAACATCAGAAATAACTGATTACAGTCACCAGAACAGATACAATAATAATGAAAAAGTTTGAAGTATTGCAAGAATTATTAAAAGGCGACACAGAGGCACAAAGTCAACACATGCTATTAAAAAATGGTATTGATAGATTTGCTTCATGCAGGGTTGCCACAAACTTTCAATTTGCTAAAGATACAACATCCGTGCAGCACAATAAAAAATAAAATACAATAAAATGAGGTATGCCTATACTTTAAACAGTGCCTGGAACACAGCAGGTACTCATTACATACAGTTATTCTGTTGATTATGACTATATGCTTTTATTTTATTTTATTTATTTATTTATTTATTTATTTATTTATTTATTTATTTATTTATTTTGAGATGGAGTCTCACTCTGTCACCCAGTCTGAAGTGCAATGGTATGGTCTCAGCTCACAGCAACCTCCACCTCCCAGGTTCAAGCAATTCTCCTCCCTTAGCCTCCTGAGTAGCTGGGACCACAAATGCCTGACACCACACCCTGCTAATTTTTGTATTTTTAGTAGAAACGAGGTTTCACCATGTTGGCCAGGCTGGTCGCAAACTCCTGACCTCAGGTGATCTACCTGTCTTGGCCTCCCAAAGTGCTGGCATTACAGGCATGAACCACTGCACCCAGCCAGTGAATATACATCTTTAATATGTAATTACCTCCTCCCATGAATTATGAATTATGCCAAATATAAAGGAAACTACTGAAGGTAATATACTAGCTGCAAGTTTATATAGCAAATTAGCAGATTTGCTAAATAAATCTGTCAGATTTAGCAAATTTAACTTTTGCCAAATTTGCTTCAGTCTTTTATTTCAAGCAATAAAATGTTTGTGTTGAGACCCCTTCTTCACCCCCATTTCATCCTCAGTACTACATACCTTATCTTGAAATTTGTGGGTTCTGACTTAAGGCTTTGTTTATACTTGTGATTCTCTTATTATGTAAGTATCTATAAACAATGACATAATAATGAATAATATATGGAATGTGCTTTTATTCTTTATAAATAATGTCAGACTGTACATGTACTTTTAAAATTTGCTTATTTCATTATATATATATATATATATATATATATATTTATTTTTTTTTTTTTTTTTTTTTTTGAGACAGAGTCTCGCTCTGTCGCCCAGGCTAGAGTGCAGTGGCGCGATCTCGGGCTCACTGCAAGCTCTGCCTCACAGTTCACGCCATTCTCCTGCCTCAGCCTCCCGAGTAGCTGGGACTACAGACACTCGCCAGCATACCCGGCTAATTTTTTGTATTTTGTTTAGTAGAGAGGGGGTTTCACCGTGTTAGCCAGGATGGTCTCGATCTCCTGACCTTGTGATCTGCCTGCCTCGGCCTCCCAAAGTGCTAGGATTACAGGCGTGAGCCACCGCGCCCGGCCACATTCAACATATTTTTGAGATTTACCTGTGTTGATGCCTGTGAATCTAGTTCATTTATTTGTGTCATATTTTATTAATGTATTACAATTTTATTCATTCCCTATTATTAGATATTAGTTTGTAATTATTATAATTTTCCAATTTCTGTTGTTTGTGCTTCTGTGAACACTCTTGTACATCAAAGCTTCTCTGAGCAATGAACCTAGAAGTGGAAGTTCTGGGGCCAGAGCATCTTCATTTTTTATAGATATTTTTACTAGATATCCCAAATTATCTCCACAGCAGTTGTAACAGTTTACATCCCCATCAGCATTGCATAACAGTTATTTGGCCATATCCTCCCCCGTGCTTGATGTTATTGGTCTTGTTCATTTTGCTAATTTGAGTATAAAATGATATCAGTTGTTTTCATTTGCATCTCACTGATTCAAGTAAGGTTTGGCATCTTTTTATTTGGATATTGGCTTGGTCACATACTTTGCCCATTTTTAATTCTGCTGTCTTTAACTTATTACTTTGTGAGAGTCTGATATGTTATGGATGAAAATCTTCTGTTGTTTTTATGCACTGCAAATATCTTCTACTAATTTGAGACTTAAATTTTGTATTGGTTTTGCCCTGCATACTTTAAACAAATGTTTGAATGGTAACATCACACTTTTATGGCTTGTGCTTTTATATTTTGACCAAGAAATTCTGTCCTTATCATGTCTCTATCTTAAAAACACATTTTTTAAAAAGTTTTGAAACTTTGCTTTTCATATTTATTCTATCTGGGGTATACATTTGTGAATGGTTTGAGATAAAGTTCAAGTTTTACATTTTTCCCACATGGGAAGCCAATATCACAGCACCAATGATCAAATCCTTTACCCACTAGAGTGCCCAGCCATCTCCAACATTTTCACATCTGTATTTTCTAGGCCCCTTATTCTCTTTCATTGTTCTATTTGTGTTGAAGTTACTAGAGTTTACACATAATGATATTTGGATAATGGGTCCCCCCCTTACCCTTCAGCAAAATTATTCAGCTATTTTTGGTCCTTTATACTTCCATATGAATTTGATAATCAGCTTGTCAGGAAAATCTGGTTGGCAGTTTGAATGCACTGGATCTGCAGATTAACTGGAGAAAACAGACATCTTCCTGAAGTTGAGTCTTTATGTCCATTATAATGCACCCCAGAGGATAAGTTTCCATCAGAATAAATTCTCTGACATTTGTGGCCGTCTTGTCTTCCAACCTGTGGTGACAACAGCCACCCTACCTTACCACTCTCCTGAGAGAAATTTTTAAAGCATGGGGATGTCTCTGAAGTCTCCTGCCGCTGTAGACCCGCACATCCTTGATTCCAAATGGCAGAAAACTAATTTGCAGGTCAGACAATATTGAAATTCACCTTGATTAACCATGGCAATAAAATTGAGAGTGATGCCTAAGAGGGAGGATAAAACCCTCACCCGCTTTCCCAAATGAGATTAACTTTGGGGAATAACTGAGTAGGTAATTCTCTGTGTGTGGTTTCCTCTTACTGAGAAGAAATAACAGAAACAGAGTTTTCTGACTTTGAGATCCTGAATCAAATGTGTTTGGATCCTGTGGTAACCCTAGGCCTATCGAGTGTTATACACGAGCTCTTTCTGTGTTTAATTTGACACAACATCTCACTGGACTAAGTCACAGAAAAAAAAATCAGTCATTACTTAATAAGTAACCAACACCTTGACTTGGTGCATGTATTGAGACTCTCTTGTTTTTCTTTTTGCAAGGCCTCAAGGGGAAGGTATTTCAGGAATCCTTGTCCCCCGATGCCTGCATGGAAACTACAGCAATACTGCAACCTTACAGAAGCTGCTTAGCCCATGGATCCTGAAAACCATAGGCAAGAAGCACAGGTCCCGATGAGTGGATCTTTACCACTTTTACCAGATTCCTCCCTCCTGCAGAGGGATCATCCCACACACCCAGCAGAGACTTCTATGCCACCATCAACCCCCCAAGTCATAGGGGGCTCAAGTTCTGCCCTGGTGAGCTGTAGTCCCCATCCTTGTGAACCCCAAAGTGTCCACCTTGTGGAACTAAATGTATCCATCTTGAATAAATTTGCCCAAAATCCTAAAGACTGGGAAAAGGGAACCATTGAGCTTGTTAAGTACTGGAGAACATCTTTGCTTCCTGTATCTCTAGCACCAGATCACCATGAGTATGAACCACCCATTTCAGAAGAACCACTAAATGCTGAGGTTAGACAGGGTTACTTAGGCAGATGTTCTCTCCTTGTGAGGTAAAACATTTTTAAGTTTCTTTGATTTTTAAGATTTTATTTTTATTTATTTATTTATATATTTTTGAGACGGAGTCTCACTCTATTGCCCAGGCTGGAGTGCCGGGACTCAATCTCAGCTCACTACAATCTCTGCCTCCTGGGTTCAAACGATTCTCATACCTCTGCCTGCTGGGACTACAGGCACATGCCACCACACATGGCTAATTTTTGTATTTTTAGTAGAGACAGGGTTTCACCATGTTTGGCCAGGCTGGTCTCGAACTCTTGACCTCAGGTGATTCACCCACCTCAGCCTCCCAAAGTGTTGGAATTAGAGGTGTGAGCCACCCATGCCCAGCCTACTTTTAATTTATTTTTTATTTTTGAGACAAGGTCTCACTCTGTCACCGAGGTGGGAGTGCAGTGGTGCAATCACAGCTCACTCTAGCCTTGACCTCCCAGGCTCAGGTGATTCTTCCACCTCAGCCTCCTGGGTAGCTAAGACTATAGGTGGGCACCACCACACCTGGCAAATTTTTATATTTATTGTAGAGAC
>NC_045448.1:90196541-90226022 GCF_002776525.5 Piliocolobus tephrosceles | reverse complement strand
TTCCTTCCTTCCTTCCTTCCTTCCTTCCTTCCTTCCTTCCTTCCTTTCTTTCTTTCTCTCTCTCTCTCTCTCTCTCTCTCTCTTTCTTTCCTTCTTTCTCAGTCAGAGTCTCACTCTGTTGCCCAGGCTGGAGTGCAATGGCGTGATCTTAGCTCACTGCTATCTCCACATTCCCGGGTTCAGGCAATTCTCCTACCTCAGCCTCCCCAGTAGCTGGCATTACAGGAGACTGCCATCATGCCTGGCTAAATTTTGTATTTTTGTAGAGACAGGGTTTCACCATGTTGGCCAGTCTGGTCTTAAACAAGTTTGTGTGTGTGTGTGTGTGTGTGTGTTTAAAGTTTACGAATACATGAATATAAGTTTTGTCAGAAAAAATATAATTAATATTTCTTTGCTTTCCCAAACCTGCCATCAACACAATTTGTATAAACCTAGAGATTTTTCTGTGCATTTAGACACACACTTTTCTGTGCATTTAGACATTCACACACACACACACACACAATTTTTACCTAAAAGAATTATAATACATATACTGGTCTGCAACTCACTTCTTTTACTTAACAATATGTGTCAGAATTTGCTATATTCCAGGACATATAGATGTATTGGCTTACGTTTAACTGCTACCTGGTATTCCTGTAGGTCAGTGAACCATAATTTAAATTCCTATTGCCCCATTGATGAAGACTGGGTTTGCCCACTTTAAAGGCAATGCTGCACGAACACCTTCACACCTGCCTTATTATGCACAGGTATGAGGAAGTATATTTTGCTGCACACAGAGCTAGACATGATATTGGTTGAGAGCTCAGGCAATCTCTGGGAAAACACTGATAAATAGTCATTAAAATGGATGGGACAAGGGAAAAAAGAGATAAGAAATAACTAACAAATAGAAAACTGTTACAAACATAGTAGATATTAATCCTATTGTATCAATAATCATTTTCAATGTGAATGGTCTACATACACCGAGTAAAAGACAGAGATTGTCAGAGTAGCAAAAAAGCAAGGCCTAACCATATGCTGTCTACAAGAAACCCACCTTAAATATAAGACTCAGATGGGTTATAAGGAATAGAAAAAGGTATATCATGTTAGCACTATCAAAAGAGAGCTGGAAGAGCTAATTTCAGATGAAGCAGACTTTATAGCAAGGAAAATCATCAGGGATAAAGAAGGGCATTATGTAATATTAAAGGGGTCAATTCTCCAAGAAGACAAAACAATCCTCAACATGCATGCATCAGCAAAGCATCAAAATACCTGAGACAAAAAAATGATAGGTATGCAAGGAAAAATACACAAAGTCAGTATTATAGTTGGATATTTCAATACTTGTCTCTCAATAATTGATAAATCTAGCAGGTAGGAAGTCAGTAATGATTTAATTGACGTCAACAGCACTCTCAACCAGTTTGAGCTAATTGACATTTATAGAATACTCTATCCAACAACAAAATACCTATTCTTCCAAGTTCACATGGAACATTTACCAAAAGAGATTGCATTCTGTCCCATAAAGCGTTCTTTAAAAAAGTGAAATGAACAGAAATCATGTAAAGTATGCTCTCAGACCACAATAGAATTAAACTAGAAATTAATAACAAAAAGAGAGCCAAAAAGTCTCCAAATACTTGAAGATTAAACAAAGTGCTTCTAAATAACACATGGGTCAAAGAAGACATCTCAAGAGAAATTTTAAAACACTTCGAACTAAATGAAAACGCAACTTCTCAAAATTCATGGGATGCAGCAATGCAGTACTTCGAGGGAAACTTATAGCATTAAATACATATATTTTAAAAAGAGATCTAAAACTGATCATCTAAAATTCCACCTTAGGAAACAATAGAAGGAAGGGCAATACAAGCCTAAAGCAAGCAGAAGAATAAATAATAAAAATTAGAGAAATCAATGAAATTGAAAACAGGAAACAATAGAGAAAATAAAACAAAAGCTCCCTCTTAGAAAAGATCAATAAAATTGGTAAAACTCTAGTCAACCTAACCAAGAAAAAAAAGAGAAGACAAAAATTACTAATATCAGAAACAATAGAGAGATCATTACTATGGATCTCACAGACAATAAAAGGATACCGAAAGAATATTATAAATGGATGGGGCCACTTGTGTATGGCAAGCTTGGCTATTCCTTTTCTTTCTCATCCTGAAAGAAGGCAAAGGGTCCTAGCTCTCCATACTGCCTTCCCTTCCTCACCACCCCACTCTCTTTCTCAGAGGGAAATTGAGACATGAATCTATCAATCCCAGAAAAATCATGTAATCTCACTGGGCATTATTTTTTCCCATATTTCAGCCAAAATATGCTAAAATCTCACCATTCAAAAAAAAATGGTTAAAGAAAATTCCCAAGTTGCATAAGCTTTAGGCCCCATAGGAACTCTATCTGCTTTGTTTGCCATACTGAAATTTCTGCTAAGATCCAGGGGGAGCAGGGGCAGTCAGGGTGAATTTGAGACATCAGTTTGGTGCACCAGAGTTTTTCTTTTTCAATAAGGTGTTTTGTGGTAGAAGAAATAGCAATGTAATTCCTACAGTGTAAGAGCTGAAAGACATTAACCTCCTTGCATTAAAAGTTAGAAAACAGAAGCACAGAAGGACAAGAACAGACAATCCACACACAACAAAGAAAACTCAAGTGATTACAGATCTACAGAAGAACCGTCAACCACAATAAAAATCAAAGGAAATAGCAAAAATTATCCCACTTCTTGCTTTTCTCAAAATAATATTGATGCATACACACACACACACACACACACACTCCACACATACTAAGTCCTCACTTAACATCATGTATAGGTTCCTGGAAACTGTTATTTTAAGTAAAATAACATACAGTAGATCCTCAAAAGGTATTTTTTCATTCAATGTGGTTTTTTTACAATGTCGATTGAAAAATTGGTTTTACTAGATATTGTTTGGCTTAAAGTTGCAGTTTCCCAGAACCTACAGATGACAGTGAAGACTTACTATAAGCATATGTGTGTGTGTGCGTGTCCGTGTATGTGTGTGTGTGTAATTTTTTTTAATTCCTGGGGCTGACCAGGAGTTAGTGAAAGAAGAACTCTGATGTGGTCAACAGTGTACATCTGTTAAATCTTTGAAAGGCCAACTTGCCTTTACAGCCATTTCCTTCTAAAAATTCAAACCAAGAAAATAATTCAAATGCACAAAAAGATATGTATGCCAAAATGCATCTTTGTTTATTACTTTTTAACAGCCATGTGGTTTTTATACTCCATAACATCACTTTAAAATATATAATGTACAAACTCTTAGAAATATAAAGAGGAAATAGCAAATCCACAAATACATTTGAAAAACTTACAGTTCTTTCAGAAATTAGATCAAGTAGATAAAAATTTTAAAAAGACATAGCAGATATGGGTAATACATTTTACAAAGCTTAATCTAATGTAAAAGAATTTTGTGCCCAATCAAGTATACAAAACTGTGCCTAAACTTATTTACGAGATCAACCATCAATCAAAAACTTAAATTTCAAAAAGCGTAAAGACAGCCACATTCTCAGACCCCAGAGCAATAAAATTATAAACCAAGGAAGGGGGAAAATAATCTATCCACTTAAAAATGTGTTATCACCTTTTAAGAACTCTTATGATAACTAAGAAACAAAAATTGAAATTATACACTATTTAGAAATTACTGTATCATAATTTTAAAAGTATGCACGACCTAAATGTCTAATAATTGGGCAAAGTATGAGTGGAATATTATGCAGATATCAGATAAGATTCATGAAGAACGTGTTATAAAAGAAATTGGCTTAAATAAATTTTTTTTTTTTTTTTTTTTTTTTTTTGAGACGGAGTCTCGCTCTGTCGCCCTGGCTGGAGTGCAGTGGCGGGATCTCAGCTCACTGCAAGCTCCGCCTCCCGGGTTCACGCCATTCTCCTGCCTCAGCCTCCCGGGTAGCTGGGACTACAGGCGCCGCCACGTTGCCCGGCTAGTTTTTTGTATTTTTTAGTAGAGACGGGGTTTCACCATGTTTGCCAGGATGGTCTCCATCTCCTGACCTCGTGATCCGCCCATCTCGGCCTCCCAAAGTGCTGGGATTACAGGCTTGAGCCACCGCGCCCGGCTGACATGAAATTTTTACGGAACTTCACGATTAAAACATTTTTAAAGCAGGCTGAAGACTTGAATAGGAAATATGATGACAGTGATGGAAAAAAATTAAAAATACATAAGCATAAGATAAAAACAAAGCAAATACAAAACAATATACCAAAATGTTAGGAGTGATTATAATTCCATATTGGCACTATAAGCCATTATTTTTGTTTTGTTTTCTATTCTCCAGAATACTTTTAACCTAAAAAAGACAGCAAAAGTAAGGCAGAGAGGAATTTCAGGGACTTGCTAAAGTCACAAATTCAATGCACGGCCCAGGCCACCCCCAGCTTCCATTGCTATGTCTAATCAGCCCGGGACTTCAGTAAACAACAACAACAAACATCACCAGGAGAGAAATGGGCTCGGCCTAAGGACTTGGTGGTGGCTGACAGCAGGACACTCTTCGACTAAAGGGCTCTGGTTCCAAGCACCCCTAGAGCCAGCGCAGGAGAGGACCTTCCAGGTAAACTAAAACCAAGAGACAGATGAAATCGGTGCATAAGTCAAAAGAACCTCAGAGGGACCTTGGCTCCCGCACCCTCCCACCTTAGTGCTCCGAGTCGTTCCCTGTCCCCACAGCTCCCGCTCCCAGCGCGCGCAAGGCTGTCAGATCCTTCGCCGATCCTTCTCTGCACCGTGACCTCAGTGTCCTGCGCGGGAAATCAGAGGCCGGACGCTCCACCTGCCCCAAGGCACGCCCCAAGCCTCCAAGCCCATCTCCTTCCTGCCGGGTGCTCACCTCCTCCTCCCCGCGGGCCCACGGCCTTCTTGAGGGGCTGCGGATGCGAATGAGCCAGCGAGGGGATCCCCGCCCGCGGCCCCTCGGCATCTCTGCCCAGCCATCCCGACAAGGGGACCAGCAGACCGCAGCCAGCTCAGACCCGGGCGGGGCCTCCGCACCCAGAACCGCTCGGGATCTCCATTCCAGTCCCTTCGCATTTTCTGACAGAAACGGAGAGTTGGGAGAACGAGACTCTCAAGTATGGGGACTTCTACCCACCATTAAAGCTTTGACATTCTGTCCATTTCTTTTTTCTTTTTCTTTCTTTCTTTTTTTTTTTTGAGATGGGAGTCTTGCTCTGTCGCCCAGCCTGGCGCTCAGTGGCTTGATCTCCGATCGCTGCAACCTCCGCCTCCAGGGTTCAAACGATTCTTCTGCCTCAGCCTCCCGAGTAGCTGGGCTACAGGCTTGCGCCATCACGCTCAGCTATTTTATTTATTTATTTTTTATTTTTTAGTAGTAGAGACAGGATTTCGCCATGTTGGCCAGGCTGGTCTCGAACTCCTGCCCTCAGGTGATCCGCTCGCCTCGGTCTCCAAAGTGTTCGGATTACAGGCGTGAGCCACTGCGCACCACGCCCGGCCCATTCTGGCCATTTCTACAGACGGATGCATTGCACAGGAGGCTCACAGCACTAATTGGTAGATACTGCGAGATGCTGGGAGGTTAGGGGGCCTACTCGCAATAACTCTGGGCAGTGTCTTGGGCTAGAAATGCCATAATTAGCCGCTCGCTCTTTTGATCCCTTGCAAACTGCGAATCCCGCTGCACCTCCGCCCCACCCGAGTCGTAATTTCCTAGTGGTAATCTGGGCCTGTGATAAGATATGTAGCTCCTGGTGGTGGGGGTGAGAAGGCGGGGAGCTGGAGCCCCAGCCAGGGGCTAGGCTGTAAGGGCTGGGGCGAAGATAGAGGCTGCTGGGCCCCCAGATGCAAGACCGGAACGTGCACCCGCTTAGTTTTTGCTCGAGGTAAGATGCAGACTGAATTCGAAAAAGTCGCTCCCTCCTCCGCTCACCCCGACGAGGCCAAAACTAAAACAGCACCGCCCCCTGCTGGGCCGAAGGGGCGTCAGACTTTGCTGGACGCGGGTGACGGGCAGTGTCCCTGCTGCTAGTGCCTAGTTATCTGGAGTGCTCACCCTCCCTGGGCCTCAGTTTTTCTTCCTCCGTAAAATAAATGCGCTGGGCCGGATCTTTTCTGAGTTCTCGTCTCGTTACGGATTCTAGATCCCTCCTCTGGCCTCCCCGCACCAGGGAGCTTCAGGCGACCCTTCGCTGTCCCCCCACCCCACCCTCTCTGGACCCCGTTTCTGCCTCAGTACTGCGCGCTGAGCTCTGCCCCTGCCCAGGACCTGACCTCCTCAGGGGCCGCTGTTCCCTGGGGTAACAGTGGGAAACTTGTCGGCCGTCCCCGCTCAGGGGCTTGCTGTGCACAGAAAGATGAATTCATGGGCAAGGTGGCGGAGGGATCTAGGCTCTGGTGGACGCTTTACAGCCCCGCCAAGACTGGCTCCGAGATTTGCCCAGAGCCAGCGGCTGAGGCTGGAAGGGCTGCAAGGTCCACCGCCTTACTTAGCTAGGACCCGGCCCCACCTCCTTTCCAGCCGACCCTGTCTCCACCGGTGCGGTCGCTGCTAGGTTGCCAAACACAGTGCTGCTGTTTCTGGTCTGACATCGCAGTCCTGCTCCTGCCTGCCTTCAGCCTGGGCTAGCCCCCCGCCCTTCCCCCAGCTACCTGGCCCTGCGCCCACCACACTCCTCCAACGCCTCCTTTAGGCTGATTCAGGCTCACCGGCTCTCGTCGCCCTGGTGGCCCTCCCCAGCCCTCCTATGCGCCTGCTCCGGGTGGCGCTCCGCTGGGCTCCTCGTGCGCCTGTCCGCGAGCGCACCCACCGCATCCTGGCACCCCCATCGTGGCATGACATGTTCCCTCATCTGTCCTCATGGCTGGCGTGTTTCTCTGCGGTGGGACCTGCAGAACAGGAATTGGTGCCCGGTCAGCAGCCGGCAATGAAACCGGACGAAGCCTGCAAACTCCACACATACGCCAGCTTCACATAGCTCCTCTCCATTGCACAGCAGCGTAGGAAAGCACCGTTCTCTACCCTCCAAGTAAAAAGCTGACTGTGGGGCACAGAGGAGATCCTATAGCATGGCTGTGCTTCTGGGCACGCGCAGAAACATTCCCAAATGAATTTTTTGTTGTTGTCGTTTGTTTTGTTTTGTTTCTTGTTTGTTTCAAGATACAGGGTCTTGCTGTGTCGCCCAGGCTGGAGTGCAGTGGTCCAATCACGGCTCAGTACAGCCTCGACTTCCGGGCTCGGGCGATCCCCCCCACCTCAGTCTCCCAAGTAGCTTGGACCACAGACCTGCGCCAGCACGCTGGCTTTTTTTTTTTTTTTTTTTTTTTTTTTTGAGAGAACCTGATTTCCTTCCAACCAATTGTGCTCTCCTAATTCCAACAACCAAATGAAGCTTCAACGCTTCTTTTTGTTCAGAGGCCTCCTGAGTCCTGTCCTACTCACAGTAAAGGCTCTGACAAAAACAAACAAAAAAACCAACAACAACAACAACAAAAACATCATGGGGCAAAATAAACTGTATCTTAAAAAGGCTCATTTCTCTCTTTCTCTCTCCCTCCAATTTGTTGTCTTGAAACGGTTTACCCAAAATGGAAACTTTAAAAAAACAGTGGAAAATTTTCTCTTTGCACATGATGGTTAATTCTTTTGGGTGCTGGCCTGGGATCCATGAAATATTCTACACTCGACCATAAAACTTTTCACTCCCATGTTTTGCAAACTGACGACCTTGCTGGCAGCAAGCCCCCCTTGTGACTTTCCGAGGGAATTTGAGTGGTGCGAGCCGGAGGATGGGGCCTCACTATGTTGCCCAGGCTGGTCTCCAACTCCTGGACTCAAGTGATGCTCCCGTCATGGCCTCCCAAAGTGCTGGGATTACATGTGTGAGCCAACGTGCCCCGCCCAAAGGGCAGTTGACCTCAGCGTCTGAGGTGTGGAGGGAGCAGCTTGTTCCTTTTTCCTGCTCTACTGGGAAGGTACAAACCATGCTAAGAAATCCTCTTCAGTCTGTCCCCACAAAAAGAGAAAAAGAGAGGAGTTGCTGCAGGCCAAGGACAAGGAGAAAGGGAGGAGAGAGCCCTTGACTTGTCCCACTTCTTGACTTTACTTGCCATGCATGGTCTTTCCTTCCTCTCTCCAGATCCACACCTCTCCTTCTGTAGTCGTAGAAATGGGTCACCCCCTACAGGAGTCAGAGCCTTCCCCTAGCCCTCATGCTCTGAGCATGAGTGGGTGGAAACAGTCGCCTTCCCTCTCACAATGTTTCCATCACTGCATCCTCCAGCTTGCACCACTCAGATCCCTTCAGAAAGTCACACGGGGGGCTTGCAACCAACGGTTGTCACCGTTTGCATAACGTGGGAGTGAAAAGCTTTATGGTCGAGTTGAGGTTATTTCATGGATCCCAGACCAGCACTCAAAAGAATTAACCGTCTTATGCAAAAAGAAAAATTTCCACTGGCTTTGCAAAGTTTCTGTTTTGGGTAAACTGTTTTAAGATAGCAAATTGTCACATACACATAAAAGAGAGAGAAAGAAAGAAATGAGCCTTTTTTGGATGCAGTGTATTTTTCCCCATATTTTTTTTTTTTTTTTTTTTTTTTGCAGAGCCTTTACTGTGAGTAGGACAGGACTCAGGAGGCCTCTGAACAAAAAGAAGAGTTGAAGCCTCGTTTGGTTGTTGGAATTAGGAGAGCACAATTGGTTGGAAGGAAATCAGGTTCTGTAAGCATCAACAAAATTCATAGTTTAAGTGATGTGAGTTATGGAGGGCAGAGAGTACTTGGTATATGGAAGTTACTGAAGCAGAGCAGTGGACAAACGGGCAGTCTGCAGAAGAGAAAAGCTGAATAGCCTGCAAACATGGGGCCAGATGCTCAGTCGCAACCTTAATAAGAAAGGTGCAAGTTTAAACAACGAGATACCATCACACGTTATCAGATTGGCAGAATTAAAAAGACTGACAAAACCAGGAATAACAAAGCTCGTGGGTAAATGAAAACTCCTCCACAGCTGGTGTGAGTGTGGACTGGAACCATGACTTTGGAGAAAAGTGTATCAAAAGCTATGGGGCACATCTTTGAAATCAGTCATTTCTCACAAGGTTGCCATACTCCTCAGTCATTCCTTTTCCAGGAAAACACCCTAGAGAAAATCTTGTACTTGGACTCTAGGGAATGTATACAAGGATGTCCATTGTAGGTTAGCTTATAACAGCAAAACCCAGAAATAGCCCAAAAGTACATCAACAAAGGAATGAATAAATAAAAGTGGTAGTTGTCATTAAACCTTTTTCCTGTTCTTGTATCACCCCAAAGTATGAAAGACTATGGACTCCTTCACTCATTACAAAAAAAAAAATTAGGCCAGGTGTGGTGGCTCATGCCTGTAATCCCAACACTTAGGAAGACATAGGCAGGTGGATCACTTGAGGTCAGGAGTTCGAGACTAGTCTGGCCAACATGGCAAAACTCTGTCTTTACTACAAATACAAAAATTAGCCAGGCATGGTGGTGCGTGCCTGTAATCCCAGCTACTCACGAAGCTGAAGCAGGAAAATCGCTTGAGCCCAGGAGGTGGAGGTTGCAGTGAGCCGAGATCGCACCACTGCACTCCAGCCTGAGTGACAGAGAGAGACTCTGTCTAGAAAAAAAAAAAAAAAAAAAAAAGATTTAGCAAGGAACAGTGGCTCATGCCTGTAATCTCAGCACTTTGGGAGGCTGAGGCAGGAGGACTGCTTGAGTCCAGGAGTTGGAGGCTCAGGAGTTGGAGGCTGCAGTGAGCTGTTATCACACCAATGCACTCAACCTTGGAAAATCATAGAGCGGGGGGCTTGCCCCTGTTGACAGAGCTAGACTCTGTCTCTAAAAATAATAATAATTAATTGTGGCAAAATACACGTAACAGTCTTACCATTTTAACATTTTAAGTGTACAGTTCAGTGGTATTGAGTACATGCATATTGTTGTGCAACCTTCACCACCATCCTTCTCTGTAACTCTTTTCACCTAGAAAAACTGAAACTCTATAACCGTTAAACAATAACTCCCATTCCTCCCTCTCCCAGCCTGTCCCAACCACCGTGCTACTTTCTGTCTCTATTATTTTGACTACTCTAAATACCTCAAATACATAGAATCATACAGTACTTGTTTTTTTGTGACTGGCTTAATTCACTTAGCATAATATCCTCAAGATTCATCCATATTGTGGCATGTGTCAGACTTCCTTTTTAAGGCTGAATAATATTCTTCTCTAAGTATATACCACATTTTGTTTGTTTAAATAAATCTTATTGTGTATATGTAAGTTTATACAACATAATGGTATAAGACACACATATTTAGTAAAATGGATACTATAGTGAAACAAATTGATATATCCATCATCTCACTTAGTTACCCATTTATTTCCTCCTGTAGCAAAAGCAACTGTGCTCATCTAACAAAAATCCTGAAATAATACACTATTATTAACTATAGTCTTCATATTGTACTTTATTTAACTTGCTCACCCTATATGTTTGCCACTTTGTATCCTTAGACCCATTTCCTCTCTCCTACTCCAATCTTGATAACCACTGTTTTATTCTCTATATATTTGACCCTTTTCAAAGATTCCACAGGCCAGGCGTGATAGCTCACACCTGTAATCTCAGCATTTTGGGAGGCCAAGGCAGATGGATCATCTGAGGTCAGGAGTTCAAGACTAGCCCAGCCAAAATGGCCAAACCCCATCTCTAGTAAACGTACAACCATTAGCCAGGTGTGGTGGCGGGTGCCTGTAGTCCCAGCTACTCAGTAGGCTGAGGCGGGAGAATTACTTGAACCCAGTAGGCAGAGGTTGCAGTGAGCCAAAATTGCGCCACTGCACTCCAGCCTGGGCAGCAGAGTGAGACTCCATCTAAAATAAATAAAATAGGTAAATAAAAGATTCCACATATAAGGAAGATCATGTAATTTTTTTTTCTGTGTCTGGCTTATTTCATTTAGTATAATGTCCTCCAGGTCCGTCTAGGTTATGGCAAATGGTAGGATCGCTTCCTTTTTATTTTTTATTTTTATTATTTTTTAAAAATTCAGTATCACCTATTTGTCTCAAATACAAGTACTGTGAGTATTAAGAGGAATGACAATAGAGTAGCAAAAACAGAACTGGTAGATTTGCCCAAATTAACTATTTCTCTGAATTTGAGGTGTATGGCAAGCTGAATGCTTGACCTCTCAGCAATTGTTAATGACATTATCAGCTTAACACTTTCAAACACTACAGGAGGCATTTCTCTGTTCACATAGACTTAAGTACACATATGCTGGCTGTAAATAGTCTGCCTTCCATTAGTTTGGTCTCTAAGCACCATAAATATGTAGACTTCAAATCAGTATGTGAGACCCAGTGACCCTCTCAGAGGCATCAGTAATACATTTGGCAAATGTCTTGAAAGATATACAATCTTGATAATAAGAGTCCCAAATATGTACTTTTTAAAATGTTAACATTAGGAAAAAAATTATAATTATCATCAGCTCTATTTCCTGAAAAAGTTCAGTTGAGGTAATTTCTGCAAGTCACAACTCCACATTTCCATACTCTTCTGACACTCTTTTTGACTGGGCTGTGGTCAATAGAATCTGAAGATATATCTCCGGAACCTTTCATTTGATAATCAAAAGTCAGCTCTTCTCCAGCATTTATAATTCTCGTGGAAAACAGTGCTCTTTGGGAAAGATAAGTATTGAGGTTATCAATGAAAACACTGAACACCTGAAGATTTGGATCACAGCTGTGATTCACAAAATGAGACACATTGCCATATCGAGCTGCATCCACTGTGAATTCATTAGATTCATAGTCCAGATCAAAGAGATATGTGATTCCCTTGTTGTCATAGAACTGTCTCCGTCTTTCAGCTTCTTCACTTGTGATTACCTCTCCAACATATTCCATGACAAAACTCATTCTTTTAATCTTCACAAGGGTCTCTATACCCCTGCCACGTCCATTGCTAGTTCGAAAGATGCAGAGTGAATACTGTGTGCCCTTTTGTACAATCCTATTGGGACAGTCAGGTTCACATTGACACCTTGAGTTGCATTCGTAGATGGGAGTACCAGGTGGGATTTTAATTTGTTGGTTTTTATTATAAGCCAAAAGAACTCCAGCTTCAGCAGGACAACATTTTTGAAAGAAGCAATCTGTGCATGAACGACCAAAGGTAGCTTCATTGACTAAGCTGATTCCAGGAGCTGGTTTATATTTGTTAATGTAATAGAAGTCTGAAGGTGCGTCCTGTAAATCAGCAGTATTTTCAACAAATATCATTCCTTTATGATTCTTCCTTCTGTTGATTTCATCTTGCCATCTCTGCAGAGCTATCCTTTGTTTAGCCTTCTTCACAATGTACTCAGTGATGGCAGGTTTCAAAGTTTTGTTATTGTCTTTCGGAGTTATTGCTTTGCCTTTCTTTACCTGAGATAAATAATTATGCTTGTCATTAGAGAACTGCTGAAGCAGTAACGGGCACTTCAGATTTTGCAAAGGTTCCCAAGTATTTGTAGAATCTGGCCATCCTTCCCATTTTACAAGACAATATTCCATATCCTTTACTAGCTTGTAGTCACACAAGTATTCCACCTCATAATTATTTAGATTCCTTTTGGTGATTCCAATCGATTTACATGTGAGCTTTTCTTTTCTACATAATTCCTGAAGAGTATCAAGTGAAACTAGGCAAGGCACACACCAAGCTGGGAATGGGGAGGGCGAGGGGGTCGCGCTCCAGCCTCACCTCCTCGCGCCTCGGCCCCCACCGCCACCATCTTGTGGAGATCTCCTCCTGTTTTAAGGCTGAATTCCTTTGTATATATCCATACCACAATTTCTTTAACCATTCATCCATTGATGGTTGTCCAGGTTGTCTCCATATCTTGGTTATTATGAATAATGCTACAAAAAACACAGGAGTACAGATACTTTGGTGAGGTGGTGATTTCATTTCCTTTGGGTATGAGCCCAGAAGAGAGATTCCTGAGTCCACATTTTGTTTATTCATCCAGTAATAAACACTTGGTTTGCTACCACATTTTAGCTACTGTGAAAAATGCTGTTACAAAATGAATGTACTTCTTTACTCAGTTTTAACTTGACATCAAACATTTTTCATCACTATAAAGGATATCATTTCCAAAGTAAATGTTGATTTTTAAAATAAAACCTTATTCTTTTAAATTATTTATAATAGCACATAAATATCAATTTTATTTCAACCATCACTCATTTTTAAAACATAAGAAAAAATTCTTAACTTTTGGAAATTTTCATCACTCCTTCTTCTCCTTAAACTTATGAATTCTAGGCCAGGCGCGATGGTTCACACCTGTAATCCCAGCATTTTGGGAAGCCAAGGCAGGCAGATCACTTGAGCCCAGGAGTTCAAGACCAACCTGGCTAACAGGGTAAAATCTCGTCTCTACTAAAAATACAAAAATTAAAAATACAAAATTTAGCCGGGTGTGGTGGTACCCACCTGTAATCCCAGCTACTCGGGTGGCTGAGACACAGGAATCACTTGAACCAAGGAGGCGGAGGTTGCTGTGAGTGGAGATTGTGCCACTGCAGTCCAGCCTGGGCGGCAGAGTGAGACTCTGTCTCAAAAAAGTAAAAAATAAAAACAAATGAACTTATGAATTCTATTCTACTTCCTCCATAAAAGTTTAATATAATAGGTGCATATGCTTAAGGACCTTATATTGATCAATATTTCATACTTCTCTTCCAAAAAAGCACAAGAGATGAATTTTTAATTTCTTGTAACCATAAGTTTCTAAATATTAAAAGTTTTAGATTATGTCATCATTGTGAGTATTAACAGTGCACACTTGTCCTTTATAGCATAAATAAACTGTAAGTCTTCAAAATTAATGAATATTAAAAGTAACTTTTGGCCAGGCAAGGTCAGGAGTTTGAGACCAGCCTGGCTAACATGGCGACATCCTGTCTCTACTAAAAATACAAAAATTAGCCAGGCATGATGGTGGATGCCTGTAATCCCAGCTACTCAGGAGGCTGAAGCAGGAAACTCACTTGAATCCGGGAGGCAGAGGTTGCAGTGAGCCAAGATTGCACCACTGCACTCCAGCCTGGGCAACAGAAGACAACTGTCTCTAAAAATAAATAAATAAATAAATAAAATAAATAAATAACCTTTGTTAGGGGAAACTAGGTAAAGGGTATGGAATTCTCTGTACTCTTTCTTCTATCTGCATGTCAATCTACAATTATCTCAAAAAAAGTTTTTAAAAAATAATTTTGGGAGAAAATTCAGCTCTTAATGAAATGGACTCCAGCACAAACGAATTTTGGGGTCCAATTAATTAATGGATACATAAAATAACAGGACTTATTGATTGCTAGAATGAGACAGAGTTCAGCATTAATTTTGTTTTGTTAGGCCGGGCGCGGTGGCTCAAGCCTGTAATCCCAGCACTTTGGGAGGCCGAAACGGGTGGATCACGAGGTCAGGAGTTCGAGACCATCCTGGCTAACACGGTGAAACCCCGTCTCTACTAAAAAATACAAAAAGTTAGCAGGGCGAGGTGGCTGGCGCCTGTAGTCCCAGCTACTCGGGAGGCTGAGGCAGGAGAATGGCGTAAACCCGGGAGGCGGAGCTTGCAGTGAGCTGAGATCCCGCCACTGCACTCCAGCCCGGGCGACAGAGCGAGACTCCGTCTCAAAAAAAAAAAAAAAAAAAAATTTGTTTTGTTTTTGTTTGTTGTACAATGCAAGTACTGAGACATTTTGTTTCCGTAAATACATAGTTGGCTTTGTTACAGCAGAATCACTAAATCTTCTAACTTTTTCCTTTTTTTTTTTTTTTCCAAAAAGACAAAAACATGAGCCAGGTGCAGTGGCTCATGTCTGTAATCCCAGCATTTTGGGAAGCCAAGGTGGATGGATGGATACCTTGAGTCCAGGAGTTCAAGACCAGCCTGGGCAATATGGTGAAACCCCATCTGTACAAAAAGTAGCCAGGTGTGATGGTGCACAGCTGTAGTCCCAGCTACTTGGGAGGCTGAGGTAGGAGGATTGCTTGAACTCAGGAGGTTGAGGCTGCAGTGACTCTGCTGCACTCCCTCCTGGGCAAAAGTGCAAGACCCTCTCTCCGAAAAAGAAAAAGAAAGAAGAGAAAGAGAGAGAGAGAAAGAAAGAGGCAACAAACACAATGTTATCTATCATCAAAAATTAATTTTAGTGATCTATTAGTTGCTGTATTAGTTTGCTAGAGCTGTTTTAACAAAGTACCACAAACTAGGTGGCTTCAACAAAAGATATTTATTGCCTCACATTTCCGGAAGCTAGAAGTCCAGGATCAAGGTGTCAGCTGGGTGTGTTCCTTCTGAGAGCTAGAGAAGGAATTTGTTCCATGCCTCTCACCTAGCTTCTAGTCAGTTGCTGGCAATCTTTGGCATTCCTTGGCTTGTAGAAACATCACCCCATCTCTGCCTTGTTTTCAGATGACGTTCTCTGTGTGTGTGTCCTGATTGCCTCTTTCCATAAGGACACCAGTTATATTGGATTAGAACCCATCCTAATGGCCTCACTTGAACTTGATTACCTCTGTAAGGACCCTATCTCCAAATAAGGTCACATTGTGAGATGCGAGAGTATAAGACTTCAACAAATGTACTTGGGGGGGCACAATTCAGCCCATGTTAGTTGCCAAATCTAGAAGGCCTTCTTGCAATTTTGTTGAAGGCAAAGACTTGGGAACCATTGACCTGCACATGGGTTTGTTACCATCTTTAGATTTATTCACTTTCTCAGATTTTGGAAGCCCTAAACTAGGTTGTACTGAAGCCTACCAAGTAGCCATCAATGACACCATTCTTCTTTCACTTAAAATTGATTGCTGAAATTGATTAACTTGGAAAGTGTTGGGATATTAGAAATATTTTAATGTAATTTCAAGACAAATTCCAACACAAACAATATTGTGATACAATGCTTTTGTCTTTTTTTCTTTCTTTCTTTTTTTTTTTTTTTTTTTTTTGAGATGGAGTCTCACCCTGTCACCCAGGCTAGAGTGCAGTAGTGTAATATCGGCTCACTGCAACCTCCACCTTCTGGGTTCAAGCAATTCTCCTAACTCAGCTTCCCAGCCTCCTGAGTAGCTGGGATTACAGGCACTTGCCACCATGCCCAGCCAAGTTTTTTTTGTATTTTTAATAGAGACGGGGTTTCACCATGTTGGCCAGGCTGGTCTCAAACTCCTGACCTCATGATCTGCCCACTTCGGCCTCCCACAGTGCTGGGATTACAGGCATGAGCCACTGCACCTGGTAAAAATGCTTTTATCTTATCATATATTTTAAACTTGTTGAAATTGTTTTCTTCTTTTTTTTTTCTTTTTCTAAGCTGCTTCTTAAGTGCTAAACTTGATTTTCATCAAAACCTTGGAGCTAAAGATGTAGTTCATTGGATTCAAGAAAAATTAAAATACTTTTAATTAAAATTAAAATTAAAATAATTTAAATTAATTAAAATTAACCTCATTGGCGAAGCTGGTCTTCAATGTCAAACCAATTAACTAATCAGACTTACATTCTGTTAAAAAAAAAAAAGAAGTCTGATTCCTTCTGTAATCATAATGAACATGTTAATATGCATCCTTATAATGACTGTCTCACCTCTGAATTCTAGCTCAACGATAGAGAGCTGAGTAGAGTGATGAAGCCCCAAAGTCTGCTGTGAGGCACTCTGCCTCCTGCATTCCTCCCAGATGACCCTTTTTTTTTTTTTTTTGAGACAGAGTCTTGCTCTGTCATCCAAGCTGGAGTGCAGTGTGACGCGATCTCAACTCACTGCAAGCTCAGCCTCCCAGGTTCATGCCATTCTCCTGCCTCAGCCTCTCGAGCAGTGGGACTACAGGCGCCTGCCACCTCGCCTGGCTAATTTTTTGTATTTTTAGTAGAGACAGGGTTTCACTGTGTTAGCCTGGATGGTCTCGATCTCCTGACTTCGTGATCTGCCCACCTCGGCCTCCTAAAGTGCTGGGATTACAAGCGTGGGCCATGGCGCCCAGCCCCCAGATGACTCTTTACCTGAATACTGGGGACTCTTCTCAGGAGAAATGCATTCTTTGGCAATTTCTAACGGATGGAAATTACATGAAAAATGTTTGGATTTGTCTGTTTATTAGTGGCCCAGAGGATTATGCACCCACCTCTGGGGCATAGTAAAGACCAGGCAGGTGGGAAGTTTGCCATTCAGTTTTAAAGTGGAAAATAAAACAATCATGAACGAATAGGCCAGAAAGGAGAACCAGCACAAAGCCCAAACACAGGAACTTGTTCTTGGGCAGATCCATTTTATGAAGAGAGAACCAATGGGAGTTGAGCATCTGGAAAACAATTTCCTTAAAATTATGTGTATCCCCAAGGACAGCTTCCAGGTACTTCCAGAGAGAAGAACACTCTGGTTCAAGAACCACTGAACATGAAACTGTGGCACATTCACAAGATAATATACCATACAGTATTTAAAATAAATCTATATGTATCAACGTAGCTCAAAGACACACAATATGATGACATATCTGTATTCTGAAAATCTCAGAAAATAAAATTATATCGCATTTTTATGTATATACACATATACACGTATACATATGTAGTAAAAATTTCAAAACAGAGAAGGGAAAGTTGAAAGTAAATGGATATAAAAAGATACATTATGCAGGCTGGGTGCAGTGCTTCATGCATATAATCCCAGCACTTTGGAAGGCCGAGGCAGATGGATCACTTGAGGTTGGGAGTTCGAGACCAGCCTGACCAGCAAGGAGAAATGCCATCTCTACTAAAAATACAAAATTAGCCAAGCGTGGTGGTGCATGCCTGTAATCCCAGCTACTCTGGGGGCTGAGGCAGGAGAATTGCTTGAACCTGGAAGGTGGAGGTTGTAATGAGCTGAGATCGTGCCATTGCACTCCAGCCTGAGCCACAAGAGTGAAACGCCATCTCAAAAAAAAAAAAAAAAAAAAAAGGAAAGAAAGAAAGAAAAGGAAAAAGAAAGCTGTGTTCCTTATGAATAAAAGTTAGACTTCAAAACAAAGTATTACCAGAGGTAAAGACGGACATTTCATAATGATAAAAGAGTCGATTCATACAGAAGACACAACAGTTCTAAATGTGTATGCACCTAATAACAAAGCTTCAAAATATAGGCGACAAAATATAGACCGAATTAAAAGGAGAAATAGACAAATCTACACTCATTGGAAATTTAGCATCCTTCTCTCTCAGCTCTATAGGAAAGGTAAAAACATTAAAAATTAAAACACTTACCATCTTTCTGTCATAATTAATGAACAAAACTCCAAATTTAGCTTTTGGTGAGAAGGTGGGTGGGGTGGTATTTGGAAGGGTACCATTTTATCTGTAAGGTTCATATGAACATTATGTGAACAAAATGTTAACACTTATAAGTTATAAAGAGGGGGCATTTTATATTATTTGGTGTATTGTTCTATGTTAAAATATTTTCAAAACTTTTCTTTAAAAAAAAGTGAATAGTAGAAATATTTAAATGAGTGAATAATGAATGAAGTTTGGAAGTCAACATCACTTCATCTGACATTACCCTCCACAATTCCCCACGCTGCCCCTACCTGCCCTTCTTGGCCTTTCTCCTGTAAGTCCTCCTCATCTTACCATCCACCAATGGCAAACATGTGGGATGTCCTCACGTGGGCCGGGGCAGACATGAGCTTACAATCTCTACCTGTCACAGGCTTTGATGTCCTCTCTGTGCCTCTCTTATCACCCTAACCTCCTGTGAAGTTTTTCCACCTTCTCAAGCCCCATTCTGAATTTTCTGCACTATCTGGATTCCTTGCCAATGTTTTATTTCTTGCTCTTCAATATGAGCCTTTCCTGAAGGTTTCATATCCTCTTCTGTATGTTTCTTTCCACACCACCTTCCTTTGCAATGACACCCACTCTCACAACTTCTCACCTCCTTCCCAAGGCTGCATCCCCAGCCCTGGCCCCTCTCCTGAACTCAAATCCTGGCTCTCCAGTTGCATTCAGAACACTTCTGTTTCAGTGTTCTTGAGATTAAAGATCTGCAACAATTTTGTTACTGAAACACCAGGGCATCCATCTAGGTCCTTCTGTTCACCTCACAGAAAGTCAATCACTGAGATAGCAAGTATTGCCAAGGAAGAAGAGTTTAGTCAGGTGCTGCATCCGAGGAGATGGGAGATCAGTGTCAAATCTATCCCTCTGACTGACTAAAAGTAAGGGGTTTATATAGCAGGGAAGACATGTAACCATGTGTGGGAAAACAGGAAGTCGGGAGGAGTAAGGAAAAGGAGTTGGACAACAGGAAACAAGAGGTGGGTTAGGCAGTCATACCAGGTGAAGAGGCTGATGTCTTATTGTTTATAATAAGTGATCTGGTGAGTTTCAGCTCATTGCTACTATCTGGGAGCCCCAGTGGTTGGTTTCCCTAGAAAGGAACTCAGATAAGGCAAATATAACTTTCTCAGGTTTTAAGACTGCAAGGATCAGTCTCTATGTTTATTCAAAGAAACCACAAACATCAACTCTATGAGACCATTGGATCAGTTTTATGGTAAGCATGTGTCAGCACCAAGGGAGGGGGCTGACAGAGAGTCAATGCAAGGTGTAACCAAAATTTTTCCTCATTACAGTTCAGCTTCTTACCCTCTCTGCCCAATCCAAACTGCAACTAAGGATTCTCCCAATTATATTCCAAACATCCTAGCTTCCTGGGATGCCCTCTTCTCTTTACTCTTGATTTCTTATAATTCACTTTGATATGTGGAAAGATGTATATGTTTTTATACTTGGCACTAAGAGTATTTTTGATCTGAGAATGTTTGTGTTTAATTGTGAACATTTTTCAGCCATGCTTTCTTCCCGTATTTCCTCTCCACAGTCCCTTTGTTCTCCCCTTTCTGAAATCCTATTAAACACTTCACCGTGCTAATATATCTCAACAGCTTTTTCAAACTGCTTCTGTCTTCATCTTCCTGTGTTGCATTCTCTGTGAATTTCTCCATACTAGCTTCCAATTCACTAATTATCCCTTCAACCATGTCCAACCTAGAGTATATCCTAGTTTAATATGTAGAGTGTTCATTTCCAGTATGCTCAGTATTTACCATCTTCAACTGTTCTTCTTCAATTTCTGCATTTTCTACATTTGTTGTTCTCTTTGTTTTAAATTTTTTTCAAATTGTTCAATAATTTGCATCTTTTTGGAAGTGAGTTCACATTCCACTTGTTGAGTCTTTTTTTATGTATACTTTGAATTTTGATTGTGTGTGCAGGATTATCTTGAATAGAAATTTTTGAAAATCTCTTCCTCTCTTTACTCTCTCTTTTCCTGAGTTTTTTTTTTAGTAGCGTCTGACTTTCCAGGGCCCACAGTCAGAACTAGGCCTTACATGGATGGCTGTGGGCTCTCTTTCAATCAAGAGAAACCCAGATCCAAATTCCTGTTTCAAGCAGAGAGCCTGGCTCCAGCCTTCCTCTATAGGCAAAGCACTGTGAAACTCTGTTAGCTGAAGGAGTCAAATTCTTGGTGCCTCTACACTAAGAGCAGACACTCAAGACCCAGGCCCAAGAATGGTTTGCTAAGAACAGATCCCAGCAAGCCAGCCCCTGATTCCAGTCATTGCCCAGCAGCTACGTCCTTGAAGATGTTTATCTTGCTTTTGAGTACATCTGCCTTCTCCCCTTCCTCCTCTTCCTTTTGTTTTTAACTATACCATTACTCTGTGTTAAAGCATGGTATCAGCTGATCTTGATCAGACATATCAAATGCCTCATTCTAAACAACGTCTCTCCTAATTCTTCCTTTATCTTCAAACCCAGCTATGTGTGAAGCCTTTCCTGGCCACTCTTACTTGGAATGAACTATCTCGGCCTCCTCTGGTCTGCTGTACCCTACTTCTACCTTCCTTTAGCTTTTACTGAGCAATAATTTCTTGAGTGTGTGCCAAGCCCTTTGTTTGGCACCCTGGTGTAAACATGAGAGGGACAAGTCTCCTTCCTCAAGGGACCAAGGGTTTGGTTGTCAAGCTGGACAGGCAAACACACCATTATACTCCAGTCTGCAGATACCCAAGTTCCGGGTGACACAGAGAAGAGAAGGATGTGGTCTGTACTGTCTGGGAGTGGGAGGGGAAGGAGCTGAACCCCACAGGAAGGAGATGCTTGAGCTGGGTCTCAAGGGAGAGGAGTTTGGTAAGCAGAGAGCAGAGGTGAGAACATTCTTGGCTCAGGGAATAGCATGTTTAAGGGCTCTGAAGTGTAAAGGACTAGGGCCCCCTTGAGAAATGAGAGATGCTGAGCCTAGGAGTAGTGAAGAAGGTGACGGGTGAGAGGACAGAGACTATGAAACCAAGTGTTCAGGGTCTCACAGGCAACATTAGGGATCCCTGACATTCTACTAGGGATACCAGGAAGCCCTCTCAGGTTGAAGCAGGAGGTTGGCATGATGAGATTTTCACTAGAAGGGACCAGAGTAGAAATGGGAGTATCCAGTTAAGAGACCATTGCAAAAGTTCAGGAAAGAAGGACAGCAGCCTAGATGAACTTGGGGAACTTGGGGTGGAGGAAAAGAAGGGTGACAGAAGTGAAGCCAAATTGATTGGTATTTCTAATTGAGATAAAACAAAGCCCTAATAACTCTAGAGTTTCTAGCCCTGGACAAACCAACTCCTTCCAAGAACAGTAACATCTCCATAGACCTGAATTGGCAATGGGGACACAGCAGGCAATTTTCCAGCTATGATTCCAGCTTGTCCCTGCAGTCCATGTCTTAGGAGCAGTGGCACAGAACCCTGATGAATTTCCTACCACTGTTCTGCCTGCTTATGCATTTTGAATATGTCTTTAGTCTGCATTAAAATTTTCCATTTCCATGGACCAGTTTAAATCAGCATAGAAACTGGTTACTATCTTACCCTATCTACTTCTGGATATTTTTTAAAATAAGGGGCTTGCTTAAAGGAGTGCAGTCATTCACATTTCTTCATGCCATCCCAAGTGAGTGCTGCAGCGTGGGGTTTGGGAGCTTACCTGGAAGTGATGGATAGGCCCAATCCAGCCCTCTGCACACCTGGTCTACAGAAAGTATCTCCAGAACTCGTGCAATTGCATCTGTTCTGCCTACTGCAAGGCGGATGTCATTGTGGTTACATCGAAAATCCACCACGTTCTGCAAAAAATATCATTGGGGTCACAAAGCCTCCTTGATGGGTTTGACATGTTGCCTTGTCCTCTCCCCTCCAACCCCCATGGTGCTCTGTACAAAGGGGCTGCCATCCCCCGGCTGACACTTCTCTGAGCTGCAGGGCTAGAAGGCCCCCAAGCTGATTTCCGTGAGACTAAGATGGAACTGCTCTATTTTAAAGCAGTACACCCCCAAATCTGGTCATCATCATACTCAGGGTCCTGATTCCCAAGATCCAAATATGTGGAGGTTGACTCTGGCTCCCTCCATGCTTCCACCACTGGGCAAGTGCAGTTTCGTATCTAATCATCTTCCTTACCACCCTCTTGATTGTAGCCTTTAGCCAGCAGGGCCATTTGACACTTCTGATACAGTGCTGGTAGTACTGAGCAAAATGGCAAACTACCATCTACAGCAAGGATTGATGTGTTGGTGGCCTGTCTGGACTTGATTGCTTCCTTGTCTCCCTCATTCATGTGAGTTGAGGGACAGCACTGTGTCTACACAGCGAGGGACCCACATACCATGCACACACACACACACACACACATGCATACATCGATATGCCAGTTATAACCATCATTGCAAAGGTGTTTTCTTTCCCAGCTCCCTCATCTTCCATTTGAAAAAGCTGCAGGTACTGGTGCAAGCCCTCAGTGATACAGATACATTATATCTACTACAGCCTTGCTAGTGTTGCAATAATGAGACATTGCCTAAATGTCCACTAACAGCAGAATTAAATTATGGAACACCCATATAAAATGCCCCCCTTTTATAAGAATGAGGTGGATCTACATCTGCTGAAAGCTCTCCTTCCACTGTGAAACAAGATATGTTGCAAAAATACATATCTCATACAATCCCAGGTGTCTAAGATGATGTATAAACATCTGTTTAGGTACAGATAATATCTGAGGGACACATTCAACTGTAACAGTGGTTTTCTGTGGGGAGCAGATGACAGTGACAAGAGTCGAGACAGGGGACTTTGTGTTTGTTTTTGTACAATAATATATTGCACTGTTGTCACTTAAAAGACATTTTTTAAAATTTCAGAATATAAAATGTTACATGTTCCATGTTAGAATAAGCATCTTGGATGCTTTGAGGGAGCTGGAAGGAGGTACTGAAATCAAAATAATTAAAAAAAGAAAAAAAAGCCCATCCAGGCCCCGATATGGTGGCTCATACCTGTAATCTCAACACTTTGGAGGCCAAGGCGGGGCAGAGTACTTGACCTCAGGTATTGGAGATCAGCCTGGGCAACATGGTGAAACCCCATCTCTACCAAAAATGCAAAAACTCAGCCGGGCATGGTGGTGCGCTCCTGTGGTCCCAGCTACTTAGGAGGCTGAGGTGGAAGGATCACTCGAGCCTGGGAGGTAGAGGCTACAGTGAGCCGAGATCGTGCCACTGCACTCCAGCCTGGGCAACAAAGCTAGACTCCATCTCAAACAAACAAACAAACAAACAACAGCAACAACAACAACAAAACAATAGCAACAACAACAACAAAAACCATCCAACACTTAAGTTTGGACCTCACAAGGATAAGGAGAGTGCAGTTCAAGGAGCACAGCTCAGCCCATGCTGTGTTTCTGGGGATGGAGGACACATCATGAAGTCTGGGGCATGGTCCTCACCCAGCAGAACTCATAGGTGGGGCAGACATGTGGAACACAGAATGCCAGGTGTCTTGTCTCTAGGATCAAGCAGTAGTAATGTGAGGTGCAGCCACAATGGGATTCAAAGTGGAAAGACTCAGAAGCCCTGAAGAAATGGGAAGAGGGCGTGCCACTGGGGTTAGAAGGTTTCAGGACAAAAACAGGCAAAAAGGAAGGATGAGCCTATAGTCCCAGCTACTCAGGAGGCTGGGGCAGGAGGATCACTGGAGCCCAGGAGTCCCAAGGCCAGCCTGAGTAAAACAGCGAGACTCCAGTCTTTCTTTCTTTCTTTCTTTTCTTTTTTTTTTTTTTAAAGAAACAGAAAGGAAGGGGACACATGTGTGCTAGGGACAGAAGAAAGAAAACCGCCTCCACCCAAGCATTCACCCACACCCACACCTCCCAGCCGAGCACCCAGAGCTGGGGGTGAAAGAAATGAGGTCCAAATGAGACTGCACAGGAGCTGCCTCCAGGGCTTTCACAGACCAGCATTCCAGGCGGATCTACAGCAAGTGCAAGGGCGTGAAAGCACAGAGCACAGGGGTTGAATGACCTCAAGCCTGTGAAGCTGCAGCTGCAGCTGCAGGTGTTTGGGAAAGGCAGGGCAGGGGGCTGTGTGGAGGCTGGGAGGAGCCAGCACCCAAGGGCTGGTCAATCAAGCTGAGAGTTGAGTTTCCATCCAGCAATGCAGGCCATGGGAGGCTGTAGGAGTGACGCTGTTAGATTCCCTTTATGAGAATAATAATTTTTATAACAACGTGGCTGGAGGGCTGGTCAGGAGAGAAACCAGTGTAGGGGCTGTTGCAAAGGCTCCAAGAAGAGATGAGACTGTTTGGTGGGTTTAGCCGCTGGATGAAAGGCCGGAAGGATGAGGTCAGCAGCGCACTGACACTGCCACCCAAAGCTTCGGCTGCTGCCTCCCTCATGGAAATTTCCTGGGGGAAGGGAGAGGACCCTTCCTCGGTGAACACTGGGGCTGCTCTGCGCGAGTTCCTGAGAAGCGGGCAGTTGGCTAGCTCCTCTTCCTTTTCAGCCCTCAGTGCCCATTTTGCCGACAAAAAGTCCCAGGGTGACAGTACATGAGACGCCTTTAGTGAAGGCAAAGGAAGGGACACTCCCCTCCTTTCCTGCCGACTCTCGCCCTCACTTCTTGAAATCTTTGATCTCCCTTCACCCACTCTGTCACTCTCCTAACACAACCATTTCCGGGGACTATTTCCAAGCCCTTTTCCTCATCCCCGAACCCGCAGTTTTCAGCTGCCCCCAGTTGACTGACCAGGCTGCCTCGACAGCCCCATTCACAGGCCCCAGCCTCCTCACCGGGCTGGAAGGCGACAACCGCGAAAAGGAGGGTGACTCTCCTCCGCGGGTCTTCGGGTGACATCACATCCTCCAAATGCGAAATCAGGCTCCAGGCTGGTCAAAGGGCGCAACTTCCCCCCCTCCGCTCCCCACCGGCTCCCGCGCGCCTCCCGTGGCGCCCGAGCTTCGAGCCGAGCCGCGTCCTGGGGAGCGTGTCATGGCCCCACCCGTGACCGCCTTGCTCCTGCCGCTGGTCTTGCTGCTCCGTGAGTTTGCGACCCCCGAAAAGGCAGGGGATGGGGCGGGCGGGGGGCGCGGGACTCGGGGCTCAGCCTCGCTGCCTGCTGCCTGCAGACGTCGCCAGGCCAAGCCAGTTCCGGGTGTCGCCGCTGGATCGGACCTGGAACCTGGGAGAGACTGTGGAGCTGAAGTGCCAGGTGCTGCTGTCCAACCCGACGTCGGGCTGCTCGTGGCTCTTCCAACCGCGCGGCACCGCCGCCCGCCCCACCTTCCTCCTATACCTCTCCCAAAACAAGCCCAAGGCGGCGGAGGGGCTGGACACCCAGAGGTTCTCGGGCAAGAGAACCCTGGGGGACACCTTCGTCCTCACCCTACGTGACTTCCGCCAGGAGAACGAGGGCTACTATTTCTGCTCGGCCCTGAGCAACTCCATCATGTACTTCAGCCACTTCGTGCCGGTCTTCCTGCCAGGTCCGGGCGCAGGGTGCGGCACCTCTCCGCGTGGGACTTGGGGTTCACCTCAACCTGTTTTCCACACATAGGCCCTACTTTCAAGCCTCTTAGCGCACCTGGAAGAGACTTAGATATTGTTCCCATTTCACAGACACAGCAAACTGAGGCTAACGTGCGGCCGAGAAGGGAATAGGGATAGTGTTTTACGTCCGGCCGATCTGGGCTCGAGTTCGGATGCTTGCGTGGTTCTGGGCAAATGACTTAAATTCTCTACGCCTCCATTTGCTCGTGGGTAAAATGCGGACAGCAATCAACCCGCGCTCCAGGGTTGCTGGTTGCCGGGGAGAGAGGACAGGTGCAGGGGAGCGGGCTCCTGCGCTGGGGCCGGTCGCCGCGTGCGCTTGGCTAAGCCAAGGCCCGAGCACAGGGGTCCGCGCCCATTCCGGGGTACCCATCCCGTCTCCTCTGCCACCCCTTCTCCCAGGAAAACCGGGGGGAGGCGTTCCCGTGGGGAAAGGCGCGCGAGGCTGGGGCTGGGGCGGGGGCGCGTCCATAATCCCAGCCTGGCCCCCAACCACGCTCTGTTGCCCCTGCAGCGGAGCCCACCACTACGCCAGCGCGGCGACCACCCACACCGGCGCCCACCACCGCGTCGCAGCCCCTGTCCCTGCGCCCAGAGGCGTGCTGGCCAGCGGCTGGGGGCTCAGGTGAGGCGTGCGGGGGCTCGGAGCGGGGGCGGCACGGACCGCCGGGAGAGCCCATGCCAGGGGGAGCCGTGATACTGTAGGTCAAGGGCTATCCAAGTGGTGGGAAACCGAGACCTGAGGCGGAGAGACGTGCCTGGGATGGTGGGGCGGTTGGGAGGTCCCGGGCCCGCTCCTAAATGTCGGCGTCTTTGGTGTCGTCAGTGAACACGAGAGGACTGGACTTCGCCTGTGATATCTACATCTGGGCGCCCTTGGCCGGGACCTGCGGGGTCCTTCTCCTGTCACTGGTCATCACCCTTTACTGCAACCACAGTAAGTCCCGAGGAATCGCGGCCGGGAGGAGACGGCTCTGCTCCTGCCTTTGGCGCTGCTAGCTCCTGGTGGACCTTGCGGGGTGTGGGGTTGAGATTTCTGGGACTCCCGAGTTGCCCAGCAGGTACAGGCACTTCTTTCCTGGAGATAGAATGCGAGAAAGCCCTTCCCGCTCCTTGCGCTCTCAGAGAGGTTTCGGTAGACAAAGCCCTGTTCCCGGAGCCGCTGCAGCGGGTGTGTTCGGTCAGCCAAGCCCGCAGCGCGCGCACCTGTCGGGACACACGACAAACGCCCGCCAGCAGGGGGCCGCTGTGGCCCTGGGTCAAGTGCCCAGGGGGGTTAAGTCAAAACCACGACCAGTTTGAGGTTCGTCCTTGGCCCTCTTCCCGCGAACCGCCTACTCTGCTTTGGGTCCCATGCAAGGGAGGTGCCGGATCAGGTCTGCAGGCTCTCTGCTTTCGCCCGCGTCTGCAGTTGCAATTTTTAAAAAATTGATGCTTGAGGAGAAGGATGGATAAGAAGCTCTTACCCGGCTCTCAAGAGTTATAATCCTCAAAGAAATAGGGGAAAGGAAGGAGAATTCGTAGGGGCAATTCCCTATTTGCCTCATCCAATTTCAGCCCATGATCGTTTTGAAATGATTTTTTGTAAAACCAAAAAAACAGCAGCAGCAGCAACAGCAACAACAAAAACAAAACAAAGCAAAACAAAAACACTGTCTTTGGGGACTATTGGTGGATGGGGGCACTCACTTTTTCCCTTCTTTTTCCTTATCCAGGGAACCGAAGACGTGTTTGCAAATGTCCCAGGTGAGTCTCTTTGAACGCTCAGCCTGCTCACTTTAGCCAGCTCTGGGGTGGGGTCCCGGTTTCCCCAATAGCAAATAGTAGGAACTTTTCCCAGAGAGAGGTCATGGCCGTGGAGTCCTGGAGAAAAAGTAGGCCCAGGTTAGGCTGGTGTCGACACAGTGTGACTCCAGTAAATCTCCATCTTATTTGGCCTGGCACTTAAAAAAAAAAACCTGAGGGATTCCCCCAATTCATCCTAGCTCCTTGGAGGACCTGACCTCCTCTTTATTCTGATTATTCCATCTGGGTTTTGTTGTTTTCTTAAGAAAACCGTTTTTTTTTTTTTTTTTTTTTTTTTTTTCCTACTTGGCTGGTCTAGTTTTTTGAGGGAGAGCCAATTTTTATCAGCTGAACCAAAAAAATAATGGCTTTGCTTCCTAATTTCTCTGTGTCATGTAGGACCTTGTTTTGCTGTCAAGGACTGGAGTAGAAAAAAGGGGAATGAGATGCAGGGACAATTAGCTCTCTGGCAGCTCAAGTGAGTGCCCCATCCAGTTTCAGCCCACGATCATTCTGAAATGATTAAAACACACACACACTCATTGTTATAAACTTCCTCTCTTCATCTGTTGACTGAGGCATCCCTGTGGTAGCATCTAACAAGTGCCTGCTCCAGTCAGACCTGTGATAGGGTAATACACCCCATCTCTCTTAATCCTCACAGCAACCTTGTCCCATCTCATGGCTCAGGGATTAGTAAAGTGGCAAAGGCACAATTAAACTCACATTATCAATAATAATAACCATTTGATGAAAGCCTATAATGCATGTTACATGCTTTATAGATAGACTTTTTTTAATTTTAAGTTTTATAACAACCTTTAAAGTAGTCACGATTACCTGCATTGTACAAATAAGGAAACTGAGGCTTAGAACATTTAGTGATTTGTCCAAGGTCATACTGCTGGGGAGCTGCAACTTCCATCCAAAGCTCAGACACCTTCCCCGTGGTTGCAGGCTGAAGTGTTAAGGATAACCGAATATGTACGCCAGTTCTATTAAATAGATGAAATATTTTACATTTTATACCTGGAGTTTGTATTTTATATGCCTTTACCTTTTTCTGAGGAAATCCAAATTCAGGACTTTACACATTGTTATTTTTACCAATGAAAATGCGATGAATTTCCAATGCATATGTTATAGGTGATATACCAAGGGGATAAAGACTCTTTAAAATCAGCCAGGTATTGTGGTGCATGCCTATAATCCAAGCTACTCAGGAGGCTGAGGCAGGAGAATCTCTTGAACCCAGGAGGCAGAGGTTGCAGTGAGCTGAGATTGTACCACTGCACTCCAGCCTGGGTAACAGAGCAAGATTCCATCTCAAAAAAAAAAAAAAGGAGAAAAGTTTTAGCATTTTTATTATTCAGGGTACACTTGGGAAATTTTGTAGGAGAATCATCCCTTTTCTCAAAACTCTCATTTTGAGATGAATAACTGAGAATAAAGTTCTGCCTTAAAATACAAAGCTATACAGATTAAACACATCTGGGGAATTCCAACACCTGAGTTAATATACTCAGTGATGATGGTGGGCCACTCCGCTTCAACAGAGAGGTTTTAGAGGGCTGAGAGTGCAGACACGACACTCATGATGAATTAGCATGTCTACGAGGTGCTAGCCTGGTGCTGAATTCACACTTTTTTCTTTCT
>NC_045448.1:90161706-90196441 GCF_002776525.5 Piliocolobus tephrosceles | reverse complement strand
CTCTGTCGCCCAGACTGGAGTGCAATGGCGTGATCTTGGCTCACTGCAACCTCTGCCTCCTGGGTTCAAGTGATTCTCTTGCCTTAGCCTCCCGAGTAACTGGGACTACACTCGCCCACCACCACGCCCAGCTAATTTTTATATTTTTAATAGAGATTGGGTTTCACCATGTTGACCAGGATGGTCTCGATCTCTTGACCTCGTGTTCCCCCCGCCTTGGCCTCCCAAAGTGCTGGGATTATAGGCGTGAGCCACCGTGCCCGGCCACTAACATGTTTTTAGCGTAACATCATTTGGCTGATGATGGTGATTTGCGCACATCCTCTTCTCTCCCTGTGATCCTCCAGGGCTGACAATCAGGTCAGCTAATGACTTTGGTTATCAGTCTCACTCTCACACCTCTGTGGAGACCTTGACAAGGGTTCCAGGAAGTTACACTAACTCCGTTTAATCCTGGCTCAGCCACCACCTAGATGTGTGACCTTGGGCAAGTTTAACTTCTCAAGCTCAGCACCCACCCACACATCCTTAAGGCCGCTGTGAGGATTACATGAGATGCCACAAGTAAGGCATTTAGCAGGGTTGCTGTGCTGAGGTCATTCAGCCAATCCCATGCTGGTGCCCCAGGAGCAGGTTCTCAGACCTTTCAAAGGCTGGGGGATTGGGAGGCTGGACATGGCTGGATGGAAGCTGCACTGATGGGGTTCTCGCTACAATGATGGTCGCTTTTCTTTCTTTCAGGCCTGTGGTCAAATCGGGAGGCAAGCCCAGCCCTTCGGAGAGATACGTCTAACCCTGTGCAACAGCCACTACGTTACTTCAAACTGAGATCCTTCCTTTTGAGGGAGCAAGTCCTTCCCTTTCATTTTTTCCAGTCTTCCTCCCTATGTATTCATTCTTATGATTATTATTTTAATGGGGGTGGGGTGGGAAAGAGTACTTTTTCTTTATGTGTTTGACGGGAAACAAAACTAGGTAAAATCTACAGTACACCACAAGGGTCACAATACTGTTGTGCGCACATCGGGGTAGGGTGTGGAAAGGGGCAAGCCAGAGCTACCCGCAGAGTTCTCAGAATCATGTTGACAGAGCTGGAGGCACCCATGCTATCTCAACCTCTTCCCCACCCATTTTACAAAGGGGGAGGCTAAAGCCCAGAGACAGCTTGATCAAAGGCACACAGCAAGTCAGGGTTGGAGCAGTAGCTGGAGGGACCTAATCTCCCAGCTCAGGGCTCTTTCCTCCACACCATTCAGGCCTTTCTTTCCAAGGACCCTGTCTAAGGGCGAGTTGCTTGAGTCTCCAACTGCAAGGGAACAAGTATTTCTTGATACCTGGGATACTGTGCCCAGAGTCTCGAGGAGGTAATGAACTAAAGAGAACTGCCTTTGGCAGAGTTATATAATGTAAACATCAGACTCTTTTTTTTTTAAATATAATCAAGTCTAAAATTCTGTAGACCTAAAATAAAATGAAGGGGCGAGCTTAACCTTTGAAATCTAATCCCTCTGTCTCTAAAGAAAATCTCTGTGAAACCCCTACATGGAGGCAGAATTGCTCTCCCAGCCCTTGCATTGCAGAGGGGCCGGTGAAAGAGGAGAAGCCGCTGCTTTACAAATAAAATTTGAGCATCAGTGAGGTTAAACTAAGGCCCTCTTGAATCTCTGAATTTGAGATACAAACATGCTCCTGGGATCACTGATGACTTTTTATACTTTGTAAAGACAATTGTTGGAGAGCTGCTCGCACAGCCCTGGCCTCTGCTCAACTAGCAGATACGGGGATGAGGCAGACCTGACTCTCTTAAGGAGGCTGAGAGCCCAAACTGCTGTCCCAAACACGCACTTCCTTGTGTACTGTATGGTACAAGCAATGCCTGCCCATTGGAGAGAAAAAACATAAGTAGATAAGGAAATAAGAACCACTCATAATTCTTCATCTTAGAAATAATCTGTTAATATGGTATACTTTCTTCCTGATTTTCTACGCATACGTGTAAAATATGTCTTTCTTTTTAAAATGGGATTGTACTATGTTGTTATAAGTGGCTTTAATGAATAAACATTTGTAGTATCCTCTTTAATGGGTAAACAGCATCCTATTTTGGTTGTGCCATCATTTATTTAACTATTACCTGGTATTTAGTTGTTTCCAAACTTTTCCTACTATAATACTACTAAAATGTTGCATATATCTTTGTTTCTTTAGGATAAAGACCTAAAATTATTGAATCAGTCCTCACCTTCACCTGAGCCTGCCATTTTCACATCAGTCAAAATAGATTAGCTTCATCCTGCATCACCCGTCTTCCTTTTGTTCTTTCTTGGAAACAGATGAAACGATGCTCCTTTCATGATAAATCACAAAGTCGTCTTGTTGTTGAGGTAAAATATACCTACTGAAAATTGCTTAAGTTGTAAATGTACAGCTCAATGACATCATAAAGCAAACACCCATGTAATCAGCCCTCCAGAAGTCTGTTGTAAGTTTTAAAACCAAGATACTTTTAGAGAACAGAAAGCAAGAGTGGTTTTCCATTCCCTAAGTGAAGTAGCCTGTGTCTATTAAAGCAGAAGAGAAAGTTGAGATATTACCCATGAGACAAATTCCCCATGTCGCTCCTCCCTGAGCCCAGCTGATCAGAGCCAGGAGGTGCCCAGCATACTGAGGGCCCAGTCAGGGCAGGTGCCAGGTTTTGAGGCCTCCTGTGGAAGCAGGGCCTGGGCTCCAGGCTATCTCTGGATTCCCTGGGGAAGGATGAGCATCTCACAACACGTCGCTCCCCTTCTCATGGGAGAAACTTGTGAAGTTAACCCTGGAGCACCAATGAATGTCAAAGAATCTGTGCCAGGGCAAAAACAGGAAAAGGGCATTTCTGCCACAAGCAGCATTTCCTCTTCAACCTTGAGCTCAAAGTTGGTGGTGGTGAGTGGTGGAGGGGCCACCCTTGGGAGGCTCCAGAGAGGGCCAAATACTTACTATTTTTTATACCCTCAAACCAACCAGGATTTCACTTGCCACAAGTAAAGTGGTGAACAATAATTTGGAAATTAAAAATATCAATATAGGAACATCCATTCATTAGAGCTGGCCCTCTGGACCAGGAAGAAAACAGAAAACAAATCTGCAAGCCATGCAGGCCTAAAGCACGCTCATGGTGGGCTGTGAATTCAGGCTTAGGAATCACTGACAACCACAGACCTCCACAACCTGTTCATTCTACACATGCAGAAGGGGCACCCACAGTTCAAAGCTGCCAGCCTCCGGTTCAACAATGTTTCATTTGCCAATTGCTAGCCTGAGACATTGGTTCTACAAACCCTCTTACTACGTATGTGGAAGATGCCCATAACAGGTTTTTTTTTTTTTTGACCCTGAAAAACCCAAAGGAGAGAAGTGACTCCTCTATTATGCTGTAAACTTGGTATCAGCTGCTGGAATCCAGTCTCAATGTGGTTCATTTAACATTCATTCATTTAATAAAAACATATCCTATTCGTGGAAGAGAAAAGCCAGAGAGAAATTTGTCATTTTCCTTCTCCAGCTTTCAACTGTTTTTAAGAGAGCCCACTCTACCTTAGAAAACTCCCCATGAATCTTTATCCAAGTGGGCTGGGGAGAAATCTCCCTTTTCTGTCATTCAGAAGCTGCCCCCATTCCTGTCCTGGGTCTGTGTGCAGATACTTCTCTGCACACAATTTTATAAATACCTGGGGGCAGCCCCACTTAAGCTGCTCCTAAAAGCAGGGTTGAGCAGCATTTCTCCACCAAAGGGAACTAAAAGAGGCCTCAGTAGCATAGTGGTTAAATGCAGAGGCTCTAAACCAGCCTCCTAACTTAACCGGGCACAGCGACTCAGGTCTGTAATCCCAGCACTTTGGGAGGCCACAACAGGCAGATCGACTGAGTCCAAGAGTTCGAGACCAGCCTGGGAAACATGGTGAAACCCCATCTCTACAAAAAATACAAAAAAAATTAGCCAGGTACGGTGGTGCACACCTGTCGTCTCAGCTACTCAGGAGGATCTCTGGAGCCCAGACGTTTGAGGCTTCAGTGAGCCAAGACTATGCCACCACACTTCAGCCCGCGCGATGGAGCACAACTGTCTCAAACAAAAACAAAATAAACCAGCCTCCTGTCTCTGCTTCTTATTAACTATGAGTTCTCTGGCAAGTGACTTAATGTCTTGATCCCTCAGTTTCCCCACTTATAAAATGGAACTAATAATAGTCCCTACCTCAAAGTACATGAGTTTATACATGTTTTCTCAGTTGCCTAGAACAGCTCATGGAACATGGTAAGCAAATAATAAATATATGCTGAAAAAATGAACTTGTACTGAATTTTTCTAAACCAGTGTCGTATTGATTATACTCTGAATGCAGCTACTTGAGTCTGATTCTTCTCATTTCTGTTCTTTCCCCAAAAAGGTAAACAGTAGCCCTTTCTGATCGATATATATGTTATTACGTATATCCTGGGATCTCAGCACCCAGTGCACAGCAGGGCAACATCTCAGGAAACCTCCGTCCCAGATAGACTCAGTCCCTGACAGCACTGTGTCATTTGAAATTCCCCTCAGCCTTGAATCCTGAGTGCCACGACCTGACTTCTGCTGTTGATGGCTATGGCCATTCATTCCACAAGGGAGCTCTGTCATGCTCTGGGCAGCTGAGGAAGGGCAGAGGAGGAAAAGAAGCGTGCTGTACCATTTTGCCATCTCGGCACCTACTGAAGTCCCCCCCATCCCTTCAGACACATCTCACTTCTGAGTGCCAGTTACTATTTCCCCCTTTTCTGTTCCCCCTTAGCTGACCATGGTCTGTAAATGTCATTTATGTTTTATTGACTTAATAAAACTACCAGTTTATTCAACATTCACCATAGGTCAGTATCGCATTTAGGTCTCATCGAAACTATGATATAGGAACTACTATCATTCTACTTTGCAGATGAGGAAGCAAAAGTGTAGGAAGTTTCTATCACTTGCCCAAGACCACACAATTAGAATCCGAAAAGGTGGTAATGCATCCACCTAAAAGACCACGTTTCCCAGACAACCCTGCAGTCATACACAGTGAATAAGTTGCCACATGGGACTTCCAGGACGGCCTCCTAGAGGGGCTATCTCAATGGGGAGGTTCACCCTTTCCCCACCCACTTTCCTCTTCCTTCCTGCCTGGAACACAGCTAGGATTAGAGAAGGGTAAATTTGAGGTCGTATGTTAAGGCCATGGAGCAGAAAGGAGTCTGGGACCCTGATGTCATGAAGCCACCATACAAACCCCATGCTACCTGCTCCACACCTGCCACTAAGCCTAGTCCTAACGGCACATCCTAGGAAGGACAGAGGCCCTCAGCCCCACATTTCCTGAGTCATCCTTGAAAGTTTTCAAGACAATTTGATAATTTCCCGTGAAATTCCTCTTTAGGGCAGATTAGCTCACTAATCTGAAATATCTGAAATAACTAAAGGCAACATAGTCTTGTGCTTAAGAATGAAAGAAAACATAAAATGCTTTTCTAATCTATTCTGAAGGGGAGAGCTTAGTCTTGAATGCTGAGGACGTCTTCTAAGAAACATTTTTACTTCACAGGGGAAATGACACACCAGAATCCTTCATTTGAATGGATCCAACACTTGCGTGGTGGCTAAATGTCCTATTTATTTATTGTTTATTTATTTATTTATTTTGAGACAGAGTCTCACTCTGTTGCCCAGGCTGGAGTGCAGTAGCCCAATTTCGGCTCACTGCAACCTCCACCTCCTGGGTTCATGCAATTCTCCTGTCTCAGTCTCCCAAGTAGGTGGGACTACAGGCGCACACCACCGTGCCCAGCAAAGTTTTGTATTTTTCAGTAGAGATGGGGTTTCGCCATGTTGGCCAGGCTGGTCTCGAACTCCTGACTTCAAGTGATCCCCCCCACCTCAGCCTCCCAAAGTGCTGGGATTACAGGCATGAGCCACCATGCCCAGCCACTAAATGTCTTTTAAGAGAGTAAAAAGGCCAGCCCCAAGTGGAATTTGGGAGAATTTTACACAACCCACACAGTATAGGAGCCCGATATAGAGACTGGCAAAGTTAGAAATTCATCCTTCTAGAAAACATAGATAATAGAGGGAAGTGGGAATACAGTTAAAATGCTAGAGCAAGGAAGCCCATTATCACTTGAGACAAGAACCTAATACTGCTTCTCTAAATAATGGGAGGTTCAGAGCACTGTGTGATGAGCACGTTGCCTTCCTGTATTTCCTTCATGACCTTGATTCTCACTTAGAGAACAAGTCTGCCTGGTTCACCACTCTATCCGAGACCTCCAAGAGTACCCGAGACCAATACTCAATAAATATTCACACTGACCTTAATTACATACTGTCCTCGCTGGCTCTAGCCTTGTCCCCTCCCCAACCACCCTTCTTCCCATTATAGCTAGAGTAGGCCTTAAAAACACACAACGATTACAGCTCTCTTTTCTTTTCCAGCACCCTCTTGTTATTAACCTCGTTACAGGACCTTGGCTCTACTTTTCTGTATTTTCCAGCAGATTGTAGGCTTTCATCTCAGTGCCCAGCAGAGTGGAATTTTAAAAATCTGTTAGATGAGTGACTGCTAAGACGTCATACCACATGTTAAAATACATGTCTTTTTATTAAAGGATTCTACATGCCAATGTTTAGCATGAAGCACTTTGTACTTTTCTAAGCTGAAAGGAAGTATAGCTAAATAAATGCAACATTGCCTGACACACGAGAGCTCAGTAATTAGTAGCTCTGGATTATACAAGCCTTCTAACATTGAGATGTATCGCCACATTTGCTAGCATAGAAGGCTCACACAAGGATACGAAATACCCTATTGCTACAAGGAAAGTGTTTTTTGTTGCTGTCATTGTTAAGTACTTTCTGTCATAGATATATTGACAGATTTCAAAGAAGTATGGTGGATAAGTGGACCACTGCATCACTGTCCCACCATGCAAGGTTTTAAAAGCTGGCTCATAAATAGGAACACTTTTACACTGTTGGTGGGATTGTAAATTGGTTCAACCAATGTGGAAAACAGTATGACGATTCCTCAAGGATCTAGAACTAGAAATACCATATGACCCAGCCATCCCATTACTGGGTATATACCCAAAGGATTATAAATCATGCTGCTATAAAGACACATGCACACGTATGTTTATTGCAGCACTATTCACAATAGCAAAGACTTGGAATCAACCCAAATGTCCATCTGTGACAGACTGGATTAAGAAAATGTGGCACATATACACCATGGAATACTATGCAGCCATAAAAAAGGATGAGTTTGTGTCCTTTGTAGGGACATGGATGCAGCTGGAAACCATCATTCTGAGCAAACTCTCGCAAGAACAGAAAACCAAACACTGCATGTTCTCACTCATAGGTGGGAATTTAACAATGAGATCACTTGGACTCTGGAAGGGGAACATCACACACCAAGGCCTATTATGGGGAGGGGGGAGCGGGAAGGGATGGCATTGGGAGTTATACCCGATGTAAATGATGAGTTGATGGGTGCTGACGAGTTGATGGGTGCAGCACACCAACATGGCACAAGTATACATATGTAACAAACCTGCATGTTGTGCAAATGTACCCTAGAACTTAAAGTATAATATACTTTATAAAAAAAGTACCAACCACAACAACAAAACTGGCTCATTAGCAGGTCACAAAATCAAATTAGTCTTGGGGAGCATTAAAAATAAAATAGCACATTGCACATTTGTAGCACTATTGTTTTGTAAAATGTTTCAGAATTCTATTTGTGTACACAGGGTTATGCGATTAAGCTTCTTACTGGGTGCTAAGGAAAAAGAAAAGTAAAGAAAGCCTATCTTCTGCTGGGATATTGTTTATTATCAAGTTTCTCTGCTGGGGGGTGAGAAGCATCAAGCTGTTTTGTTTAAAGATGCATTTGTAGTCCTTATTTTGTCATTACCAAAATTGTTTTCCATCTTTGATGCTCACCTTCCCTGTTTTGGTGGAGGGGGTAGAAAATGAATGCATTTTACTATACTGCAAATACAGTACTCCCTCAATTACCTAGATACTTAAAGAAATACACTGATTTTTTCAATAACTAGAGTTCAAAGCACACTAAATATAAATTTTCTTGATGACTAACAGATTTGCCGAGTCCTCAAGGGAAATTCTGTTCAGTATGTGTGATCTTGACCTGCCACATTTGAGAGGGAGGATACTTCCTGAAATAGGAAGCATCCAGGACACTCCTTGTAAGGGAAGCCCGTTTTCTCATGATCATGCCGATTTTGGTTCAGCAGGGTTGAGCTGAGGCCTGAGATTCTGCATTTCTCACAGGCTCCCAGGTGATGCTGATGCTGCTGGTCCATGGACCACACTTTGAGTCCTGAGGAGCCCAAATGCTGGAGGGAAAGGTGGTCAGACCTTGGACTGGCCTGCCAGGCCTCTTCTTATACTACCTGGGCCACTAGCTCCAACCTGACTGGGTGGGACCACAAAGGTTTCCATAGGTAAGAAACATCCTAAAATCTCAGGTAACACCATTTCTCTTAAAAAATATACAAAAGCAGTACAGATAAATGCTTGGTCTCTACCTTGGCCTGCCAGAGAAGACAAGGCAATTCAGTTTCTGGTCTTCCCTGGTAATGCTGACAGCACAAGGTCCAGCCCCTCCAGCAGCCTGTTCATCGAGCTGTTTCCGGGCCCCACTTTACCAGCTATGCACTCACTGCCACTCTGGTCAGTACACAGGGCAGGGTCCCCACTGTGCACAGGAGGGTCCGCTAGAGGGGGCAGCAGCTTGGAAACATTAAAACAATTCCCAACTCAGAAACTCGGGATATAGCCAGGCGCAGTGGCTCACACCTGTAATCCCAGCACTTTGGGAGGCTGAGGTGGGCAGATCACTTGAGGGTCAGGAGTTCGAGACCAGCCTGGCCAATATGGTGAAACACCGTCTCTACTGGAAAAAAAAAAAAAAAAAAAATTAGCTGGGCATGATGGCACATGCCTGTAATCCCAGCTACCCGGGAGGCTGAGGCATGAGAATCGCTTGAACCCAGGAGGTGGAGGTTGCAGTGAGCCGAGACTGGGCTACTGCACTCCAGCTCAGGCAACAGAGTGAGAGTCTGTCTCAAAACAACAACAGACAACTCGCGACAGTGCCCAGTCACCCTCTCTTCTCACTGTTGGTGGCACAGAAACAGAGTAAGATGGGGACAGATACTTTCTTAAATTCTTGACATGCAGACCCTTAGCAAATGCAGACAGTAATTTTCTCTTCTCGCAATCAGCACCTCCCTACTCCCTCCCTCACACCTTTGTCACCTGGCACATTCATACAGACCGGTTCCACAAAACTATTTTTCAATGTGCATTTCTTTAATTTTTAAAAATATACACAGGAGAAGCCATGTGTCTTACATAGGAATACACACATTAACAAAGCATTTCTTATAGTTTTCCAAAATTCTATCAGTCCGATATTTATAAATTAAATATATCAGAATTCTTAAAGTTAAAATGAATTCCCTGAAACTACTGGATACGCTAGACTTTTTCCAAAATCAAATGAACAGAGGATATGGATGTGGTCTGTGTTAAATAAGGTTTATTGTTAGCTTTATTGCCTATAGTCTATAAGATGGAACTTTATTGTGCCTTTGCAAACAGGATACATTTCTTAAAAAAATTGATCAAAATTTTCCATACATATAGCTCTATATGATAGATTACAGTGCAACACTATTCTCGTTACATAATCATAGAAATACTATAGAACCCAAGAGCACAGGGTAAGCAAAATAAATACAATCCTGAGCCATCTGAACAAGATGATTTGATGAATCCTTTAGTGTAAGTTTAGAAAACACAGAGAAGGAAAAAAAATACATGCATACTGCAGTCACGAGCAAAATACATCAAACACCTGTTCCTTGCCAGGCGCAGGTAGCGGCAATGGTGAATTTCAGACACATGCACACTCACTCACGCTCCCATTTTCTGCTTCCCGCCCAGCCCTGACACATTCATTCCCGCCCCTTCCCAAAAAAAAGATCAGGCACTAAATCATAGTGAACTCCACCACTGCCTTGCTGAAGGTTAAGTGACTGCTACAAGAAGAGTGTATGTAGGTCTTCACCCATAACATGAAACAAAGCAAGTGCTGTAAGCCAATTCCAGCTGCTTCTGCCTCTTTGGAAGTAAATGAAGCATATGCCCACTACTTGAAACTGTAGCGGAAATGTCTTGAAAACAAAATTTTGTTTCTCTTGCTATGTCTTGAAGTAAAATCAACAGTGGAAAATTCACCCGAAAACTAACTGCCTCATCTGCTATTAAAATACATTTGTCATTCTATTTTTGGTATCTATTCAATTATAGTTCATTAAGAACAGTTCATGAAGCTTGAACCTGCTTATGGTAAACATCAGTGTACCACACAAAACCTGCCACAGCTAGACAGGCTTACGAAACACCAAACCTTCTATGTGTTCCTTGCTAACATTCCCTCAAGACCACAGCATTCTAGTGTTACCAGAGATAAAGTACGAATAGTTAAGTGATGAAAGAAAGGTATTTGGTTTGTGTCGTCACCTTATACATCCTAGTGATGAAACTAACCAAACTATGCCTCCATGCCTTCCCTGAAAATAACCTGAGTCGGCTGACTAAACAGACTGAGCAGCGTGGCTGTCAGTCCACTTTATCAGAGGTTGAGCTGGAAAACCAGAGGGCTAATGTAGTCTACCAGCAGCTTGTCTTGTGCGGATAACCAAGAGTTCTTGGCTGTTGCAGTATCCACTGTCCCAAAGGCTAAGCCACTGAGGTGGAAATCAATCACAGCATAAAGAAGACTGAACTTAAACTGCATAACCTGCGGGACTACCCGGAGAGGACAAAAGAGGATCCTCATTTCCCACAAAACGTGGTGTGGGTTTTAGTGTCTCCGTATACATTAGCTGCTACAGAAAAGTTAAGATTTACTTCATAACTTTATTTTCAATTAAATGCTCACACACTCAAAAAATACACACTTTATGAATATGAGGTGGCTCTTTTCTTCAAAATTTTTAAAATAAAGAGGCACCAATACCCGTTCATTTATGTATTAGAAGTCTCATATAATCACCAATAAAACAGAAATAGCATCTGTGATGATCACACAATGGAGAAAAAAGATCAAGAGACAATCTTAGCCATTGTAAAACAGTACTTGAACACTCAGATGCTCTGGCTAAGTCAGAATTTAAAGATTTGCTAAAAAGGTTTTATTGGTTTAGCATAGTCCCATGGCCTTTGTCTATAACTGATATGTGGAAACGGTTCCCAAGAAAATTTAAGAAACCATTCTGAAATTCTGTCTTTCATGTACATTATAATTAAATGTGACTGTTATAAACGTTGCCTCTATCATATTACCTTTTGTAAAGTAGAGGTAAAGAGACAAAAAGCATCCTCCTGGACTGCTGACGTGCAGAAAGTATCAGCGATGATAGGGTCGTGACAGCATTTATGGAGTTTCTAGGGTAGGGAGGACAGAATGCTGTACCTCAGCATCTTTGGTTAAGGTCTGGCCTCTTTAAATCCACTTCTCCCTCACATTTAGTCTCTCATGAATTTTAAGTCCATGCACTTAAAGACAAGATATAATTTCCATGTAATATGTCAGATTCATAAGAGTTTCAGATTTTTGGTCCTCACCCTGCCCAGTGGGAGTACACGGACCTTACACAGAAAGCTGCAGAATCCAATGCTTCAGTTAAAGCATGTTCTTTTTAAAGTCTTGAGCGGCACAAAAAACTGTCAACAGTTTTTTGGCTCCCAGCACTGGGAGAGGGATAAAGCTGAGCTCTGGCTTTTGTCCTTAAAAGTGGCCCAAGTCGACTATATGAAGTTACCACCAGCCTTCAGAGTACATCTGTCTTGTTCAAACCTTACATGAAACCTAAATGTTGTGTAGGTGTTTGGGGTGGAAAGATGAAAATAAGCTAAACTCGGCCTAAGGAGAAAAAGGGTAAAATATAAAAACAAAAAAACAACACTCTAGGTTTTAATTCAAAGGCAAAAAATACATATAATAAACTGGTTTACACCCTTGGTCAGACTGTTGCCTGGAATTCTCTACCTTGTCTTTCACAGTCCAAAGAGTTTGTCTCTGTTCTCTTCCTTCACTGCTTTAGTAAAGAGAGGGGGAACTTCAAAGAGGACTCCAACAGTGAAGCAGAATCATGGGGCAAAAGTCGCTATGGGGCCAGACTGAGGTTGGACCAGATAAGCACTCCGAGCCGGGCCAATCGCAACCGCTGGCGAACCCGCACAGTACCGAGCAGCCATCCACATCGGCCTGGCCACACGGCACTCAAGCAGAGCTTTTCCACAGTACTCTTTCCCTTCACAAACAAACCCCAGCTCTCCCAGGTAAACATTTCAGAAAAAAACATCCAGGTTGGTGTACTACTGTAAAACGCTGCCAGTTTCTAATTAACGTAGCACCAAATCTGTGATTCCCCCTCCCTCAAAGCAAGTCCATCTGTAGTTTAAAATGTGAAGTGCCACATTTCTTTTTGCTTTTGTGTTTTCTTTTTTTCATTTTCTTTGAAAGTATTCCTATCGATGTTCACTCCATGTCAGATGAAATAAAGTTGCAAAATATTTGGTGATTTCCATGTAACATTCTTATACTGAAGTCACTTCATGGGTTTCAGTCAGAATTATGTCCACAGAAGTCTTTTCCATGTAGTTTATCATACAGAGAGACTCTTACACACGGCTATTTTTGGACAGTGCATTAAATGAAGATACCTCACAAGAGAAAAGATCATTATCTGTATCCATTAGAATAATATACAGATTCACAGTCAATGAGATGATACACTTTGCAGAAGAGAGGCATCAAACATTATACTATTCAAACACAAAAACAGCAATAAACATTCTGCACTACAGAAAATTTGCTAGCTTCTAACTTTAAGGATTTAAAGTGATGGGTCTGGTAACTGCATTTTAGAACTGGAACATGCTGCTTTCCTTCCAGATACACAATGTTTGATGCTGGTGCACATATATAATACACACATGCACAACACTGTGTCTGCAATGATACAATAGGGCTACCAAGACCAAGAGAGCAAATATCAACTTAAGAACACTTCTAACTTTAGAATTTCATTTTATTAAACATACTTTTAAAACAAGCACCTCTTGGCAATAAAAGCAAAAACAAACAAACAAAAAAAGCAAAACCAACCAAACACTAGTACTCCTTCCACTCTATGCTAACGGAAGACTTTCACACCAGCCGGTTAAACAATGAAATTCTTAAACACGCAGCCTGCTGGGGCTGCATGCAGAGCTAAAATGCAGGTGTGCTGACTTCTTGGAGCTGGAGCAGAAGAAAACATCAAAAAGCAAATCTGGAATCTATCACAGCTTTCTTTCTTAAGCAAATAAAAATGCAAATTAGTTTCATAACCACAATTCAATTTATCAAACTTTTTCTGAAGAATTTTCATTTAATTATGTATACATAACAGGAAATAAAACTTTTTCACAAACACTCTCAAGGCTTACGATTATCAAGAAAATGACAAAAGTAAAAGCAGGTTAAATATTAAACACATGGTGGGGAGGGCAATTTCTGTTTCTGCTCTTAAAAAGTAAAAAAATCACCATATAATTAAGTACAAAAACCTGCATTGAATGACAACTGCTGGTGTATTTACTTGATCAGAAATGAAGACCAAGAATATAATAAAGCCCTATGATAATATTCACCGGGAGCACTCCCCTCAGTGTGTGTACACTAACAGGTTGGCAAAGTTTCTGGAGCATTAGCTTATAGAAACACAAGAGTCCTTGGTTAGCTGCATTATATGGAACGTTCTCTTCTGAAATGCGCCCATGTCTCAGTTTCACTTACAAATTGCAAACTAAAGTTATCTCTTCAGAAAAATATCTGTTTGGCATCTCCTGGACTTTGTTCCATTGGACAGTAGGGACATTTTAATCTAAAGACAAAGAAGAAAACACTGAGTGAAGGAGCAGACTCAGTACTGAGCATTCAATTTTTATCTCATCATAGAGTATCTTTAACAATCACACACACACATAAAAACACACAAAAACAACAAGTCTGTTTGTATTTTGCTTTGAGGATGAATTATGCTTTCCCTTAATATAACCACGAAGATTTGAAGGGTCACAAATACATACCACCCATGCCAGATCCTAAACTGAAAGCCTTTTCTTCATGGAAAATTATTTCTTAAACAAAACAAAGATAACTTTTCTGGATATCGTTTTTGGGGTTTTGAAAATAAATTCAATTTCTCTTTCCCAAAGGTTTAGGTTGCATCAGTCTTTAAATGAATTTCAAATGTACTGGTCACACAATCCATTCAAGGGCAGCAAATCTGATGGCAGCTATAAGCCCACACCAAGAACGGCCCACATGCCTCACAGTGGCACATGAAACCAGTACAGCCTGAACTAAGATCAACAATTTTGGCTGGGCATGATGCCTCACACCTGGGAGGCTGAGGTGGGTGGATCGCTTGAGCTCAGGAGTTTGAGACCAGCCTGAGCAACATGACGAAACCCTGTCTCTACTAAAAATACAAAAATCAGCCAAGCGTGGTGGTGTGCGCCTGTAATTCTAGCTACTCAGGAAGCTGAGGCATGAAAATTGCTTGAACTCGGGAGGCAGAGGTTGCAGTGAGCTGAGACTGCACCACTTCACTCCAGCCAGAGTGACGGAATGAGACTCAATCTCAAAAAAAAAAAAAAAGCTGAGCTCACTATCTAAAATAAATTACAAATGCATATATCCTTTGAACCAGTAATTTCAATTCTAGGAATTATGTATCAGGTATAGATAATTCACTTAGCACTGTTTTTTGTGTTTTTTTTTTGAGATGGAATCTTGCTCTGTCGCCCAGGCTGGAGTGCAGTGGCGCGATCTCGGCTCACTGCAAGCTCCGCCTCCTGGGTTCACGCCCTTCTCCCACCTCAGCCTCCTGAGTAACTGGGACTACAGGTGCCCGCCACCACACCCGGCTAATTTTTTGTTTTTGTATTTTTAGTAGAGACGGGATCTCAGCGTGTTAGCCAGGATGGTCTCGATCTCCTGACCTCATGATCCGCCTGCCTCAGCCTCCCACAGTGCTGGGATTACAGGCATGAGCCACCATGCCCGTTGCCTTCACTTAGCACTGTTTAGAGAAACAAATGTTCATCAACAGGGAACTGGCGACCCCATCATATTTCTATACACTAGAATATACTGGAGCTTTAACCAAAAAATAATGAGGGCTGTTTCTGCAGCATAGAGAAAGATCTCCAAGACACATCACTAAGTGAAAACAGCAAAGTATAGAACATTTTTTAGTATGCAACTCCATTTGTATAAAAAAGGGGAAAATCTATCACCTACCCCAAAAGTTAAAGACATGCTTATAAATCTAATCACCAAATCCACAGATAAATTAAAAATACTCAAATCAGATACCACCCACTTTGCCAAATGAGTAGTTAAGAAATTTATTTAGTTCTAAATCTAGCTACATTTTTTTAATCCTCATCACTTCTTATCCTCCTACCAAGTTCCAAAACAAAATTTATTTGCTAACATTTTTTTAAAAGTCAGACACTTACTTGCTACCATTAAACATTTTATTCAGGGCATCTCTTGATATAATATGACCACAGACCAATTTCATGGGTGGATTGTTATCTGTCGTTTGCTGACGAAGAATGGGGCAGGCAAATATAGAGTGATACCAGCACTTTTTACCAAGGTCCACTTCAATCTGTTAGAAAAAAAAAGTAAAAAAGCTGAAGTCATATTTCACAAAATCATCCACATGGTAATATATACTGTGCAGCAAAGAACATTGATCAGATCTATTCACCTGAATGTAACTTTCTATAGCACTCTTCTAACTCAGATGAACAGTCTTAGTGATTCAAAGTGATAACTTAGCCTTCAAGATTATTTTCAAGAAAGCTGACAAAGTGTAAAAACAAGTCTGACAAAAAACAATGACCAGATCACCACCTCTAATGGGCAGATCACCACCTCTAACGGCTTTACTGGCTTGACACACAGTCTTAAGGTGAATTCAGATTTCAGTCTGCTCTGTCTTAGTGCATGTCAGAGATGCTTACAACATAAACGGGAAACTGCCAGATGCCAGGCACCTGCCTCCACAAAACAAGTGAAAGCTCAAGTTCTTTTCACCTGTTCAAGTTAGTGGCAGGGGAGCAGGAGTGCTGCTTGTGTCCTGACCACACCTCAGGACCAGGACTGCATCTGTGCCTTTAATCAGAAAACATCTTTGAGAAGCTGGGGCAACCAACTGACAGGGTTACCTGCTGGAGGAACAAGGTAACTGCAAATAAACCTGTGTACAGGTGTGGTATAAAAGGGGCAAAAAACTAAACGCGTATGTTAGCTTTTCAGGGTCTGTGACACAATCATGACAGGAATGACAATTCCAGCCCAGAGTCTTAGTGCCTGTCAGAGACCTGGTGGAAACACACATACAATGACCTTCGCTACTCCACATCATAAGTGCACCATGGCAGTCACAAACTGAGTGCCTACCATGTGTCCCATCTCGTTCTAAGCATGCTTATGTTATCTACAGCCTTCAGCAGCCCCATAAAGAGAAAGCTGGTCCTTGTCTTAGAGATGAATACACTACTGCTTAGAGAAGCTCTAGAGTCGGCAAGTGATTGTGCTGATGTTTAAAACCATGGTCCTTTCTAGGACAGCAGTAGAAATACAGTACTAGAGGCCCACTGATGACTGTAGGTGTTACACGGATGACCTTTAAGAGCTCTGTACTCATTCTGTTGGCATTAGGAAACTGTAACCAGCACAAATCCATGATCTTATTGACAGCAATAGTTAAGACAAACGTAAATCCAATTAACTTTGCTTTTGTATTAGAAAAACAATCACAGGAGTGGTCTGTGAACTGCACTGCAGAACACACTGCATGCTACTGCATCTATAACTCTCACCACTTCTGATGTTTCCCTTCCCCAGCTTTCAAAGGCACTTCAAGTCAAAATTGTAATACTCCTCCTCCAAGGTCCCCAAAATGTACTAGGCTCCTCATTTGTATTGTTTAATCTTTTATATATCTATAAAAGAACTCCTGTTGAATGGCTACAATAATGTTTCCTGGTTAAAAGGTGAACATTTAAAGATGCCATATTCTTCTAAAGGCAGTAAAAGTAAATAGCCAACAGAAAATGGAACTCACAGGTAATTCATCTTTCTGGTTCCAAACTCCAGTACACTGCCTCTGTTCAATCACGGCTTTGATGTTAATTAAAGCTGGCAGTGCCACACAACCTGCTGAGAAACTGGGAGAGCAGAAGAGGAAACGTCAGTGCCAGGCCAGGTGTCAGGCCGCTTGGTCCAAGGAGACATCAATTTCTCCAGACTCTGTGTACCGCAGACCCTGGCCCCTGGACGGGGTGAGAGCCTTCTGTTCTGCTAAAAGTAAATCTAGCCATTTGCACTAGAAGAAAAATAACTTGTTTTCCCTCCCCTTCTTCCCCAGGCCCACTGGTATATTTCCTGAAGTTATTGAAAACCAATCCCAGTTAAAAAACAAAACAAAAAATGAAACTCTAAATTTACTAAATAAACCTCACCAATATGCGGGTAAATGCAGTTAAAGAATGCAAATGTTAAAAAAAAAAAAAAAAACTCATTTGCTAGGGTAATTTAACTTTAGCTTACTTCCTCAGAAAATAGAAAAAGTTTTAAAACATGCATTTTAAAAAAGAAAGCAGCTTTGGAGAACCAATTAATTCAAATGAAGAGCAGGAATTAAGAACTACTACTCTTCCAAATACAGTAGTTGTAGTATCTGAGTTTGAAGGAAAAAGAGATGTTCTTGCACAAAATTCTTCATTCAGCAATACAAAAGACATAACTTTCTTTCGTATTCCCTTCCTTATAGACCATATACCACCATACTTATTTTTCTTACAAAACGTGCTCCAAGGTATATGCTAATTAGAATAATGATACACAAAATGTGGTCTGCAGATGGTGCTGATTTATATACCATTTTCGGTCCATAGGAAAGAAGTATAGAATTGAGAATAAGGTTTTTAGAGAATTTCCTAACAGTAGATGGTGCTGGCTCACTCCTGTAATTGTAGCACTTTGGGAGGCCAAGGTGGGAGGATTACTTGAGTCCAGGAGTTTGAGACCAGTCTGGGAAACATAGTGAGATCCCTGTCTCTACAAAATATATAAAAATTAGCCATTAGCCAGGTATGGTAGCATGTGCCTAGAGTCCCAGCTACTGAGCAGGCTGGGGTGGGAAGACGCCAGGAGGTTGAGACTGCAGTGAGCCATGATGGTGCCACTGCACTCCAGCCTGGGTAACAGAATGAGACCCTGTTTCAAAAAATAAAACATAAAGAATTTCATAATAATCTTACATTAATGACAAAAAAGGTTTTATATTGCACAAAACAAAATAGCAAAAAAAAAAAAAAAAAAAAAAAAGTTTAATGGGCTCAGCTTATCAGTCAAATGACATGCTTGCTCCTGAAACATTTTTTTGCATAGTTCCTTTTATCCCCAGATCACCCCTGTCCAGGGTAGAAGCACTCATTTCTCAGATGTGGAAGTGTTGGCAGCCAACTCTCAGCTGTGTCTGTCTCTTCAGGACTATCCTCAGTTGAAAAGAGTCATCTGACCACAGTCATATCCAGCAAGTTGCTCCATGTGAGGGTACAAAAGCCCAGCCCTGTAGGCCCAATTTGGGACAACTCCACAGGCCCAGAGCAGCTCCAGAGTTCCTCAGGAATGGGAGAGACCTTGTTGCCACTCTAACACAGTCCAACTTTCCTCTCTGCCCAATCCTGCTGTTTTCATTCTCCCACAGGTGCTGATGTCAATAAACTTTCTGCATGTACATTCCCACTTCAGAGTCTTCCTCAGAGAAACTGACGGCAACAATGCCTCATATTATAGCTAATTGCATCTGTCTGCTCCTATGCTAGGATGGAGAACCTTGTGGAATACACCTTACTCATCTTATATCCAACACAGTGCCCACAGTGCCTCGCACATAGTAAATATACAAAACATTTGTGGAATTAAATGAACAGAAGAGTTAAAAAAGTTATTTTCTTAAAACAGATTCTTAAAATGTTTTGGTTTCAGGACCCCTTTATATGCTTAAATATTAAGGATCTCAAAGAGCTTTTCTTTTTGTGGGTTGTATCTTTAATGCATTAGAAATTAAAATGAGAAACATAAAAGTTGCGATTAGTCCATGTAAAAATAAAATACCATGCCATTATTAAAAACAACATTCTTGTAAAAAAAAAAAAAACCTACAGTTTCCAAAACAAAATTATATTTGTGAGAAGAGTGGCACTGTTCCACACTTTTACAAATCTCCTGAATGCCTACCTTGACAGAAGACAGCTGGATTATTATAGCTTACTCTGCATTACATCTATTGTGGTATGTTCTTCTGGTTGAGATAAATGAAAAAAAAACCTTGCTTCACACATATGTGTAGCACTACTTTGATCGCTTTGGATCACTGTAGAAACTCCTCCTCAATACCACACCAAAACTGACTTTTCAGTTTTGGCCAAAACAGGTAGTTGTTTTCTAAAGGTTGGTTGCAGAGCAAAATCTGAAACTTTACCATTAAACTTTTTGTACCCTGCTACATTAAAATCCATTTGTCTGTCTTGTGCTTTGAATGACTCTTTTACTCATGCATGCTTTTGTAGGATAATACTTAAGACCTTTCAAATGTGACAGCTTGTTTCATTCACTTAAAAAAATGGCTGGGTGATATGGCACACAACTGTAGTCCCAGCTACTCAGGAGCCTGAGGCAGGAGAATCACTTGAGCCCAGGAGTTGGAGTCCAACCTCAACAACACAGCAAGACTCTGTCTCTGAAAAATTTAAGAAAAAAGATTAAAAAAAAAAAAAAAAAAAAAAGACTGCCAAAAACCTGAGTGTGGGTAACTATGTTCGATTCTTTCAAGTAAAACCTATTCCATGGCTGATGTGGTAGCTCACACCTGTAATCCCAGCACCTTGGGAGGCTGAGGCGGTGGATCGCCTGAGGTCAGGAATTCGAGACCAGCCTGGCCAACATGATGAAACCTCGTCTCTACTAAAAATACAAAAATTAGCTGGGCATGGTGGCAGGAGCCTGTAATCCCAGCTACTCCAGAGACTTGAGGCAGGACAATCGCTTGAACCCAAGAGGTGGAGGCTGCAGTGAGCTAAGACTGCAGCACTGCACTCCAGCCAGGGACTCCATCTCAAAAAAACAAACAAAAGAAAAAAAACAAGAAACAAACAAAAAAAGTATTCCATGAAAAAAAGTGACCAGCTAGCTTATAACTCAAAAAACAACATGTTTTTTCTCAAGACAATTACCATACTTTGACAAGAAACTGAAGTGCTTTATGTGGATTTCCTATTTTGTCAAATTACTAAGATGATGTGTACCGAAAGGTCAAGATGTAATAAAACTAATAATTTTAATGTTTCATCAAGAACATCCGTTTTTTAAAAAGTTTTTTGGAGAAATGGAGTTTAGCTGTGTTGCCCAGGTGGGTCTCTAATTCCTGGCCTCAAGAGATTCCCCCCACCTCAGCCTCCCAAAGTGCTGGAATTACAGATGTGAGCCACCACACCAGGTCAAGAATATTCTTTATTATTATTCTTTTTTAATCGAGACACAGTCTCGCACTGTTGCACGGGCTGGAATGCAATAGCGCAATCTCGGCTCACAGCAACCTCCGCCTCCTGGGTTCAAGCAATTCTTCTGCCTCGGTCTCCCAACTAGCTGGGATTAAAGGCTTCCACCACCACGTCCGGTTAATTTTTTGTGTTTTTAGTAGAGACGGGGTTTCACTATATTGGTCAGGCTGGTCTTGAACTCCTGACCTCGTGATCTGCCCTCCTTGGCCTCCTAAAATGCTGGGATTATAGGTGTGGTTAAGTAAAACTAGCATTTCTTAAACTGCAAGGGTGTGGTGGTGAGGAATCCAGCAAGTATCTGTGGAATTTGTACCACCGCCCCGACTTGTGTAAAGGCTCTAGCAGTTTAGTCCACCACTGTTTCTGGACCATCTGTACTAATGTCAATACAGTGGAAAAGGCTCTCAGGATCCTGTGAGGTTCACACACCACACTTTCAAAACTGCTTCTCTAAAACAGTGTCACTGCCAATTGTGATATCTTTTGAAATACCAATTGCATTCTTCTTCAGAAAGACAAAAGTTCTTTTGGCTTTAAACATCAAGAACCAAACAAGTTAAGGGGAGGTGACTAATGCAGTGCATACTTCAATAACAGACAGGGCCAATTTCCATACCTGACACTGAGAGGGGACTCCACAGAGAGCCCCAGGAGGGCACAAGCATCCCGTGTAAAGATGTCACAGATATCAGCCCACTGGTTTGCATCAAGTAGGTGAACATATGGTGAGTTCTCAATCCCTTGTCTCAGGTACACAAGGCTTCCCATCAAAACCTGAATGTCTAAAAAAAGTACCAGCAAGAAAGCATTAGTTTGGTTGCAGTAACAAGCTGCGAAAAGCAAGAATACCCCCACCCATACTGATATAGCCTAAAATAATGTATTAACAGGTCTTTAAAATTCTGGTCCTTAAGCTTGGTTTCTTCCTTCATCCTAAATTAAACAGCATGGAGAGAAAAGGAAAGGAGTGAAAATACTGAACTTATAATTTAAATTCTTATATACAGCATAGTATAATTACCATTATCTACAGGAGTAACAATTATGTCATCACATTATCTCTGATTGCAGAGTTAATGTATTCCTACACAGATACGTGGGGTTAACATTTGCTGCCTTGGCTCTCTGACACTTTGTTGTGGCAAAACAAGCAGCACACAGCCAGGTTGGGGTGGATGAGAGCAAGTGCACACCTTGCTCTTTCTCAGATCTCCTCTCAGTTTAATATGGAATTCCAAAATCTGCAACATCTCTGACTTCTAAGAGGCTTTAATATTTTTGTTTTTGTTCTAGAGCCAGTCAGAGCTTTTCCTGTGATTATCAACCACAACTGTTTACTGGCAAACATGTATTAGCTCTAGTTAAGAACCGTTAAGTTGGGCTGGGCGCGGTGACTCACGCCTGTAATCACAGCACTTTGGGAGGCCGAGGCGGGTGGATCATGAGGTCAGGAGACCCAGACCATCCTGGCTGACACGGTGAAACCCCATCTCTACTAAAAATACAAAAAATTAGCCAGGCATGGTGGCGGGCACCTATACTCCCAGCTACTCGGGAGGCTGAGGCAGGAGAATGGCATGAACCCGGGAGGTGGAGCTTGCAGTGAGCTGAGATCGCACCACTGCACTCCAGCCTCTGGGACAGAGCGAGACTGCGTCTCAAAAACAAAAAACAAAACAAACCAACAAGAACCGTTAAGTTATGGTGGTGGCTATAGCCCTGTTTCAAACATTAATAACATCTGACTCCAGACTCACCTTTTTGATGATTTAGGGCAAATGGCTGAAAATTTTTAGCATACTGTAATGCCTCTCGCTGATTTGTGGTTCCACCCATTAACAAGCTAATAAAGTACAGTCTGTGTAGCTTAAATTCCAAGGAGCTGTTTTGAGCTATAAGCATTTCCCGGTTTGATACTGCCCACCTAAAAGAAAAGGCAAAAAAAACTTTAAGAATAATCAAAAGCATAAGCAATGTGTCTTAAAAACTATTTGAAACCCAGTAAAACAAAAAAGGCGCTTGGTCTGCCATCTTGTGGAAGTCTATGGTAACATCAATCCCTAGGGCCCAGACTTTTGTCAGGAAAGTAACCACCAATAACTACACCTGCAGAGGCCCTTCAGCCAGTGAAAGAAAAAAGCATTAAGGTAGATGACAATCACTAGAATGACTCTGATGTGTCACATGATGCATCTGAACTTGCACAGGACCACACTTTGACGTGGTGTCAGCCATGAGATTCACAATTAGATTGCCTAGATCCACTGCCCCTTTCCTGTAAAACTGGCCTGATATATACAAGCATGAATCAAAGATCCTGAAAGGCAACTATACTTTTAAACTTTCAATAGTTGCAAGATTTTGTGCTATTCACTTTGGGATTAAAAACAGTAAATACCGTTATTTCCCCTCAAGGTGCTTTCAGTCTGATCAGGAAGATAAAGCTAGACAAATATCGTATAGTAAATCTTACTGTGCAAAATGATTTGTACAAACATAGTTCTAGTAAGGGAAAAAACAAGATTCTATTTTAACTGAGCCAAAAATACAACACCTCAGGCTTCTACAGAACAAACAGTTGGAATAATCAATCTTGAACTGGTACTACCAGGTCAGGTCAGGTCAGGTGAGGGCAAAGGCAGGAAAGTACATAGTTAGCTGTTAAAATCAAATTTTGCGATAAGGGAATAAGGAAACATTACTTTATTTCTCTAAATATATTAACATATAGAAGCTGTTAGCATTATATTATTTAATTTGACCATCAGTTAAGACAAATACTCCCCACTTAACCCAATTCACCAAAGACCACTGGAATCTGAACTGTGTAAGAATATAAAATCTGAGTAACTCTACCAACTACAAGAGTAAAACCTTTCAAGTTATTTATAATGAATTTGCTGATTGGGATTGGACTTCACAGAGCTGCACTTTTACTGGGTCCTAACCTTCCCAGAAAGGGCTGCACATGCATATAAACATTCGAATTAACTTGCTGATGTATTCACATCTTACAGTCAAATCATGACGCTTCTCTGACTTCAAAGTCAGTGACTTTTTAAAATATTAATCATCTGGATCTTGGAAATACTTACCTAAATTTGTAAGCCTTGGTTCCTTGCCTGGCACTAAAATGATGCAGTCAAGTGGTAACACCAAGTGAGGTAAACCTGCTGACAATAAGGTACTTTTTTTTTTGAGACAGGGTCTCACTCTGTCACCCAGGCTGCAGTGCAGTAGCGTAATCCCGGCTCACTACAGCCTCAGCCTCTCGGGTTCAAGTGATCCTCCTACCTCAGTCTCTGAAGTAGCTAGGACCACAGGTGCATGCTGCCATTCCTGGCTAATTTTTTAAAAACATGTTTTTGTAAACATTATGTTGCCCAGGCTGCGTTTGAACTCCTGGGCTCAAGTGATCCTACTGCCTCAGCTTCCCAAAGTGCTGCAGTTACAGGTGTGAGCCTGGCCAACCAGCAAAGTACTTCTGGCAGTGGTCTTTTGTGAATGCCCTACATCAATCAACAGTACCAACAGCACTGTGCTTTTTGCAGTCTCTAGGCTGCCAGTCTCTAAGCCTGCCAGGCACCCTTATGGATTTCCAGTTCCAAGTAGTGCATTTAAATTAAATCACTTTCCAAAAGTTTATACACCCCTTCACTCATAAAAGCATAAGTATGTTTTCCTATTAGCAAATAAGGAAAGGCAGTAAGATTTTTCTTTTTTCTGTTTCTGATATGGGGTGTATGTGTAAGGGCTTGTAAAGTCAAAAGACTGGAGCTATTTAATAGAGTAACTACAAGTTTTAATTTTAAAAAAGTCAATAGTAAAAAGGGAAAGTTCATAGACACTGGTGCGGTCTCAGCTCAATACTGCAATCTCTGCCTCTCAGGCTCAAGCGATTCTCTCACCTCAGCCTCCCAAGTAGCTGGCACCACAGGCGCACACCACTGTACCCAGCTAATTTTTTGTAGAGACAAGGTTTCACCATGTTGCCCAGGCTGGTCTCGAACTCCTGGGCTCAAGCAATCCTCCCGCCTCGTCCTACCAAAGTGCTGGGATTACAGGTGTGAGCCACTGTGAACAGCTTGAAAGTGTGATATACACAAATGTGATGAGATATAGACATACACACATTTTTTTTTTTTTTTGAGACAGAGTTTCACTCTGTTGCCCAGGCTGGAGTGCAGCGGCACGATCTCAGCTCACTGCAACCTTTGCCTCCCAGGTTCAAGCCATTCTCCTGCCTCAGCCTCCCGAATAGGTGGGACTACAAGCATGCACCACTGCACCCAGCTAATTTTTGCATTTTTAGTAGAGACAGGGTCTCACCATGTTGGCTAGGCTGGTCTCAAACTCCTGGCCTCAGGTGATCCACCCACCTCGGCCTCCCAAAGTGCTGGGATTACATGCATGAGCCACCACATCCGGCCAAAAGTGTGATATATTTTTAAAAGTAACTTTTAGACAGCAGAATGTTTAACAGTAATGACTCTGGGATTTCAAGTATTATTTATCAACTGCTACACCATGGGCTGTGACTAATCGGAACAAGGCACCAACTCTTAGATCAGCACCAGGGGTCTGCAACAACCAGGAAGACACACCAATCAATTCCAGCTGAACAGCACTGATAACAGTCTATGCTGTCCTATATTTTCCAGGTTTTCTGTAATGAACATATATTAATTTTATACTTTAAAAGGTAATAACTTTTTAAGCTAATGTAAAAGTAAAATGTCTTAACTTCCTTTTAACGAACAGGCCTATAGAGTAATTATAAATTACTTTTCCTGAAAGTTATGAATTATCAATTTTAGCTTTATAAGCTAGAAATACCTGTACTCCACTTAACCTGGAGAGGCATTTATTTAGACAAATATAATTTTTAATGTACTACTTAAATTTATGTTTGCACAGTTTCAAATTTTGCTATAAACAAGGTTATGAAATAAGAAAAAAACTAGCATTGCTTAATTCCTCCCCTTTCCTTGCCAAGAAATATTTAGAAAAGTAAGTAGATACCTTTACAAAAAGGAACTGGGAGGGAGAAGACAACACAAAACCCAAACTCATACATACAACACAAGATTTCACATTTCTTAAAAGTCATATTTCTTTTCATCCTATTCGTTTTGAAACAATGTACTGTCCTCATTTAACCTCTTAATATTATATTAAAACTAAATTATACAGGGCAAGGGACTTCCAAGCTTCTCCCTCCCTGGCAAAATGTCATTTTCTAAACTAAGGATGAGACACCCCATTTTTAACTCTCCCAAACATTTAAGCACACGTAAGCAATTAAGGTGAAATCCTCACCTGACATGATAGGACCTCTCTCTTATACCTCCAGGACTGTACCCAGAAACCCACATTTGTATTTTGTTGACCTCAATTCCCTGGCCACAGTTAAGTGGCCAAATAAGCATAGGTTTTATTCAAAGTCACTTTCCACAGCTGCCTCCTAATAAGAAAGTGAATCTATTTTTAACTCTGTTCACTATTCTTCACTATTCTATGCCTTTTGCTAAGCTCTGGTATCAAGAGTTGCCTTCCGTGATGATCATCATTAACATCTGCCTTAACGAACCATTGAAATCTGAGTACAAATTTCACAGCAGCATTCTTACTCACAATAACATCTTCCTCAGAAAGCTTAACATAGTCAATTCACAATTTCTGAACATGACAAAAAAAAAAAAAGCATCTTTTACTGGTAGTGAAGTTCTTCAATATCCTTGTAATTACCATCTTCTTTCAATAAGGCAACTATTATCAATTTGGCGCGAATAGTAGCCAAACTGGGACACACATGGACACACACAGACACAGACACACACACACACACACACACACACACACCCCTTTTCTCTCTCAATCCAAAGTAGAAGTAAATGTTCCATCTAAACCACAAGCATCTTGCTATTCTAGCGCAATATAAGTAAAAAGATGGTGAAGTGACTTTACCCTGGTCTTTATAGTGACAGGACTTTTCCAATATGCTTTGTACCATTAGCTTCCTGTAGGCTTAGGTCTTGCCCTAGCTTCGTCTTGCTGTTGTCCTTTTCAAATCTTTCTAATCACATTCAATTTCACTTCTAAGATTTTTCTTGTTGCCGAGTCTGTCTTCCAATTACTCATTTTTTGTAAATTGAGCCACTTCAATTTTTTTGGCTGACTTCTGCCTTTTCACCGCCTAGGTAGCCTGGAGGAATTGCTGCATCCTCTCCTTCCTCTTTTCCCTTGTGAGCTCCATGATATCCTTCCCAGCAGGAACAAATGGGAGGCTGCATAACTGGCAGATATCTTCCCACTTGTACCTTAACTAGAATTCCCCAAATTGGTATCCCATATCATTCAATTTTTGCTATAAGTTGAATAAAGGGAATTATCTGTACTTAGCTCATGAAAGATGCTTAGTCAGTATCTGCTATGCATCCACAAGTAATAGGCAAAAATTGGAAAAATCTGAGTTGTTGTAATGACAATTTCTATTAAATCTTATGTTTTGTATAACTCCAATTTTATGGGTTTCAAATATGTTATCTGGAGGGAAAACAAGATTGTTTGGTCAAATATGCAGAGAAAACACTGGGTTATACCAAGTTAAATGAGTTTCTTTACTGTAGGATTACTGATGGTACATTTTCACTTCTATTTATATATTTTCTGAGAGAAGATCCCACTCCGGAGTGGTGGTATGGTCTCGGTTCACTGCAGACTCTGCTTCCTGAGCTGAAGTGATCCTCCCACCTCAGCCTCCCGAGTAGCTTAGACTACAGACGTGCACCACCATGCCCAGCTGATTTTTGTATTTTTTTTGTAGAGATAGGGTTTTGCAATGTTGCCCAGGCTGGTTTCAAACTCCTGGGCTCAAGCAATCTGCCCACCTCAGCTTCCCAAAGTGCTGGGCTTATAGGTGTGAGCTACTGCACCTGGCTTGATGATACATTTAATAAGTTAAAGTGAATCTCAAATGAGAATATTGGGGGACTATTACGTGAAGCATTTCTCATATAATATTTTGACTTTTTTTTCACAGAGGATCTTCTAGGCCTTAATTGCTTCTCTGTAAGATGACTTACCTCATAGGTTAATATGAGGGTTGAATAAGTTAAAACATGTAAAATGCTTAGAACAATGCTAGGCATATAATAACCACTCAAGAAGAGTTAACTATAATTACCACTACACTCCCTCATGCTGATATTAAACACTATTCCCAGAAACATGAAATGAAAAAATTTTTCCTTATGGAACAAGTCCTCTATTTGCCTGAGGAACTGTCTTAAGGCTATAAATAATAGACAAAGTTTACAGAAATAATCAATATACATAACATGCTTATCAATAAGAAACATATCTTATATAGGCACAAAATTAAAAAGGGTCTTAGGAAAAGTCTGGAGTACTCTGAAGGCTGAGGTAGCAAATACTATGTGCCACTGACTATAGATATAGTCATAGTATGTACATGACTAGCACATATGAACAAAGTTTAATGAAAACAAACTAAGAAACGCATAGATAAGTGAATATTACCTTGAATGACAACCCAAGTATTATTTTGCTAATCACTATAAAACAACTGGCAAACCCATTACATGTTTACATGTATGTCGGCTTTCTCAGGCACATTGGCCCATGCCTATAATCCCAGTACTTTGGGCAGCTGACGCTTCAGGAGGATCACTTGAGGTCAGCAGTTTGAGACCAGCCTGAGAGACATAGAGAAACCCTGTCTCTATAAAATATTTAAAAATTAGCCAGGTGTGGTGGTGCGCACCTGTAGTCTTAGCTACTCACGAGGCCGGGGCAGGAGGATTACTTAAGCCCAGGAGTTTGAGAGGGTACAGTGAGCTATGATCATCCCACTGCACTCCAGTCTGGGCCACAGAGCAAGACTGTCTCTTTGGAAAGAAAAAAAAGTAGTTGTTGCCATATTTTGTTTAAGAGGTGTTACAGGTATTTGGTTGAATTTATCTCCCAGATGTGTCACAATCTGAAATTTGCTTAAACAAATTCTACAAAGGTAATATGCATCTTACACTGCAGTACAGTTCTTAAGTGAGATCTATTATAATTTATACAGGAATTTTACATAAATTTATACAGGAATTTCTATCTAGTCATCTGGGCTGGTTTTAGAACTATACAAAATTTTCTCAGAACTGAGAAATGGCCGAGTACAGTGGCTCAAGTCTGTAATTCTAGCACTTTGGGAAGCTGAGGTGGGAGAATCGCTTGAGCCCAGGAGTTCGAAACCAGCCTGGGTAACATAGTGAGATCCTGTCTCTACAAAAAAAATTTTTTAACAGCACAGTCCTGTAGTCCAAATTACTCAGGAGGCTAAGGTGGGAGGATCACCTGAGCCTGGGGGGTTGGGGCAGTAGTGAGCTGTGGTTACGCCACTGCACTCCAGTCTGGGTGACAGTGAGACCCTGTCTCAAAAAGGAAAAAGAACTGAGAAATGATCAGAAAGAAAAAACTAAGCTATGAAGAATTAAATGGGTTAGTGGAGCTAAATTTTAAGGGAAAAAGTGCACATTTTATAAAAGTCAACTTCCGTAACACTAATGGTTAATTTTTCTGGTTTTAAAATACGAGGATTCTAAAGCTATAACCTCACAACAAATCACTGCTTCTATAATCCAGTTTCTTCCCTTTAGTTTATGAACTATTTATTACAAATAACTTGGTAATCCTCGCACAAAAAAATTTTAGGGCTGGAGTCAACAAATTATGGCACAGGCCAAATTCAGCTTGCTGTCTGTTTTGTATAGCAGATGGCCAAAAATGGGTTTTTAAATTTTTAAAGGGTTGTAAAATAAAATGAAGAACATGCGACGAAGACCTTATGTGGACAGAAAAGCCACATATTTCTTACTTGGCCCTTTATGGAAAAGTTTGCTGACTCTACTCTAGAATAATATTTATTATAGCTTACTCAGTAATTTCAGATAATTCTTATCAATGAGAGGTTCATGGTCAATTACCAAAATCCACAGTAATTATGAATGTAGTACCTTTACAAAAATATTTGTTCTCTTCATCCACACCACTTAGTTCCAATAACCAATAATTTCTTAGAATGCTAGCATAAAACCCAGCAAAACCCAGCATATTATGGAAGCTTAAATATCAAACTTGCACTGGCTGAACAATAGAGCTTGTTGTAATGCCAGCCCACACAAAGTGGTGGTGTAGCCTGGAAACAGAAAACCCTTTTCTCTCATGGGAATTCAGACCAACTGATAAGTGAAATAAGCTCTAATCATTTTCTCATATTGCACACCCCCCATATTTCACTTAGCCAAAATAAATAATTCTCCTTTGATTTCTCTGAAGTCTACCACAGGTAAGATAAATATATCTAAAAATCTCTAATGTGTTTTCTGATTGAGTTTTCTTACAAAGAGTTCTGAAAGTACTCAAAAGAAAGCAAATTCAATACTCACTCCAGAGCAGGTCTCAGAACTCTGACCTTTAATGCCTCTAATATTCTATTTAACTCCACAAATGGTTCTTTCTGACTTGGATCTACAGAAAGACCAGATTCCTGAAAAAAAAAAAACAAAACAAAACACACAAAAAAACAGAAAGGACTTTTGTTAGCATTAATCAGGGTAAGGAGCTAGTGATTAAGTATATTCTAGATTGTAAAATATGGGGCAAGCCATTAAAGATAATTCCCTATAGTAGAGACTGATGACTGTCCTCTAGTACCATTCTTCCCCTCTTTTCCACAGTAGAATTCCCAAATTTCAGCAGGGTACATAAGCAAATGGAATAAAGCTGGGTATGGCTTTTTAAGACGTTAAGTTCTGACCAATGAAATATAAATATGCACTCTGCCCCTTCCTGGGATACAAAGGTATGGCTGGAGCTTTGGTTGCTATCTTTAGACCCTGAAGACAGGAGACACCCTGGGGATAACCGAGTCACAAGGTGCTAAGTCCCTAAGAGTTTCACGAAGCAGAGCTACCAAACATGCTGTGGACGTCTTACTACCTATTTCTGTGAAGAAAAACATTTCACTTCTGCTTAAGCCACTGTGATTGTGGGTCTTTTGTTACTTAAAAGCAAACAATCCTCAGTGACAGTTTACTGCAGGAAATTACATGGACACACACATACAAAATCCCTGTAAGGTACAGAGAAAACCCGAGTTATCATTTATCTGAATTGTTTAAAACAAAAAAGGCTTAGCTTAGAGGTTTGGTTTACAGACTGCTTTTAAACTATTTAATTCTTTTAGTCCTTCATGCTTCTACACAAAAATGCAACAGCACATGGTGGCTTAGAACGTAGTGTGAAGACATATGAATCAGGGACTGAATCCCAGTTCTTTCACAAAGAACCTGTTAAGGCCTCAGGCAACTTATTTATCCAGACCTTAGATTTTTCATCTGTAGAATGGAAACAATAATTTGTACTTCATGGGATTGCAGCAAGGAATAAAGGCAGGGCTTGGCTTAAGGTAAGCACTCAATATATGGCAGCTGCTACTATTATGACTACATGGCATTGGCAAACTGTTCCAGAGTCCTAACTCATGTGTGATAGAAATAAAAGACAAAGGCTGCTAATGTGAAGTAAAAAAATTTTAGTTGGAAATTCATTTGATAAAATTGTTTAAGCTAGGCTAGAACAGAAGAACAAACATCAATGTTTTTGTCCCTTTCCTCTTGTCTGCTATACTAACCTTCTCTATCAAAAAGGGAAAGGAAAAAAGAGTATCACTTCTGAGCCCTTTGATTCATGAACTGAGACTCACATTCTGGGACAGGAACAAGAAAAAAATGATTTGGATAACAAGTTCTAGAACTATAATTTTTGCCACTTAAAAAATTCCCAAAAACACTCCTAGTAAAATAAGGTCATCTCTGATAATTTAAATATTAAAAAAATCTATCTACAGCTAGAGGAAGATTCAAAACCCCACCCCGCAAATACTGTAAACTCCAAGGAGTTCCCTTGCTTCTTTCTCAAATCCTCCCAGTGGGCACACTGTTACCTGACAGAGCTCCTCGGCTACATCCAGCATTCCTTGTCGAAAGAAGTGCTCCACCATCACCTCATTGAGAAGCCTTTGGCTGTCTGCCTGCCAGCAGCCATCTATTCCCACACTGCTAATGTCAGAATCAAAATTCTGGGAAAAAAAGAGAAAGAGAATCATAAATAGATTATTTTCACCCCACTTAACAGGAAAAAAATGGTCTTTGTTTCAGTCTGAGATACCCCAGTAAGTACCCAACTGCAATTTATAGCTTATCACAGGAAGGAATTTTTCCACTGCTCCTTTCTAAAACTTGTCATGCTAGAAGACTAAATAGGTATATTTTTAGAGAATTTTTTAAAAAGTAGATTTAATAATGGCGTCCATGAATAAAATAGAATCAAGCGAATGAACTGATTTCTAGGCATTATATACAGCAATATTTTTAGAGGAATGCAACGATGACCTGTAAAAGCATGCTCACTGCAGCACTGTCTATAATGGGAGGGGAAAAAAGGAGAAAAAACACACATGCCTATCAACATAATAATCCATGGCACATCCCAACAACTGCAGTATTGAGGTTGAAAGTGGTTGCAGGGGGATGGCCAAGTAGTTAAGACAGTGGTTTATATACACCTCTGGGTTTGCCTTTGAGATATATATGCATGGTCCCGACTAGAAACAGCATACTACAGATTTTGAAAACTGAACTAGGGAATAGAACTAATTCCTAGGTATCATATTGGCTACCAGGTGGTACACACACAGGACAAATCTAAATAACTGTAATGGCTTTAGAAACAAAACTAACATTGAAACCACAACCCAGAAAAGACTGGCTAGAACTTGTGGCCTGAATCCAACAAGGTTGATTGCCTGTTAAACCAAAATACCAATATTCTTCACAGAACTGAAATAAGACCCAGAGTACTATAACACATATTCAAAATGCTCAAGATACTACGAAATTACTTGGCATACCAAGAACCAAGAAAACCTCAACTCCCATGGAAAAAGATGATCAACAGACACCAATGCCAACATGACAGAGACGGTGGAACCATCTAAAACTTCAGAGCAGTTATTATAAAAATACAATCAATCTTGAAATAAAGGGAGCGACTTAGCAAGGAAAAAGAAGATACAGTAACCAAAATAAAAAATTCATTGGAGGGACTCAACAGCAGAAGCAAAGTGGCAGTGCAAAAAGTCAGTGAAGATCAACAGAAATCGTCCAATCTGAACACCAGAAAACAAAACAAAACAAAACAAAAACAGAGCCTCAGGGACCTGTGGGAAAATTATAAAAGATCTAACATGTGTGTCATCAGAATACAAGGAGAAGAGAAACAGGACGGTATAGAAAAAATAGTTAAAGAGTATTTCCCAAGTTTAGCAAAAGACATAAATACAGATTCTAGAAGCTCAGTGAACTCCAACATGGACAAATTCAAAGAAATCTGACCCAAACATCTCACATTCAAACTGTAAAAACTAAAGATAAAGGAAAAAATCTTGCAGGCAGCCAGAGAAAAGTGGCATGTTACTTACAGGGGAACCATGATTCAAATGACTACAAGATTTCCCAACAGAAACTATGGAGGCCAGAAAGAAGTGGCATGATTGTCAAGTACTGAAAGAAAAGAACTGTCATCCTAGAATTCTACTTCCAGTGAAAATATCCTTCAGGAATGAAGATGAAATAAAGACATTCTCAGACGGAGTGAAACTGAATTTACTGCCATCAGACTTGCTCTAAAAGCATTGCTAAAGTCTTCAGACAGAAAAAATGACAACAGAAGGAACATGAAACATCAAGAGTGAAAGAAGAGCAAACGTACATCACAGTGTGAAAGCTCTCCCTGCCTGATTCAGCACCCTTTATCTTTCATAGGCATTGCTCCCTAATAAATGTTTTGCATTTCTTTTTAAAAACGTATAAACTTAGCTGGGCGCAGTGGCTCACGCCTGTAATCCCAGCACTTTGGGAGGCCGAGGCGGGCGGATCATGAGGTCAGAGGATCGAGATCATCCTGGCAAACACAGTGAAACTCCGTCTCTACTAAAAATACAAAAAAATTAGCCGGGCGTGCTGGTGGGCACCTGTAGTCCCAGCTTCTTGGGAGGGTGAGGCAGGAGAATGGCGTGAACCCTGGAGGCGGAGGAGCTTGCAGTGAGCGGAAATCGTGCCACTGCACTCCAGCCTGGGCGACAGAGCGAGACTCCGTCTCACAAAAAACAAAAACAAAAACAAAAAACTAGACAAGGCCATTTAGATTTAACGAAAATTGCAATCCTAGTCAACCATGCTTAAATATACAGTCCAACCAATATGGAATTATTTTATACGACATATAAGAACAGGCAGTAACTAACTAGTAACAGCAACTGCAAACAACCCACTATTTACAATCACAATGCAGGAGTGCTCTTCTCCAAAATTAAGCACACTTTTCTCCCTATAAAGGGCTATCTACCCTATTTCTAGACATGAAAACAGTAGCCTAAAACTGAATACATACATTAAGGTTTGGAATCACTCAAGACAAAACAAACACAAAAAACCAAGAGTACTGTCAGTCTTAATTTTTATTCATTTTCTTTTCACAGACATTTTTCTTAGCCAAGTACTTAACCTAAAGAATAGAAATAATTGGGCGGGCATGGTGGCTCACTCCTGTAATCCCAGCACTTTGGGAGGCCAAGGTGGGAGGATCACCTGAGGTCAGGAGTCAACATGGTGAAACCTTGTCTCTACTAAAAATACAAAATTAGCTGGGCGTGGTGGCGGGTGCCTGTGATCCCATCTGCTTGGGAGGGTGAGGAAGGAGAATCGCTTGAACCCAGGGAGATGGAGGTTGCAGTGAGCCGATATCACGCCATTGTACTCCAGCCTGAGAGACAGAGCAAGACTTCATCTCAAAAAAAAAAAAAAAAAAAAAAAA
>NC_045448.1:90143156-90161606 GCF_002776525.5 Piliocolobus tephrosceles | reverse complement strand
AGTTCATCTTTTTTTTTAAAGTAACTTATTTTATCTTTATGCTGTCTATAACAACTAGAACACTGGAGGTGGTATTACTTTCTGCCTCTTCTGGAGTAGAGGCTCAGAGGCTGATCAATGTTATTCTCTCCCAAATTCTACTTCCCAAAGGGCCATTCAGAAGCATAAAGGAATGGGTTTCTAAAGATCTGAAGACAACAATTTATTACAAACTTAGGAACCTGCCTATAATTCCCTAAATGTCTAAATGCACAGTATAAGCAAAGAATCAAGAGATTAATTAAGAAAGTTATCTCATTATCTTATCAACTGCATTAAATCCAAATACAACCTTCAGGTTTCTACTTATTCATTTAATGATTTTTCCCCAAACAACAAATTTATTAGTACCTATTCCTTAGGAAAAAATAAAATAAAACAACTCTGGAAGACACGCTGGTCAGCTCAAAGCACAGATCACGTTGAAACAATTTTATCTGGTAATATATATATGTTAGGTCAGAATTTTAATAAGCTACCATCTGACAGTATCTGCTCACATCAAACAAAATAATCCCTTGAATTCTTTCCTTAATATACATATCAAAAGTAAATATTGATCACCTAGAAAATTACAAAAAGAGTCTAATATTTAAACAATTTTCTTTGGGTTTGCTACAAAGTTTTACAACGATGCCCTATGTATACCTCCATTTTCTTAAAGCTTACTATGGTCACTACTACATAGATAAGAAAAGTCAAACACCCTTACACTCAAAATCTAACTATATTCAAGCTTGTAACTTATTTGCTGCTCTTGGAAAAGAAGCATGAGCAATGCATTCAATTGTTTTCTGGACACTTCTGAGCTCCCTTCTACCATTCTGATTTTTCAGTATAAACTACTGAGGTAGATAAGTAAACTTCCATAGCTTATTTTCTGGTCACATGCATTAAAAATTAAAGCTAAGATTATAAAATATACAGAGGTTGAGGCAATGCAATACAAAGTCAAACTCCTTTTGTTATAACTGCAGGTTCTCACTGTTGCATCAGAGCTGGCATTAGTTCCAGCTTCTGTTGCTAGGTAACCAAACTCGTTTGCATGGCTGTCCAGAAAATCCACAGCACTGCAAACTACCCAAGAAGTGGCTAATGAAGAGAAATGCCATCTATAATTAACATCTTCTGTCTTACTATACTTTTTCTTTTCACATTTTTTAAGCAAAGAAAAGCTTTGGCATCCTGTTCTTAATTGGGAAGAAAGGATCCAAACAAGAACCAAAAGCAAAAAAGCACACATCCAAGGGTGTGTCCATCCGGAGAGGATGTTCTGACTTGGAAGGAGAAATCCAGGACATACTAAATCTAGAAGCTGAGGCAGGAGAGGAGTAAATAACTTTGATACAACATCACTATGAAACTGTGAGATCTAAACAGGCCACCCTAACTCTTTGGCCATATCATGAACATCAGTCAGAATCAGTCAGAATGGCTTTCATTGTTTACCATCAAAAACCAATCCGTTTCTCAAATATATTCTATAAAATTATAATGACTGAGCAGACAGTGGTAACAATATACAGTAAAACTCAGTATTTAATTCCTAAGTGCCAATTCCCTAATAGCATTAACATGTATTTTGAAACTTCTCCATCTACTTTGAAGAAAACTTAGTGTATGAACCAACAATGTGCTACTGTTGCAACTACCAGGAATTAATTTCCCTTTTAAGCATCCAGTTAATCTGGTTTAGCAGTGAGAGGTAGACAGCAAAGGATACTTAACAGAGTAAGAAGACCTGGATTCTGGTTCCCCTCAGACTAACAGACGATAGCTACTTCACATACAAACCACACAAGATTAGTATTCAGAAGAGTTTGAAACAAACACACATCTCTCAATAAGAAAGACAACAGAAAAAATGGACAGAACATGAAATACACAAGTAAGAAATTCCTAATGTTAAACATGAAAAGATGCCCCACCTTCAAGATGGTCAAAGAAAGGCAAAATTAGTACAACTAGATACTACTTCACACCCATCTGATTAATCTTTAAACATCTGAAGTCTGATAATACCAGGTGTAGGTGAGAAATGAGGAAGCGGGAAGTGTTGTTATACGTGTTTGGTAGGGCTGTAAATTGGTATAAACCCTTGAGGGGAAAATTTTACAATACCTAGTAAAGCTGATAATGAGGCACCTGTCCTATGACGAAATAACCCATACTGAGGCATATACCAGACAGCAGTGCTTTACAAACCAAGGGCTGGAAAATAAACTTTGTAGTGTGTCATAATCAGCATTTTGTAGATGCATTTTTTTGATGCAGACATTCCATATTCTCCTCATGGTATTTATACCTCTTCTTTGGTTATCAACATTAAGAGAAAGGTAGATTCACACTGCTATGTTATTACTTTATTTAAAAAAGTCAGGGAGTAATGTGCCAAACCACTCTGCCAGGCCTTTCTGTCCCATTTGCATCCCTATCCCTCCACTATTAGTTATCTGCCTTTCTGTGGCTATTTTATTAATTCTCCCAAGTATGACATGTATCTCTTCCCATTCTATGGAAAGGAGAGAAATTCATGCGTAAAGTGGGCACCCTCAGGGCACTAGGGATGAATTATCTCAAGAACCTCCAGTTGAGAAAGGTTCCTCTAAATCTTAAAATCTGGGTTTTTAATCCCAGCTCTGTGACTTCAGGCAGGTTCCTTACACATCTAAGTTTTCACATCTGTATCTAGAGACAATAATCTTGACCTTACAAGTGTTTGGTGAAGATTAAGGTAAATAATGTACATGAAAACCTCTATGAGTATCCATCTATCAGTAAACCTTTAATACACAGTAGCTGAATCTGAGAGCCAGGCCAAACCTGACCAAACGTGAATCTGAGAGGCAGGTTGCCACCAAACCTTCTGCTTCTGTATTTAAAAAATCCTTATTAGAAAATATAAATAAAAACAAATACACAAAAGCATACAGACATAGTAATATTCATTAATTTAAAAGCACTTAAATGCAAATTGCCGACTGGATTAGCCAGCACAGTTCAATGGATATTAAGTTCTTCTGTCCCTCTCTACCCAACACACATACCTTGTTTACCACACCCATACCTACATAAAAGTCAGTTCTGGACTGCTCACCCAGAACTATCTTAAAATATTCTACATGTCATTTTTTTATACCATTATTCCATTCACTCCTTAATACAGTCAGCATTTTGCCTCACCAATGTAGATACTCCACCCAGTGGCAAAATATATGCTTAGACAATGAGGTTTAAAATTTTTTTTAACTATTATTGTTTCCCTTCAACATTACCAGTTCTGCAATGGCCTCAGTGATTTCCTATTATAGTACAGTGTTTAAGAACAGATTCTTGAGTGAAAACTTTTTCCAAACCTTGATCCACCACTTTCAAATTATATACCTGGGGTATGTTATTTCCTATCATTGAGTCTCAGTTTCCTCATATATAAAATGGGAATAATGTCCCCGCATCATGGGATATAAATGTATGTAAAGCACTTAGCTCAGTATCTGGAACACGGTCAACACTCAATATATGATAGCCATTATCCTCCTACTTATGACTACTACTTAGTCTGTTTTCATCCTATTTAATGAGGTCAAGTAAACCTTCAACTACTTTCATCATCTGATCAAATTCACACCTCTTAGGCCTTTCATCATTTGCCTTTCCCTATTACCAACAGGAGCACTCACTCTAATCAAGTCAATCTTGAAGCATCTTAAACATGAGTCAGGCATATTCTCACAGTTGCTATTTTGCCCTTTTCCAGTCTCAAGGAAAAATCTCATCTCACTGTTCTGCTGCTCTAAATCTTACCCATTCTTCCAAGCCAAATGTAAGATAGCAATTACCTTTACTTTATAACAAGCAGTGTCTATTCCAGCAAACTTCTTTCATGTAGCCTCAGAATTTTTCCAGTTATTTTATGTATACAAAACAGCAATCTTATAAGGGACATGTACTATGTGGTCAACTTTTAATTATACTACATCAGATTTTATATATTAAAATATTTAGTACTATTTAACACATATGCACACATACCTAGAAGTCTAAAGCAATAATCATTTTTGTTGACTTTTCTTAGGAAGTAAACTTTAAAAGTCAATTGACTAAATAAAATACTGAACAAAATACCCTAAACTGGACTAAATTCTAGATTACCTAAAAATGGGAGAGGAAATTAAGAACGGCCCAATACATTATCTTTACTAAAAAAAAAAAAAAAAAAAAAATTGTCACAGAGCAAATATTACTTATTTAAAATAAATAATGGGCCAGGCACAGTGGCTCACACCAATAATCCCAACACTGGAAGGCCAAGGTGGGAGGACCACTTGAGGCCAGGAGTTCAAGACTAGCCTGGGCAACACTGCAAGACCACATCTCTACACAAAAATGAAAAAAATTAACTGGGCATGGTAGCAAGTGCATGTAGGCCCAGCTACTTGGCTGGAACTGGGAGGCTGAGGTGGGAGGACCAGTCAAGCCTAGGGAAGTCAAGGCTGCAGCGAGCTGTAATGGTGCCACTGCACTCCAGCCTAGGCAACAGAGCGAGACACTGCTCATAATAATTAAAAGCCAAACAGTATCTTGGTTCACACCACCAGAAGCTTCTATTCTGCTTACATTTTCAGAGACATGATGTAGAGAACTTTAAAACGTAAGTATTAAAATATAAAAGAAAAAATATCACTGAGCATGACTAAAATGTACTGTTTCTCACTCAAAACCAGCCTGCTCATAAAGGAGCCACTGGCTTCTTTGTCCTCATCCTGTGAGGATGGGAGCACGTGTTCATAAAGTGGTACGCATAGGCTGATGGACATTCCAGTTTATTACTCAGGTCTGTTTGGTGTGGTTCTTGAAAGTCTTGTGCCACAGTGGATTCAGCTTTATCCTGTTTGGTCACCACCAATTCAGGTCCACCCAGCCTTTACAACAGGCTGCCCAGAGCTTACACAACTACCAGGTTCAAATTCAAAGAACTCCTGGAGGACTTAACAAGTCAATGGAGTCTTATGTGACACAGCCTACACGGAATTCCTCATGTATGTGAGAAGCCCATTCACAATGTCTAGGTACTTCTATTGGGGAAATAGCTTCCTCTTCAGCTGAGGCCAAGTAGATGCCAAAAATATGGGGAGAAAATATACTGAAAGATATTAGGGAACTGAGTTAAAAGATCCAGGCTTTCCTCTGTGGCGGTAGACTACAGTACCACAAACACTATTCAGTGTCAACTAAATAATATAGTATGTATGTATGTATTGAGATGGAGTCTCGCTCTGTTGCCCAGGCTGGAGTGCAGTGGTGCAATCTCGACTCACTGCAACCTCCACCTCCCGGGTTCAAGCGATTCTCCTGCCTCAGCCTCCCGAGTAACTGGAATTAAAGGAATGTGCCTAATTTTTTTGTATTTTTAGTAGAGACGGGGGTTTGCCATGTTGGCCAAGCTGGTCTTGAACTCCTGACCTCAGGTGATCCGCCTGCCTCAGCCTCCCAAAATGCTGTGAGCCATCATGCCCTGCAGACTAAATAATACAGTTTCATATGATGGATGAGAAGAATACAGAATCCAGGTCACCTAGAACCAAAACTACTTTCACAGGAACATAAAACAATTTTTGGGGCTGGGCACTACTCAGGAGGCTGAGGCAGGAGAATTGCTTAAAACTGGGAGGCAGAGTTTGTAGTGAGCTGAGATCGTGCCACTGCACTCCAGCTTGGGCAAAAGAGCAAGAGTCCATCTCAAAACAAAAACAAACAAAAACACCCCAATTTTTTGAAAGAAACTGTAAAAGATTTACTTGAAAAAGTCCTTATAACTTCCAAGGGCATGAAAAATAATGTCCTCAAAAGAGCAACAAGTAAATTAAAATACATAATTAGGAATCTTCACCTCGAACACATCCCCTTGCCCAAATAAGCCAGAATGGAGATTATTCATGATAAATGTGTTCCCTTGATATCCATTACCAATAAGATACTTCCATTTTTGGCACCAAGTACATCCAGACAATGTTTTGCCTTAAAGATTAGTCAAAATATCTGACAACCCTTATGAATATCTATAAAGACCTGCTAGATCTGGAGTAAGATATGCTCAGCCAGGCACCAGTAGCAAGTAGGACAAGAGCAAAAGAAGGTTCTGATAATCATGACAGGACAACAAACATAAACTAGGAAACGGGGACATATATGGTCACCCTACAAGCTGCAGAAAGCATAATTGGTGAATTGTTTGCCCAACTGCTCCAGATCTTGGTCAGTAGCCCACACACTACAATTATAGTTGCTGAGTCCATCCCCCCTTATTCCAAGAATCTCTGATTGGCTGCCTTGGAAGCTTTAGCTCTTCTCACTGTCACAGCACCTCTGGTTCTACTGTCCAATTGCTGACCCTCTGTTATAATTGCAAGCAGACTGGTGGTCATGCAGATGTCCCCAGGAACTTACTGGAGTTCTCTCTGAACTTTGAGCCATTAGAATCACCAGGATGCCCTGGTCACTGTCAACATCAAAATCTGAATCTTCTTAGACACCACAAGTAGTTACCGTACCTCTAGTGGAACAGAGGGCTCTTCACCCACAGTGATTTAAGACCATCTCTAAAGTGCCCCATCACATTCTAGAAGGATACAGCTGCTGGAAGAAAATGAAGTGTCCCACCACCACTCCCATAGTTCTTAAGCTCACACACACCAACAACCACTCCAGGAACCAACTGAAGTCTTCAAGTATCATAGCACCAAATAGGGTTGATGTCAAACCCACTTCTAAAACTGTGTTCACTCTCTTGGAGTTACCAAACAGGCTTCCCAACATCAAAACCATTTCAGAGAATACTCACTGCCTTCCCAGACTTTGCTGGTGACTGCCATCACGGATATAACAATGTGGCTGGAACCCTGTGGCTGCCAAAACCAACCTCTGACTCTTTGGCCAAGTCAAACCCCTCACACCACTATGGGAGTGGTGAGAACTTTCTGAAAGGTCACGAACACTTCTGTAAGCCACGACTACCAAAACAAGTCCTCTGAGCCCCTGCCACTCACGGTCTTGTCATACCACACCTACCAGTGAACAGTAATGTCTTATAAGCATATAGTCTTGACTCAAACAGCATCAAGCCTAGCCTTTTCACGGGATAATTTCTAACAGCTGGGTCTACCTATGAGTTACACGAACCACTCTCCAGATTCAATGAGCTACTATTACCTCTGTTACAACTATCACTCTTGTGAGTACAGACTAAGTAACTCATAGGACTGTTTAGAAGATGCCTTTGCTACAAAGGGCACTCCTCAGAAGTTCTTCCTACCCTCCCAGAAGTTTACGATGTGTGAAGAGAAACACCTCTGACCAGTCACAATCTCCCCTATGTCTGAAGTAGTCAGAGGTATCACACAGCAACCTTGCGCTACTTCTCTTAGGCCCCAATAGGACTATGAACTCCATGAATAAAATCCGCCAGTACTAAAAATGATAACCACCAGGTCAAAGATGGCTTACTCAAAAAATGTCACAAGAAAAAAAACATCAAATAAAAGTGACCAGCCTCACTGCCTAGCAACCAACCCACTCACTCATTCACACAGAAGGCAAAATTCAAAAGTAGCTGGGATGCCCATAGGAAGAAAACAGTTGGGATGATGCAGGGGAGACTGATACAAGACTGTTATTCTAATCATCCCATAACAGGGACAGAGTCACAGCTAGGGAATTACTCAGGAATTAGGAAAAGTTACTCCTGGTAAACAAACTCCCACATATTGGGTTAAAATTTCTTTGGAACTTTATTCATCACGACCCTAGGAGCTCTAGTCATGTATTCAAATGGATCAACAACAAAGCTATAAAAGCAGGGAGTTTTAATTTTGTTTTTATTTTTTAAATAATAGCAACAGGGAACTTGAGTGAGAATAACATGGTAAAACTAGACCTGCAAAAGTTATCAAAAGCAAACATGACAGGAATAGCACACTTTGTGAAAGCTAGCGTTATCAAAGTACTGACAGAAGAAAGAGAATGATGCTAAAAAATACAAAACACTTCCTTCAATACCATACCTTATCAATGGCTTTTCCAACCCGAGAAACACTGCTGTGGATGTCTTTGTGGTCCGAGGCCAATTTTTGAACAGTATCCTTTATTCTTTTACAGCACTGTGTCAAAACAAGTGAAAGTGTCCCTGATAATTCAGCATCTTGGCCTATTAAAAAAGGAAGAGAAAAAAGGATTGGTTACTCATTAAAACAAACCCAAAAATGGCAAGTTTCTAATAGGCCTTTTGGACCATAAAAGATGGAAGAAAAGTGAAGAAAACTCAGCATCTGCTTTGAAGCTGATGGTCACATTCATAGATGTGATTTTTCAAATGGATACTAAGAAAGATATAATTTTTTTTTATTTTGGGAAATAAGAAAATTTTACTGTGAAAGAAATCATTTTTATCATTACAAAAACCAGCACAGACTGTGAATAATACTGTCAAGGCACTATTATTTTTGAGAAAATAAGTCTAAGTGAATAAACTCACTTATTAAACCCAGTTACACTGTTCAAGTCATTCTCAAAACGTTCTGATTGTTACTAAATTTCCTCAACAGAGATTATTTAGTGCAAACACATCATATTCCATATAAAGAAGTAGAAGAAAACAAACTTCCCTGGATACCACCATGTGCAGAAAAGAGTTAACACAGCAGGTCATAGACTGCTACCCTTAGAGAGTCTTGCTTACAAAGTCGCCTCTTGGCTGACATACAGAAACTTGGGAGTTTGGGAGTGTTCCCATCATTCCCTAACTCAGTGTTCCCCAACCTTTTTGGCACTAGGGACCAGTTTCGTGGAAGACATTTCTTCCACGGACGAGGGGTGGGTGGGATGGTTTCGGGATGAAACCATTCCACCTCAGATCAGGCATTAGTTAGATTCTCATAAGCAGCACGCGAGCCAGATCCCTCGAATGTGCAGTTTACAACAGGGTTCATGCTCCTCTGAGAATCTAATGTTGCCACTGATCTGACAGCAGGTGGGGCTCAGGCGGTAATGCTCTTTCACCGCCACTTGCCCCCTGCTGTGCGCGGCCTGATTCCTAACAGGCCACGGAGGGGTACTGGTCCATACCCGGGGGTTTGGGGACCCCTGCCCTAGCTGAAAAGAATGGCTCATTGTGCCTAAACTGTTGTACAGTGTGGTTTATGGTGAACATCTGTTTTCCTTCTGGGAATCTAGAATTTTGATACCTGCTGGGCAGTGAGTACCTGGCTTTCTCCTGGCTTGGAGAAAGCTTCCAACAGTCTTCTCCCAGTGAAGTCACATGGAACATGCTTAATTCCTGCAGCCATGGGTTGTGAAAAGTGTTAACGGTTGCCTACCAGGGAAACTCATTAGAAGCTCAGTGCCCAGGATTTTTATTGGGGGCTGGCCACCAGGGCACCCACTGCCTAACTCTGGACTGCCTAACTTTGGACTTTTGCCCCATGAGTCTTTTCCCTTTGGTGGTTTTGCTTTGCACCCTTTTGCTGTAATAAATTTTAGCTAAGATTATATGCTGAATTGTGTGAATTCTTTTAATGAATCACTGGAACCTAAAGGTGGTTTTGAAGACCCCTGACACACATGATCAACCACAAGTTACTACAGTTTACATCCTTTCCCTGAGCTACCTCCCTCCAAATTTTGTTCCTACAGCAGGAAAAAAAAAGGAGAAGGGAGAAAAAGAGACAGATAAAACAAATCCAGTTATGGTATTTGTCATTTACCTCTATATCTACATATTCCCACCTGTAAGCAACAGGCCTGGTTTCTGAAATCCTAACCAACATTATATAGCAGAGGTTCTTGAATTTTAATTTACTTCAGAATCATTTAAAGTTAAAACAAAGTAGCTGGACCCTATCCCCAGAGTTTCTCATTCAATAGGTCTGGGATGGGACCTGAGAATTTGAACAAGGAGCCCAAGAGTACAACAGCCCGAGGATGCCCACTCATTTAACCAATATTTATTGAGCACTCATTATATGTGACAGGTACAGCAGTGAAACAAAATAACCAAAAATCCCTTCCCAAGAACTTAACTTCTGGCAAGAGACATAACACACAAAATAAGCAAACTATAAATGACGACAAAAGATGATACATGCTACCTGGGGGGAAAAAGCAGGGTAAGAGAGATGGGGAGCATGTGTGGGTGGAGCAACCGCAACTTTAAAACAGTGCTGGCATGGTAGGCTTTACTGAGTAGGTGACACTGGAGCCAAGACTTGAAAAAAGTGAAGGAACTACCTACCATGTGGCTGGCTACTTTGGGGAAAGCATGCCAGCCTGAGGGGAGAAAAGCCCTATTGCAAAAATACACCTAGACTATTCAAACAACAAAGAGGCCAGCATGTCAAAAGTGGATTTCTGGCCAAGGAAAATAGAAGAAGAGGTCCAAGAAATAATAGTCCTGGTTTGGTAGGATCTTTGGCATTTTTAAAGACTTAACGCTTTTACGTTGACTGAAAGGGACCACTGCAAGGTTCTGAGCAGAGAAGGCATGTAAACTAATAAAAAATTTTTTGGGTTTTTTTTTTTGTTGTTTGTTTGTTTTTTTGAGACAGGGTCTCACTCTGTTGCCCATACTGGAGTGTAGAGGCACAATCTCGGCTCACTGCAACCTCTGCCTCCCAAGCTCAAGCAATCCTCCCACCTCAGCCTCCCAAGTAGCTTGGATGACAGGCGCCCGCCACCACACAGGATAATTTTTGTATTTTTTGCAGAGACAGGGCTTCACTATGTTGCCCAGGCTGGTCTCAAACTTCTGTGCTCAAGCAATCCTCCTGCCTTGGCCTCCCAAAGTACTTAGATTACAGGCATGAGCCACCATGCCTGGCTGATAGAACATTTTAATATGGTCGTCTAACTGGCAACAAGAGTACCAGAACTGAGCAGGAAAATAAGAGGCTGTGGCAGCAATCTACATGAGAAATGACACTGGCTCAGTCCAGGATTTCATGACTGGACATGAGGGAAGAAAAGGACTCACAGATGTCTCCAAGGATTCTAGCCTGGATTAACTAGAAAGATGGAGTTGTCTTCAATTAAAACGAAAAACAAATCAGCACTTTGGGAGGCCAAGGCAGGAGGATCACTTGAGCACAGCAGTTTGAAACCAACCTTGGGCAACAGAGTCAGACCCTGTCTCTACAAAACATACAAAAATTAGCTGGGCATGGTGGCACATGACTGTGGTCCCAGCTACTTGGGAAGCTGAGGCGGGAGGATCACTTGATACTGGGACATCTAGGCTGCAGGGAGCTACAGCACTTCACTCCAGCCTGAGTTACAGGGCGAGACCTCAACTCCCCATCCTGCCAAAAAAGAATAAAGGCTGAGCAGGTATGAGGGATGAGGAGAGAGAGAAAGTTCAGTTTGGGGCTTGTGAAGTTTGAGACGTTGAGTAGGCACCTCAGTGCATAAGTGGAGGAGATGGTGAGATATACAAACCTGGAGTTCAATAGCAGTGTTAAGTAGGGCTGGAGATACAAATTTGTGAGTCACTGCCATATATATATATATATATATAAAACTCAATGCATGGGACTATATGAAATCACCGGGGGAGTCAGTACAGACACAGAGAAGTGATAAAAGAACTGAGTCTTGAGAACACCAAGTTTATGAGTCTGGGAAGAAATAGAACTGGAAAAGGAAGGCTAACAAAGACTACTGAAGCACTAACTGTGATGGAGGAGGAAACTCAAGAAAAGTATAATGTTGGGGAAACCAAGAGAAGAAAATGTGTCAAGGAAAGAGGAGTAACCAGCTGTGTTGATGTGCTACTAGGTCAAGTAAGATGTGGACTGAGAATGGACAGTGGATTTACAATGTGGAAATAACCAGTGACGATGACAAGAATAGTTTCTCTAAAGTTCTATGAAAAGAAATCCTAAAACGTTACAGGAACTGTGAAGAGGAACTATATTAAGTCTGGTTCAATGACAACTACTGAGAGAAATGAAAAGGTAAGAAAAAAGCTTTCCTTATCTCTAAATACAGTTGCACAAAGTTTCTATCAAGTGTTTCCAATTTTCAATAACACAATTAGGCTTCCAACTTCCAATAACATAATTTAGGCTAAGACAAGACTTGGTACTTCAAGAAATTTTCAAAATCTGTTTAAAAGGTGTTCATAGATTTCTTGGACCAAAAGCATCTAATTGCCTCAGTAGCTCTGTTCTGGCCATTTCTGATCTTTCTGTACTTAAAGCATACCTAACCTCAATAGCCTCATCTTCTCTATGAACCCATCTGACCACAGACTTACTCCCTCTTCTGAATTCCTGGTAACTTCTGCCCTCTCCCCTACTCCCCCTGCACTTAACTATAACCCATTGTAACAATTCCATGTATATATACCATCATCAGTCTCTACTAAACATAAGCCCCCAAAGGAAGGCCAAGTCCTTATTGCAAATTGTATACTCCAGTTTTATGTTAATAGTGCCTGCAAATGTGCAACACATACATGTATCTGAATTGATGGCAAATAAAGTGACTAAAAAAATTGTTATTTTTTTTTTTTAGAGCCATATTCGACAAATGGTGCTGAGACAACAAGATATCCACATGCAAAAGAATCACATAATATATAAAAACTAATTCAAATGAGCCAAATGCAGTGGCTCATGCCTATAATACAAGCACTTTGGGAGCCCGAGGTGGGTGGATTGCTTGAGCCCAGGAGTTTGAGACTAACTTGGGCAACATGGCAGAACTCCGTCCCTACAAAGAATACAAAAATTAGCAGGCGATGGTGGTGCACGCCCCTAGTCCAAGCTTCTAGGGAGGCCGAGGTGAGAAGACTGCTTGGGCCCAGAAGGTCGAGGCTACAGTGAGCCGCGAGCATGTCACTACACTCTAGCCTGGGCAACAGAGTGAGACTCTGTCTCAAAAAAAATAAAAACAAAAATAAAAATTAACTCAAAATGGAATAAAGACCTAAATGTAAGAGCTGAAACTATCGAATTCTTGCAAGAAAACAGATGCATTTTTGACCCTGAATTAGGCAATGGTTTTTCAGATATGACACCAAAAGCACAAGAAATCAAAGAAAAAATAATTAAAATGGACTTCATCAAAATTAAAAACTTTTGTGTTGCAAACACTATCAATAAAGTGAAAAGATGATTCATAGAAGGGGAGCAAATATTTGGAAATCACATTCTGAAAGGGTCTAGTATCCAGACTATATAAAGAACTCTTAAAGCTCAACAATAACAAGACAAACAACGCAATTTAAAAATGGGCAAAGCACAAGGCACCGTTCATGCCTGTAATCCCAGTACTCTGGGAGGCCAAGGTGGGAGAATCACTTGAGCCCAGGAGTTTGAGACTAGCCTGGGCAACAAGGCAAGACCCTGTCTCTACAGAAAAAATACAAAAATGTGGCTGGGCATGGTGGCTCATGCCTGTAGTCCTAGCAACTAGGGAGGCCGAGGCAAGTGGATCCCTTGAGCCCAGGAGGTTGAAGCTGCAGTGAGCTATGATTGCACCACTGCATTCCAGCCTGGATGACAGAACAAGACCCTATCTCAAAAAAAAAAAGAAGTCAAAGATTTGAATAGACATTTTTCAAAAGAAGATACACAAATAGCCAATAGGCACACAAAAAGATGCTCAATAGTATTGGTCATTTATGAGATGAAAATCAAAACTACAATGAGATACTACTTCATGCCCACTGTGATTGGCTACCAGGAAAACACAGTAACAAGTGTTGGAAAGGATGTGGAGAAATTCAAAGCCTTCTCCATTGCTATTGGAATATAAAATGGTGCAGACACCATGGAAAACAATTTGGCAGTTTCTCAGAAAGTTAAACAGTTACCATATGACTCAGAAATTCCACTCCTAGTTATATACCCAAAAGAACATGTCCACACAAAAACCTGAATCAGAATGTTCACAGTAGCATTATTCATAAGACAAAAACTGGTAACAAACCAAACCTGCAAATGATGAATGGATAAACAATGGACCAGTCATTAAAGGAAATGAGGTACTGATACATACTATGACACAGATGAACCTTGAAAATATTACATTAAGTATTCAATAAGCCAGACACAAAAGGCCACATATTGTGTCATTTCATTTACATGGAAGGTACAGAATAGACAAATTTACAGAGACAGACGTAGATTAATGGTAGTCGGGGTGAGAGGAGGCAGGGTGGGAATGGAGAGTGACTGTTAGTAAGTGCTGGATTTCTTTTGGAAATAAAGAAAATGTTTTTTAAAACAAAGTTATACCTCCTATCCATCCAGACTCATTTACTTCTATATCAGCAGACAACAAGCTGGGAAAAATATAAAAAATAAAAAGGGTGCCAGGCACAGTGGCTCACGCCTGTAATCACAGCACTATGGAAGGCCAAGGCAGACGGATCGCTTGAGGTCAGGAGTCTGAGACCAGCCTGGCCAATATGGTGAAACCCCATCTCTACTAAAAATACAAAAATTAGCTGGGCGCGGTGTTGGGCAGGTGCCTGTAATCCCAGCCACTAGGGAGGCTGGGGCAAGACAATAGCTTGAACCCTGAAGGGGGAGGCTACAGTAAGCTGAGATTGCACCACTGCACTCCAGCCTTGGTGACACAGCGAGACTCGAGACTCGGTTTCAAAAACTATAATGATAAAAATAAAAAAGGAGGAGGAGAGAGGTCACCTAGAATTTACCACTGAACTTCCACGCACCAACCTTGAAATCTGCTGCTATTTTCAAATCGTAGTAACTTATATACCTGGAGTTTGGTGCTGTTTGTTACCTCCTTTTCTTCCTTTACCATCTACAAATTCCTCTAATTTTTGGTTTTCAATTTTATGAATGACAGATACAAGCAGTTTATGGCCAATTAATTAACATTGAGAGTTCTCAGAATGCTCCAAGGAAAAATAATTTCTACAAGGTATTTGGAAACTCAAGAAAAGCAGAATGGAATAATCTGAAAGAGAACCCTGGGAAAGCCCTGTTAAGAGAGAAATATTTCACTAATGCATTTTCAAATGGATTCCATGGAAAGCAGCCAAAGGTAAAAACAGGTTTGAAAATCACTATAATGACCAGACTGACAGTCAACCAAACTTCTATAAGTCCTACTAGGAGAGTTCTAATGTTTTTTTGATCTCTCTGTATGAAAACACAACCTGCTTCTAGGAGAACCTTTATGTGAATGAAATCTAACTGGATTCAGTTCCTAGAAGAAAAGCTGGGAAATTAACTGTGACAGCCATCTGCACCATAACTACATCCAGGTTGGCCACTGCAGTGGTCACTTATCATCCAGGAGAAAGTCCTGCACTAACTGTGTCTTCCAATGTAATAAACCCAGGGAACCCAGGCCCAATACATGAGCCTGAAAGAAACAGCTCTGACGCAACGCTCACTCATCACTGAATAGTCACAAGTACTTTTTAAAGTCACTTTTATGATTAAACAAGTATAAGAATTAGCATGTTCAACACAAGCAAAGAACCAACATATGTAGACCATCTACTTGTGTTGCTTTATTAAGTTAAAAATTTCAATACAATAGAACAGCACCTTTTATTATATAAACAGATTTTAAGCACAACACTCTCAAAATTTTCAAGTTCTGCCCTTGAGCCTCACTGCTTTGCCATTTTAGGATGTATGCCCACTAGTTTCACAGAAACAATAAATTAGAAAAATGTTTCCATAGCATCTTATACTTCCCTATCAGAGTTTCACACTTTGTTGTAAATAGTTATTTGTCCATTACTCCCACAAAATTAACTTTAGTAGGAAATATGATTAATCTCCAATGTTTAGCATAGTAACTGGCATATACTACACATTCAATAACTAGTTACCAAAAGAATAAATATGAAAATAATTAATTATGTATTACATAATCTCAATTTCAAACCCAGCATTGAAGACTGTCTGGTACTACTAACACCCTCTGAAATTGCCAGTAGTTTCACTCAGCAGTTCACTGATCCCTCACTCACTCACAGAATGTTTAGCATCTGCTACACAATATCACTGCAGCCTAAGTTCTCCAAATATCAAGTAAGTTAGGAAATAATACTGTTCCTGATTGTTAACAACATTGTCGCCTAAGTAGAAAATCCCAAGGAATCTACACACAAACACAATTCAAGAATAGGTGAGAGTTCAACAAGGTCACAGTATCCAAGATCAACACAAACATACAAACACACATATGCCCACATATTTTCAAATAAGACACATTCATAAAAGAGTCCCCCTGCATCAGTTCCTTCTCTCTTCCAAATAACAACCTCTCCCACCAACCCCAGGAATTAATGGGTTTGTGCTCTGACTCAAGTCACTTTTGAGACAGTTTCTTTTTTACAAAACTATTTCCATGTTTGTCAAAGATGCAATGAAACATCTCTAGTATATAATGTGACCCTACAAAAGTACATTCTAAATCAGAATATAGGAAGGTAGAACAAACTTACATATTAAAAGGGTGACCGGTTTGCACAAAGCTAAAAACTATAAAATCCCTAGTTATACCTTGGTTACACCTTCAATACAGTTTTAGCATTTTGTACATACATTTGTTTTACTTTCTTCCCTATGATCACAAGGGTTAAAAAAAAAACCTACGTCTCGTGTCCAGCTCTGTGACAAGATTTACCCACTATTTTGACTCACCTTAATACAATCAAGACATATAAATCATTAACACTGACAAGTATGTTTCTCATCCCTACTCAGTATTTGCACTTTTAATTTTCTGTCTGCCACTTATTTTTATGATATGGGGGGATGGGGGCTCAACTGCACAAACACACAGTTAAAGATAGCATTGCTAAAACTAAACAGCTGGTTGGTAGGCAGCACACCATGTTGTAGCCTGAAATGTCTGCTCATCAGGAGATAATAAAAAGTTCTAATTTGGTCTATAAAAGGCAGTTAGTTTAAAGGTGTCAATTACACCATGAAATACACGCTGCCCACGAGTCAAACACGTGAGACATGAGACCCACCATACTTGAGAGCACTCTATAAAAAAAGAGGGAAGCACAATATTAAAAAGTATTGTTGTGGTGATGATTTTCAAAAAGGTTGAAAATATCACCACTTAAGACTAGAATATTTTCAGAGAAATAAGATTTCCCTAAGACCTGGCTTGATATTTTAATGAATATCCTGTAGGCAGGAAAAATTTAAAATATCCAAGTTTATAAATATTACATGTATTGCATTTGAGCTCTTCTGAGTTATAAAAAGTTAACTCCACTTTCGTAAGATGGACAGAGATCTTAAATTTAGAATTAAGTGGAAAGCAAAATGGAACACAAGTTCTGATGCAGATAAATATGAAGAAATCCATTTAGGAAACAAACCTAACCGTACCTAAATAAAAACTCAGACCTCATAGAGATATACTTTGGAATTCATTCTAGATTAGCTATTTAAATAAAAACATTAAAATCGGAAAGCTAAAAGAGTATTAGGCATCACTAAGAAGGCTGGTGCGGGGGAGAATCTATGATATACCACTCTTATAAAAGCCTTGATGCCTTAAAATACAAAATGAAACCAAGAAAAAACAGAAAAAAAAGGTAAAAGAGAGAACTATGACATTTAGATTCAATTAACATTTATTGAGTGCTGAAGGCCTGCATCAGCAGTGTTCAAAATACTTTTCCCATGTTATCAATTTCTACACAGATTTAAGAAATTTAGAATGGGAATAAAGTAGATAAAGGATAAAAAGATCTAAGACTGACTCTACAAAAATCACTGACAAGGTGACCATGGATATCCTTGCGAAGTATTAGAATAGAAAAACTTGAAACTTGAAAAGGTAAGGTTGGTATTTTTTAAAAATAAAGGACTATTTCACTTCATCCGTAGTAAAATAAACTGCGGTACACTGAAACTTTGGGGTTCTTGTGAGCTACTTCAGCACCTAGGACACAGCGGCTGCTTAAAGGAAGGAGAAAATGCACAAATAGAACACATCAATTTTTTTCTGGAGGAGACAGATACAGAAAACAAAATTTTTTCCGCATATTAGTAGCTGGTAAATCTGCAAAGTAAAAGAAAGCATGGTATTTGGTGTTCAACTCCTGACCTTTCAGAGAACAGTAAATTGACAGACAGGCATTCTGATCCAGAGAGATTATTAAAGACCACTGCATCAAATTAGAGGCACAGTGTGCTGCAAAATCAAGCATGAGGAAAAAACGAAATAAAGTTAATATTTAAGAGCCAAATTACATGGTACAGACTAATAGTGCTATTGGAGCAAAGAACAATATCAATGACTATCATAAAGAAGACAGGAAAGGCTTCAAAGTATATGAGGCAAGAACTGCAGAGAGAAGAAAAAAGATACAGGCACGAGATTTTATTTGTTTGTTTGTTT
>NC_045448.1:90110398-90142756 GCF_002776525.5 Piliocolobus tephrosceles | reverse complement strand
TTTTTAGTAGAGATGGGGTTTCACCGTGTTAGCCAGGATGGTCTCGATCTCCTGACCTCGTGATCCGCCCGTCTCAGCCTCCCAAAGTGCTGGGATGAGATTTTAAACATACGTCTGTGACAGTCACATTTTAGAGAACCTGTTCACTCCCTTCAAATTCCAAGTATAAAGACTTAATCTCTAGGCATCTCATTTATCTCTGAAATGAATGGTGGAACCATATTAGATTTCCTGTAGCATTGGAATCTGGATTTCATATTTAAAAATCAAACTCAGGCCGGGTGCGGTAGCTCATGCCTGTAATTCCAGCACTCTGGGGGGCCGAGGCGGGTGGATCATTTGAGGTCAGGAGTTCAAGACCAGCCTGGCCAACACGGTGAAACCCCATCTCCACTAAAACTACAAAAATCAGCCAGGTGGTAGTGGCGCACACCTGTAATCCCAGCTATTCGGGAGGCTGAGGCAGGAGAATCACTTGAACCCAGCAGGCAGAGACTGTGGTGAGCCAAGACACTACAATCTAGTCTGGGCCACACAGTGAGATGCCCCCTCCACCTGCTCCCCCCACCCAAAACAAAAACAAAAACAAAAACAAAATCCAACTCAGATTTCTACCTTCCCCTCTCCTAAACTTTCTATTTTCTACCTGGTTCCATAATGATCTACCCATCATTCATGCTTAAAACCTTGGATTAACCTTTGGTTTTTCCTGCCCTTTTCTCCTACTCTGCCAGACTCCATCCGTGCACCAACTCCTGGTCATTCCTTCCCTCAGAAGATCCCTTTCATGGGTCCCTTTAAATTTCTACCACCAGTACCCAAAGACAGGTCCCTATTTCATCAAATCTAGGTTGACACTTAGCCTTAACTAACTAACCTTCTTGCCTCTACTCAAACCTCACTCCCAACTCCAAACCAACCTAAATATTGCTGACAACTGGTCTCTGATGATGTCCCTGTCCCCTCCCTATTCAAAATGTCCCCACCCCACCCCAAAGTAATTCAATATCTTCCCAGTCTACTACTTTCCTTGGTATCCATGGCTTTACAAAATCTGATTCCAATGCTCTTATCGCCTTTCCCCTGCAATCTGGTCCTTCACCTCTCACTCCTCTACACCTTTGTTCTTGCCATCCTCCCCTCCAGGCACTCCATCTGCTTTTTCTACTATTCACATTCAATCTCTGCTACTAAAACTTCCCATAGGTAAAAAGAGTCTCTCCTTGTCTTAAATCCCACCCCTTTTTGTCTGCACCACTCATGTAGCATTTAGCCTAGATACATAAGCTTGCATTATAGGGCACTACTTTTGTTTGCGTGTTTGTTAAAAAAATGCCAGTCTCATCTCCCTAACTGACACAAAGTTCTTAGAGGATGAAAATGCTTGTTCTTTGTAAATCCTAGAAGATTTTGCTTAGTTCTACCTATAAATGGTGATTAATAACTACTGATGAGGTGATCTAAAGTTCAGCTGAAATAATGCCTATCTACTCCCATGCAGTTCTTTCTAAGGGCTCTTTCTCTTCACTGGTGTCTGTACTAACCAGAAGCACTGTTATATACTGTGCCATGGTCTTGTTTTTTTCCCTTTTCAAATATGAGTCTGGTCTCTCCAACTAAGTTCCTTAAAGACTCTTTCTGATACCTTTTCAGCATTCTTTACAGTGTTAATCAGACCACTTGGCACAGAACGGTATTTAACATAAACCAGTAATAAAGACACCTAAATATTACTCAAAGTGTTTCAAACAGTGCGTGGACCAGGCGTGGTAGCTCACGCCTATAATCCCAGCACTTTGGGAGGACAAGGTGGGCAGATTACAAGGTCAGGATATCGAGACCATCCCGGCCAACATGGTGAAACCTTGTCTCTACTAAAATTAAAAAAAAAAAAAAAAAATTAGCCAGGCCTGGTGACGTGTGCCCGTAATCCCAGCTACTCGGGGGACTGAGGCAGGGGACTGAGGTAGGGGAATCGCTTGAACTCGGGAGGCGGAGGTTGCAGTGAGCCAAGATTGTGGCTGGAGCCACTGCACTCCAGCCTGGGCAACAGAGCGAGACTCCGCCTCAAAAAAAAAAAATTAAAAAAGTGCTTAACACTACTTAAGGCACAGACTTTATAAATAACACGTCTACCCTGTTTTATAAATTCCAAAGCCAGTTCACATCTATTATCTATTTCATTCTCATAACTCTGTGATGTCAGTTAACTGAAGGAAAAACTGGCTAAGCAAGATTGTAGGATCAGGCTGGGTGCAGTGGCTCACGCCTGTAATCCCAGCACTTTGGGAGGCGGAGACAGGTGGATCACTTGAGCCCAGGAGTTCCAGACCAGCCTGGCCAACATGATGAAACCCCGTCGCTACTAAAAATACAAAAATTAGCTGTGCATTGTGCACACCTGTAATCCCAGCTACTTGGGAACACATGAATCGCTTGAACCCGGGAGGCAGAGGTTGCAGTGAGCTGAGATCACACACCACTGCACTCCAGCCTAGGTGACAGAGTAAGACTGTCTCAAAAAAAAAAAAAAAAAAACAAAAAGGTTGTAGAACCAGTAAACTGGCAGTGCAAGGATTCAAACCCAGACCTCCTGGGCCCAGGGTCAAAAGTTTAGGTACTACTCCACAAGTACAGACTCATCTTCTCAACTAGCCTCCAAGTTCCTGGAGGACCAGGGCCATGAATAACATTTCTTTTAAAAGATTATTTCCTCATCTCCTCCCAAATGTCTTCATGTATCAATAAGATGAATTAAACCTATATGAATTCTGCAGATACAACAAACTCATCAGAAATAACACACCGCCTGACACTACATTGTGCCCCCGTAACAGAAGAAATCACCATCCAGGCTTCCATCTTAAGTGGAGATAGACTTGGTAATATAAGCCTATGTCCTCCCCAAACGACATTCCCAAACAACCATTTTGAGCTCAGCCACACAACCACCACACCCACATAAGGTGAAAGCATACTGCATTTCTCAAAATCCTCGAGTCCTGCCAGATAGTCTAGTCTTTGTTTTTTGAGCTAACATCTAATCTAAAGAGAATGGCCAGAAGTTTCTGCTACTCTTAGAGCTTTCAAGGAAACGGCCAGTTAGAGAGCATCATCTCCTGGAAGTACCATGGGTCTCCAAGTACACATAGCTCAGAGCCAGCCCTCCACAATTTTCTCCCTAAACTGCATTTTTGGATCGTTTTCAAAGACTTCAGAAGCCTTGCAGATGAAGAAGCAGGGCCCTAAATAAAAATAAGTTAGTTTTAATATTCCAAGTGAACAGTTTGCTAAAACACCATTTTCACCATCCTAAAGACTAAGAGACTAAGACATGAAAACAACAGAAACTTCTCTATCAGCTGTCGTATAATAGTATCAAAGAAGTGTTGGCAAGTTTCTCCTTACCAATGTTATTATCCAGAGTTTACTTTAGAAATAAAATAACTTTAGGAAAATAACTTTACCATGTCAAGCATTAAAGTAACTTCAAAAAAGTTCCCAAGAGGAATATGAACCAAGTTGTATTCTCTAGTCTACAGATTAAGTCATACTAACAACTCACTACTTGAATTATATGAACATTATAGTTAGGAGGCAAGGCAAAAGCTGAGAAGGCGAGACTACTCAGGAAAACATCTCAGAGAATGTTACTGATATAACATGTAGCTGTTCCACTGTAATAGACATATATTACTCTGTTTGGGTTTAAGTGTTCCTTTCTAGAACTGTCTCTTCTCTACCTGATGAACAGTGTATCATAAGGCCATATATCTCCTGAGGGGGTGAGCACAGCTCAAGGTGGCCAGAAGATCTGGCTCCCTGGCCCCAATTACTGATTCAGGGAGAGAATCCAAAACAGAATAATAAAGGTACTCTCTGGAGTATCTTCAACAAAATAGCCATGTTCCTGTCTTTTGAGCTTCATTGGTCAACTCTACCCCATGGGAAGAAAACTTCCCTGAAAATGAAGCCAACAGTTGACAGAAGAGAAGATCAGTCCTGATGACATCCTTGGTGCCCCTGGAGCCAGCCTAGCGCTAACCTCAGCCTATTTATACATCAACAAATTCCATTTTAATGAAAACTATTATGTCACCTGCCAGTCTAAATGAATAAGGTGCCCAATAACAAGGAATTAATTATCTCCAGAGTGAGCCTGGAAAAAAAAAATGGCTAACAAAGTTAAATCTACTTCTAAACCCAACAGGAAACACCAATATACTCACCATTTATTCTTATCACCTAAAATAGCCTAAATAACTAGAGCAACAGTCTGTTCTTCTCTTAGAATATCTGAACAATGTCCACCCAAACTTTTATTTATGACCTACTGATACACTATTTTCCAGACTAGATGTTAAACACAGATACCAAATTGTATTCAAAACAAAGTCACTACTGACTCAAGAGTGTCTTGTCAGTATTTAGCAAAAGTCTAGGTAACAAAGGGGCAACCTGGCTATGTGGCCTACTCCATGTACACCACAGAATAAGGCTAAAAAGGTAAACAAGCTACTAGTCTACCAAGCCCTGATATAATACATTTACTTTCATTCAAAACAATATATTCAACACTGGTCAGCTCTGAAAAAGCACAGATCATTCATATATACAAATAAGCACACTTTTCAACACATATATATAATATACACAATCCAAATTTTAGAGTGGAAGATTATACCTAATATGCGACCCTCAACCTCTGGTTTCCATGTCCTGATGCAGTATCATGCCACAGCGATGAGTTAAAAATGTGACCTCCACAAGATTTTTTTTTTTTTCATGTTTACTTGCCTACTTACCTTCTCATTTGTTACCCCCACATTTTTAAAAAGAAACCAGTTCTCCAACTGGTAACCAAATTTTCAACAGTCTCTTTGATTCAACAAAGAGATACGGGTAGGAGTTATGGTTTACATGAGTTTTACTACTAAAAGTCACAAAATACACATACACCAAAGGAGTTTTAGGTGCCAATAGAGTATATGTTGATCACTCCCACAGATGAAGACATCTTTACCAACTTGCAAAGTGAGATAACACTAAGCCTTAATCATAGTAAATGGAAATACATATCCGATTCCTTAAAGCAAAAATGAAAAGTGACAAATCGTCATTTCACTGGATTCTTTCAAAATTTTTTCTGGAGGTCAGGCGTGATGGGTCACGTCTGTAATCCCTACACTTTGGGAGGCCGAGGCAGGTGGATTGCTTGAGGTCAGGAGTTCAAGACCAGCCTGAACCACATGTTGAAACCCTGTCTTTACTAAAAATACAAAAATTAACCAGGCGTGGTGGTGGGCGCCTGTAATCCCAGCTACTTGGGAGGCTGAGGCAGGAGAATTGCTTGAAGCAGGAGGCGGAAGTTGCAGTGAGCTGAGATTACACCATGCACTCCAGCCTGGGTGACAGAGGGAGGCTGTCTCAAAAAACAACAATGAAATTTTTTTTTCTGGAAACTGGCATTTATGTCTGTGAAGTGGGCAACCAGGTGGTCCAGGAACAAGAGTAGAAAGATTTTTCACTGGGTGTCCTTTTTATCATTTGAGTTTATACCATTTGAATGTACTATTTACTGGGTTATCTTTTTCATTGTTTGAATGGATACCATTTGAATGTATGACCTACTAAAAATTAATAAATGCATTTTAAATTTAGAAAATTCCTCGAAAGTCACTTTCAGAAACCACATTAGAACTCCGTTAAATAATAGTCTAAAAATAATCAGAAAAAAATACTGCATGTCCCTTACTCTTACAAAAACTGCAATTTTCCCAAGTATACTTTAAACATGTCCTGAAACCATTACCAACTGTTTCTGCCTAATTTTCTTTCACAAAGTATGAATTCAGAATACCAGCAAAACATGATAAATAGTTCTTTTCTGTTTTTCCCTTCCACCACAGTGGTGCTAATGGGAAACAACATAAATTTGCCAATAGGAAAAAAATGCTAAAAGGCATATAATCACAAATCAAATCACCAAAATTTAACCATACAGTAGCTAACCCTGTTAACTCAGAGTTATCCAAAGCGTGGGTCCCATATCACTGATGCAAATGGTAATTTTAGCTAGTATGTAATCTAATATTTAAATGGTTATGAATTTATTTTAACATGTAGTGTATTATACCTAATACCTACACACCACATGTAGGACTACACAAATATCATCGCCTAAAATAAATCTACTTAAGTAAAATCGTTAGTCCATCTGAAAAGTAAGAGTGCACATGTGTATGAGTGAAGTTTTAGAAGCACCAGTGCACTATACAAATTAGATCGAGGCACACTGGGAATGACCACCAGCCTACATTAACCACAATGAACCTTAGACCAAACTTTGTGCTCACAGGGAAACCCTCACTGAAAGGATGACACAACTAAATGACAGAAGTTGTGATCTTTATTCCTTTTACCTTGGGCACCTCACTGCAGGCTCTGGCTCACTCCCCACCCTCCTATCTACCACCCTAAGGTTTCTAATTCCAAAGGCATGAAGTCTAGAGTCAATCAATCTCCAGGGAGAGGAATGGTTTGGGCCTTGACACAGCTCTTCAATATTCTCCCTGGTTCTTATTGCTTCTTCATATTTCTATTACACCTATGTTGTCCCTGAACCACCAATATTCCCTAACTGGCTATGGCACCAAGTCAAAGCCTGCACTTCCCTCTTAGAGCCTTATATTCCATTATTGTTCTCTGCTGCAAGCCTGATACCAGCACAACCCCATTTAAAAAAAAAAAAAAAATTCTGTTCTGAGGCTGATGGATTTGGCCAGAGGTGGATTAAACAGGACAGCACAAACCAATTCACCCAGGTATGAGAGACCAGCCCATACTACCCTCATTCCCCCAAGGGTATTTGCACTAAGAAACTTTCATTTAAAAAAGATTAATGAGAGAAATTTTATGTGAAAGATTTTCAGCCTACTTAAAGGTGATTTAGACCACCTGATAAATTTTAGGGCTCACTGCAGGACTATCTAACTAAACTCTATTTATGTAAGATCAGTTTCCATCACAAACTATCCTAACAGCTCATTTAGTATATAGCTGTCTGCTCACAACTTTAGAGAGGAAAAAACATTTTTAACATAAAACATTCATCCTCAGAAACTGAACCAATCCCCCTTTACGTTAGCTAAAGGATGCTTCTGCAACAGTCATTCACTAGTATGATGCAATGATGTGTTCCATATCGTCCTCAAAAATTCTGTTTTATTCACACCAGATTGTTGCAAGATTACCACATGTAATATCAGAGAATGAGGTCTGAAGTCCTGACAAAGGGGTCCCAGTTAGAGCCTCTCAGGTTACTGGGATCATTTGCCCAGACAGGTATATTCAGAAGCCCTAAAATCTTCCCTTTAAACTTGAAAATAGGGTTCCAAACTCAGTTTTCAGTGAAATACCTTTGAGAAGGGTATATTTAAGTTTCAACGTAATATCTACTACATCACCTGCCGAGAACTTTAATTTAGAAATCACCTGTTTTCAAAAATACAATAGCCCAGATGCCAAAAAATGATGTTTATTTTCACACAAAAGAACACCAAAAGAAGAAAGATTTTATTTGGGAAACTAGACCTGACACTTGTGGTATTTAATTTCTTTCACGTTTTTACTAAGTTTTAGCTAAAACTAAACTACCTTTAGTCACTTAATCCTATTATTGAAGAATTAAAGGAAATCAAAGAGATACCAATATAAGACTAGCGATTTGGTAGACAAGGGGGAAAAATTAGGCTGAAAAAGGAACACACAAACTCACCAACTCAGACTGTTTTTAACAGCATAGCATACTGTGGCCAACACCCCTCGGACCATAAATTCTGAGAAAAGTTCCCTAGTACCCAGTGAAGAGGTCAAAAACAAATTCTTGCCTCAACAATTCCTCACCATCATTTTATCCATTTGAGACTGGCCCTAAATTTTCTAAAACAAAGCTCACAATCACATCCCCCTTCAACTTACATCCTCTATCATGGAAGAAAGGTACTTTTTGTTCCATCATTTTCCTCTCAAACTCTGCCTATGACCTGGTCCCTACAAAGGAAATGTTCCTTCCACCTCTCCAAGTCTAGGCCCTTCATTCTCTTCCTCCACTGGTTCCTTGGCGGGGCCGGCAGCACAGAGGGAATATCTCCCACCGCTGTACTGATTTCCCACACCTCGGTTCACATCACATTTTTCTTCTTAACCCCCAGTAGCTGGCTTGTCTTAGCAATTCTATGAAACTGCAAGCACAGAGGGTTACTGACTCCCAATAGCCAAATAAAAGCTGACCAACTTCTCCTTTTCTAAGCCCTCACCCTTTTCGGTTTCTCCTGGCTCTATCCAGCCTTGGCTCTCCACTCGCCAAGGGAAATTCAAGACTGTCGTTAGACCCCAGTCTTTCTTCTGTGCAATCTAAGTGATCTCCTCCACTGTCCTCCTAGAAATGACATCAGAAAACAGTCTTAGACCTATGCATCTTCAGCCACCAGTAAATATGAGAGCCCTCAACCTTACCTCACATGTCCAAAACCAAATTCAAAGTCTTCCCAGGATTCCTGTCCCATTCCACCTTCACTTCCCTGTATCTATGAACTATATCATCATCGCCACGTCAAATTTCCCTTCACAGGCAGCCACCAAGGTCTGCTCATTTTTCCATACAATAGGAGTATTGCAACTCCTATGAGAATTAGTATGGTTTTTCCATATTAATATCTCATCCACTATGACTGCAGGTTTGCTTCCTTCCTGGAGTTCAAAAATGACTGCAGTGCCCAGAACGAGAAGTTGCTGTAAGACTCCTTTCCCATGGACCAGCACCCATCCTCAACTGAAATGCAGTCTGGGAAAATAAAGTGTGAAAAAACGAAGGAGGAGGGGAGAGACACTCAGCTAACGCCACTGCCCTCATCTTACCTGCCACAAATAATCTGCATCTTCCCCCAGCTACCAAACCGTCCTTCACATAAATTTCTGTTCAGTCCACAAGCTGAGAAGCCCCCTCAGCCTCTTTAATAAACCCATTAAATAAGTCCTTTACTTCTTGATCAAGAGGAATCATCGCTGTGACTTTTTAAGTGTAAGAAAACCAAGCCTTTAAAAGTACTTGTCCTCAGGGCTTGGGGCAATAAAAAAATAAAATCTAGGTGAAACACCTTCTATAGGAAAGTTTACTTTTTTTTTTTTGAAAGAACTTGACCAGACAAAGCAAGTAACCAGCAACATGTGCACAATTTACTTGGGCAAACGTCGCCCGTTCCTCCTCAGTGTCATCAGAAGGTACACTAGGAGAACAGAAGGGTTTGATTGAGCTGGTTTCCAAGGAACCATGTCAGAGCCGCTGCGGAGTTAGGAGCTGCGTCCACACAGCAGCCAAATCATGAAGTTGCAGGAGCGGCTGTTGTTAACCCACAGCTAAGAATAACGCTCGACTTTCCAAAATAAGACGAAGAAACGAAGTCCCCAGGCCAAGGATTCGCGGCGGCACAGAGGGGAAAGGGGGCCGCCTGCACTGCCCTCATGACTCAGAACCTGGGGTCCCAGGCGATTCGCGCACGGCCCGCAGGACCGCGCCGCGGGCACCGCGTGAGACTCTCGGGGCCGGCTGGGGGCGGGGAACGAGGGGCGCCCACTCGGGGGGGCGGCAATTTGCAGGTGCGGTAGGCGGCCCCCACACCCACGTTTATCCGGACTGGAGCCCGCACCTCCTGGCCGGGTTTCCGGGTGGTTCGCGCTCCTTCTGAATTAACAGCGAAGTCGCGGCAGGTTCGAGGTAAATCGGGCGAAAAGAGGAGAAAAAGTCTCAGGGGTCTGGGGGCCTCCGCGCCCCAGGGGAGGCGAGGGCCGGGCCAGAGGTGCGAGGGTGGGTGAGGGGTTCTCGCCGCGGGGCCGGGGCCGGGGCCGGGACTCGGGCGATGGGCCTTGCACCGCGCGCCCACGCGGGCCGCCCTACCGTGGCTCTGCAGGATCTCGTGCTTGAGGCCGCCGGTGTAGTCGATGAGCTCCTCCAGGCCGCGCTCGCACAGCTGCCCGTAGCCCGAGAACTTGTGCAGCACCTTCTCCAGCTCGCGCTCCACCGTCACGCACTGATCCATGCCGGAGGCTGCGGCGCTCGGTTCCTCGGCGCCCGGGTGTCCACAGCCGTTCGGCCCGAGCCCCGCCGAGGCCGCGTCCTGCTCCTCGTCGCCCAAGCGGGCGGCGCGGGAGGCTGAGGGCGGCCGAAGCGGCGGGCGCACTAGCCGCGGCGCCGGGGGAGCCCCGCGCAGCCGGAGCCCGCCTGCCCCATGGCGCCCTGGCCCCGCGGCGCGTCGCCGCTGCTCCCGTTCGCTCGCTCCACCCGGCCCCGCGTTTCCGGGCCCCGCTCGCGACGTTAGGGTACCCGCAGCGGCGCGGCCGATTGTTTTTGTTTTCACGGGAACCGACTGATGACCTGGTTCTCCCGGGCGGCACCAAGCGCTGCCGACTGGGGGGAAGGGGATGGCCACCCGGGCGAGGAAAGGAGGCGGCGCGGGCCGTACCAAGCGCACCCTCGGGTGGGGGACGACCCGGGGAGAGCGGGCGGGGGAATGCGACGGGCGCCCACACGCGCCGCTGCTCTAAAGGTGTGGGCCGTACCGCGCGAAAGGCGTGCGAGGGAGAGGGCGAGGGTGGAGCGAGGCCCCAATTGGCCTGAGAAGCTAAATAGGTAACTTTAGAGACAGCCCCAGCGCTCAGAGAGCGCTACAACTACGCTCTCCGTAAACAAGGGGGCGGAAACCGGCCTTCACCACTCCGCCCAGAAGTGGGGAAACCCAACCAATGGGCGCGGGAAGTGTTAAGAAACCAATCCCTCGCCGAGGCGTAAGCCTTCAGCCAATCCAGGCTGAGGGGCCAAACCAACGGGCTCGCTGTTGGAGGGGGTAACTTGGAGAGCGTACCGATCTGGAAAGCCATAGGGGAAAACCAGGCAAAAATACAAAGGGCTGTTTTCCATAGGACGTCGCCCTGACCCCAATTTATTTCGTCTCCTCATCCCTCTTAAGGGAAAGGGGTACCGTCATTCCGAACTCTTGGGCGACGGATCCACCTCCCGGGATGAAAAACCAAGCCAGGCCGCCCGGGCTGGTGCTGCGGCGGGTTGGGGCGCCAATGGGAATTAAAGGCGGGGATGATCAGGCCTGGGCGAGGGGAGCCGCTTGCTGCTGGCGAAAGGCCCGCGCCGGCTGTCAGCGCTACCCCGGGCTTGCGACACCCAGGAAGTCATGTCCCCATCCCCCGCGGGCCCTTTGGCCCCTTGGCCGGGAACCTCTCCTGACGGTGGCCTCGCCCCAGAGCCATGTGCCGGGCAGCTTAGCCGGGTGGAAAGAACACGCGCTGGAGAGCCCGGCAGCCTGGTCCTTGCTCCCTAGGAAGCCTTATGCTATCGGATCGGATCGGCTTTGCCCCCTTGGGTAAATCCTCACAATAACTTGCTATGGCGTCTCCAGCCTTGGCCTAGACCTCCTTGATCATGGTCGGCTGCACTACCTTTGCATTTCTTAAGGAGCCTAGCTAGTTCGTGACTCAGGGCCTCTGCACTTGCCCTTTCCTTGGCCCAGAAAACTCTTCCTCCTGCCTTTTTCATCCTAAAGTTCTCAGCTCACTTGTCCCCTTACAGGGTCCTCCCCTGGCTGACCACACTAATGTACTTCCTCCGCACCGTTAATACCATAACACATTTTATTATTTCCACACCACGTAAACTCTGAAATGATCTGATGTTTTATTTTTCTGTCTGCACCACTTACATAAAACCATGAAGGCAGGCCCCTTGCCTGAGTTTTTTGCCTAGAACAGCCCCTGGCATGAGGTGGTAGGCAATCCTTTTTTTAAAATGAAAGTGGTAACGTTTTTGAGCCTTAACTTCCGTATAACTGAGAAATAATTGAAATTAATAATACTTAACTAAATTGTGAGATAAAGGAGATAATATATGTAAATACCCATAATAGGCTCAGGAAAACCACATGATAAAGGTGGTGGTAGTCATTATTAGGGCAACCCCCAATGATGTTATTTCAGATCTCCCTTCTCCACACTCACCCCATTTTTCTTTCTTCCCTCTTTTCTTGGCAGATGTCTCTGATTCTTACTTCACAGATTAAAAAAAAAAAAAAAAAAAAAAAAAATACAGCTCCAGCAACCTCTGTCACTCTTTTCCAAGTATTGCTGTGTATCATCCATTTTGTGAACATTCTCATGTACCCAAAGGACCAGGAACCCCTTCTCCCTTTCCAGGACAGCCATTAAGGCCTGCGGGCTGCCTTTCACCCCTGTCCAGATCTTCCCCCTCTTTCTCTGCAGTAGGTTCTTCCTTTCTGCTTTCAGCCCAAATGGGTTTGACCTACCTGGGGGAGGAACCTTCATTTAATCCTCCTCAAGCACTCATTTCTTTCCCTGCCAAGCTGCCTAGACAAATCTATGTTTATTCCTCCCTTTTCTTCAAGGATCTCCTTGATAAGCTCAGTCACCCTTTTCTCAGTCTTTTTTTTTTTTTCTTTAAAGGGTTGTTATAGTATGAAATATTCCATTTAAGGCACTCAACAAAATGCCTGGCACAAGGTAAGAGCCATGATAATCCACTGATCTCAAATAATCAGTGACTCCTCATTACCGACAGCTTCAGATCCTCTCTCAAGGATGTGGTCTGCCCAGTGTTGCAACACAGCACAAACCCCTATCCAGGCATGAAGCACTGTTCTACCCTCGGTATGACTTGAGTACAGCTCATTCATACTTTGTCTTCTCCTGGAACACTTTTCTTTATTCTGTTTTTCGAATCCTCCCTTTCTTCAAGTAACAAGTCTTACTTTAACTAGTGACACCTTCTAGAACCTAGGCCTGCACTCTTGAATACCATAATCACCAGCCAGCCACATGTAGCTTTTTTTTTTTTTTTAAGAGATGGAGTCTTGCTCTGTTACTCAGGCTGGAGTGCAGTGGTGCAATCTCAGTTGACTGCAACCTCTGCCTCCCGGGTTCAAGTGATTCTCCTACCTCAGCCTCCTGAGCAGCTGGGACTACAGGCACACACCACCACGCCCAGCTAATTTTTGTATTTTTAGTAGAGACAGGGTTTCACCATATTGGCTTAGCTGGTCTCAAACCCCTGACGTTGTGATCCACCTACCTTAGCCTCCCAAAGTGCTGGGATTACAGGTGTGAGCCATTGCACCCGACCCACATGTAGCTAAATTGAAATATCAGCTAGATAATTTAAAATTTAGTTCCTCAATTGCACTAATCACATTTCAAATAATAACCACATGTAGCTGGTGGCTACTGTATTAATCTGTGCAAAATAATTATTTCCATCACTGTAGAAAGTTTTGTTGGACAGTGCTGATCTAGACCATGACCACAGTCAAGTTACCAGTCCTACGTTTAACTGCTGTAAGACCTCTGTATAAGTCATTTCATGTCTTAGTGCATACTGCCCCCATCTTTTTAGTTAATTTTTCCAAAATGTGCCTTGTTGACTCAACTAGACTATCAGCTTCCAGATCTGGGCTGACTTTTTTTTTTATCTCCCATGATTTAATCAGCATGAAAAGAAGTGCTTGTTAAAGGAAAAAGAATACACAAATTAGAGGAGAAGAGGCTTCAGAGTTAGCTGGGAGAGAAAAATAGTACTTGTAAGGGCAGAGATTTATGTCCCCTCTTTACTTTGTACTGGCCCTTTCAACACAGTGCATAATTGCTTTAAGCCTAAACTGAATTGTCAAAGAAGCACCTCTAGAAACAACAGGGAAACAAATTTAGTTTTCAGAGCAACTGCAAATTAGTTTTCTATAATTGCATTTTCACTACACAACAAAGAACACACACACACACACACACACACACACACACACAAAATCCCACTTTAGTATCAAGAGGACTCCTGCCCCCACATGCTGTTCAGCCTGGAGAAGCTTTAATTGACACTCATTCAGGACTTTGCTCATCTTCCCCTCCACTCCAGATTTGACTCTGTAAAATGTAAGTAAACATTAATCAAAAAAGAAACGAAAAAGAAAACCTTTTGTCTTTCAGCCAAAATACGTATTTATTGTAGGAAAATTAGAAAATACAAATAAGTAAACAGAAATAAAAGTCCCATGAAAGCCCAAGACCCAGAAAAAGAAAATCAGTTTTAACGTTCGGGGTGAATTTCCACAGATTTATTTTTTGTGCATACACATGAACTCATATGCACATTTTTATGAAAGAAAACTCTCATTGTATTTGCTATTTTGTAAACAGCTTTTTTTGTCCTCTTAACATTTCTCCAACAACAACAAAAACAGTTTTTAGAACTGCTTTTGACATCTTTTTAAAAATGCTTAATAGCTGTTACACTAGCTTATAGCTTATTTAACATATCTCATACATGTTCTTTTCACTTTGATTTATTCTTAGAAGACTGAAACCAGAGAGGGACAAGATAGAAAAGGGCAAAATTTCATCTCTTAAATTTGAGAAATTATATTTTTAAAAACTTCTGCTTTTATGCAAAATACACTTTCAGATAAGGGTAAGAAAGACTACGTTTATAATTCTATTAATAAAAATGAATCAGCGAGGTTGGCAAAGACCTTACTAATTTCCTGACTACTCTAGCTCACAACTAATATAAAAGTAAAAGTAAACTGACAAAATGTGTTACTAAAAGAAATAATTGCAAAAAATAGCACTTCTTCTCATTTAAACAAATCAATTTTTATCTTGTTTTGTTTTGTTTTTTAAGAGTCAGTGTCTCGCTGTGTCACCCAGGCCAGAGTGCAGTGGTGCAATTATGGCTCACTGCAGTCTCAAATTCCTGGGCTGAAGCGATTCTCCTGCTTCAGCCTCCCAAGTAATCGAGATTATAGGCGTGAGCTACCCACTATGCCTGGCACATTTTTATCATTTTCAAGTAAAAAATATATATCTATCTGAGACATTTCTGGGAATTGCTGCTATGACCAGTTGAAGTGAAGGGTGAAAGGACAACTATTAGCAAAAAGTCTTGATCTGAATATTTTCTGCATCTTTTGTGTCACCTGTGTGGTTTGGGGCCCATTTGCTGCCTGGATTAATGATACTTGCTCACCATTATGACTGACTCTTAGGGATTGGATGTGCAGTATTGACAGTATTGCACTTCTGTGTCCACCATCCCCGTCTTTCAGCTCCACTAATGTTTGTAGAAGAGAGCCTCTGCTCAGCTGCAAAGCCCTCCTCAGTGTGGCCTTCACCACTCATGAAGTCCAGGGCAGTTCTAGTCTGGTTGCCTACCAGTTAAATTACCCCCTCATAGACTTCCATGAGGACCTCATAGATTTCCATGAATATAGTTCGTAGGCACTGCCCTCGTACCTGGGTGCTTAGCCTGTAGGGGGTTATTTATACCTTTTGAAACCTGCTGTCTCAGGTTTTATTGTCTGAATCTTTTCCTTTCTGGAATCTGGATGTTTTTCTTAGGTTTGTTTCCTGCTCACTGTTGGTGTACTCTACCAGCTGTAGCAGGAAGAGTGCTAGCACTGTAATCTTGAAGTAATTCATTCAACCCCTCTCAGCCTCAGATTCTTTATCTATAAAATGAGAAGCTTGGAATAGATGACCTTTAAGTTCCTTCCAGTTCTAAAATTACAGAGATACCAGGGCTTATTAAGTAACAGGTGAGGTGCAACACAACCAAAAGGAATAGACAGAGGCATCCTTCCTGTTTTTGAAAGCTTGGAGTCTGAATCATTACTTCCTCATTATGGAAATATGATGAGGTTTATTTTTCTGTTTTAGTTTGGATTTTTGATTTTGGTTTTAATAAATAGCTACAATTTATTGAGTGCTTATAACATGCTAGGCATTCTGTTTTAAATGTGTGATTATCTCAGTCCTCAAAGCAACCTTTTAAAGTAAATAATGCCGGGTTTGCTAATAGGAGTACAGGGCTAAAATTCACAAAAATTGTTAACATTTCTCTTACCAGCTTTTTAACCTTAGGTAAGAACCTTAACCAAACTTCATTGTTCTGTTTTGTTTTGTCTTCAATAACAAAGTCGACTCCACCTACCTTGCAACAATATGTATTGAGAAAATACATATCAATGTTGCAAGGTAGATGAAGTAAACATTGTTAAATATATATTTTTAAATTACACATATATTTAAAAATATACACATATTTTTATATATATAATTTTTTAAAGTGCTCACAAATCATGAGGCCCCATAAAAGTGCAGGGTGCTATTATTTCCTCTTATGATTTCACTTTCTGTCTTTCCTTTCTTAGCATATGAATTGTACTTCCTTTTTCAACATTTTTTAGTAGTTGCCCTAAAGTTGCAATATACATTTATAACTAATCCAAGTCCACTTTCAACTAGCACTGTACCACTTCATGGGTAGTGCAAATACTTTACAATAATGAAATATCCCTAATTATTCCCTCCAGTCTCTTGTATAACTGCTGTCATTCTTTGCATTTAAATATAAACTACAATCATTCAATACATCATTGCTATCATTTTGAATAAACTCTTACCTGTTAGATCAACTAAGAAAAAGGTTTTTTTTACTTTATTTTCAACTATGCTTTCTCTATTGCTCTTCCTTTCTCCATGTAGATCAGAATTTCCAACCTACATCATTTTCCTTCTCTCTGAAGAACTTCTTTTAACATTTCTTGCAAGGCAGGTCTACTGGCAACAAATTCCCTCAATTTTCGTTTATCTGAGAAGGTGCTTATTTCTCCTTCGTTGTTGAAGGACAATTCCACAGGATACAGAATTCTACATTGGTGGGTTTTTTCTCAACACTTCAAATACTTCATTCTATTCTCTTCTTGCTTACATAGTTTCTGAGAAGTCCTGATATAGTTCTTATCTTTGTTCTTCTATAACTAAGGTACTTTTCTCCTCTGGCTCTTCCAAGATGTTTTTCTTTATCATTGAATGCTCTGGCATATTTCAAAATAACTTTTTCCTTTCTCCTTCCAGAAACATGGATTTTTTCTCTGATATTCACTGTGAGAACCTGCCAAAGCTCTAAGAGGTAAAACCCACACAAGTGTGAGGACCTTCTAGGACAGCCTCCCCGCACTGCCCCATCCTAGGATTTTTAACTCTCAGACTTGTCCACTGTGAGTCTCAGCATTTCCTCAATTACAGTTTAGGTTTTCCTCATGAGTACTGCTTCACTCAGAGATTTCTGTTTCTGAGATTCTGCTCCAGCATGTTGCAATTCTCTGTATCTGTCTATCTAACCCTCCAGCTCAGGAGGCAGCAGTTTGCCCCGTGACCTCACTTCTGTAAAGAATCTAAGAATACTGGCCTCAGCAACATGGTGAAAACCACCTCTACAAAAAAATACAAAAAATTAGCCAGGCGTGGTGATGTGCACCTATAGTCCCAGCTACTTGTGAGGCTGAGGCAGGAGGATTGCTTGAGCCCAGGAGGTCGAGGCTGCAGTAAGCCATGATTGTGCCCCCACACTCAGCTTGGGCAAAAAGAGACCCTGTCTCAAAACAAAACAAAATCTAAGAAGAGTTTGTTCAGTTTTTGCTTGTTGTTAGGACGGAGTGATGACTTCCAGACTCCTTACATGAACTGGAAACTGGAAGTCTTCTTAAGCATTTAATTCAGCCTGTTTCTATATCTTAGTATGCATCTGTGCAGGGCAAGGTTTGGGTTGTAAATTGATAAAGTACAAAATTCATGGCTTTTGACAACCTGGAGGAGACTCTAGGCAGTAAACTAAAGCAAGTGTTTACAAATGGCCTTTTGAGGCCAAGCACTGTGGCTCACGCCTGTAATCCCAGCACTTTGGGAGGCCAAGGTGGGCAGATTTCTTGAACTGAGGAGTTCAAGACCAGCCTGGGCACCATGGCGAAATGCCATCTCTACAAAAAATATAAAAATTAGCAGGGCATGGTGGCATGTGCCTGTAGTCGCAGCTAGTTGGTAGGCTGAGCCCAGGATGGGCTTGAGCCCAGGAGGTAGAGGTTGCAGTGAACCAAAATCGCAACACTGCACTCCAGCCTAGGCAACAGAGCCACACCCTGTCTCATAAAATAAAATAAAAATGGCCTTTTGAGACTTCTGGCTCTACCAAGATAGAGTCGTCCCATTTTTCCTAGGCCCTCCCAGAAAAACCTGGACATAACACAAAAAACAAGCATAGGAAGACTTTGAAAGGGGGAAAGAAGTCAGACTCCCTAGGCATCTCAAGACTTGAGGAATCACATGTGGTAAATTCCCTAGTTTCCTCATTTCCTTCTAAATTTCAGACAAGGCACTACAGAATTCTGCAGCCCTGCACCATGAATAGGCACAGACAAAACAAAGACCCATGGAAAGCCCGTTTTCCCTAGTCAAAGAATAGAAAAAAGTGTGGCCCAGCAATGAAAAACCTCATCAGCTTCTTCCCTAGTCCAGCCAAACACTGATGGAACAACTGCATTCCCCAATACGCAACCCCCAGCAGTTTCAGCAGAGCCAACCAGGAAGTTGACCTTCCACCCTACCCCTTAACCTATGGAAGTGGGAGGCAGCTCTCCAGTTCCCTGTGGGTGACTTTGGTAGGCCTGACTGGGAGCTGACCTTTTATTCCCTACCTTATAGAAGCAGGCAGTGCTCCAGTTCCCCCAGCAGATTGAGCAAGGGGGATTGACCAAGCTTACATCCCCAATCAGAGGCATCAAGGTGGTTGAAGTTGGTGCCATACTTTCACTGGGATGTTGTCAGTGGAACAATAGGAGAGCTGAACTTCCAGCCCACCATTTGCAATAAGGCCATGTGAGTCAGTACTTCAGTTTTGTCAAGGTACTGTCAGTGGGGCCCAGAGGGAAGCTGAACATGCCTGTGAAGAAGAAGGAAGGAAGAAAGAAGAAGAAGAAGAATTATTAAATAGGATAGGAATCCAAACTCTTATAATATGCTATCCAAAATATCCAGGATACAATAAAAAATCATTCATCCAAGAACCAGGAAAATCACAACATGGATGAGAAAAGCAATCAACAGCTGTCAAATGATGAGATAAATCAAGTGTTGAAATTATCTAACAATGGTATTAAAATAGCATCATAAAATGCTTCAATAATCATTCAAATTCTCTTGAAACAAAAATTTAAAACCCAGCAAAAAAAATTTATTAAAGAATTAAATGAAAATTATAGAACAGAAAACAGAAAGGTACAAGTAAAATTTTAAAACTTGCTATATGGGTTCAATAGTAGAGTGAAGATACCATATGATAGAATCAGTGAATTGAGGACAGACCAGTATAACTTATCCAATCTGAACAATAGAGATAGGGGAAATAATGAACAGTGTCTCAAGGATCTGCAGGATATTTAAAAGGAAAAAGAATATTCAAAGAATAGCTGAAAATTCCCCTTACTTGGCAAAAGAGATGAACCTTCAGATTCAGGAAGCTGAACAAATCCCAAGTAGGATAAAGTGAAAGAAATCCATGATGCTAAGACATGTGATAATTAAACTTCTGAAGGTTGAAGATAAAGAAAAAATATTGATACTCAAAACAGCCAGGGGGAAATGATGCATTATTGATAGGGGAGAACCAATTCAAGTGACAGCAGATTTTTAACTTGAAACCATGGAGACCAGAGGGAAGTGCCATAACATTCTTCAAATACTGAACTAAAAGAATTGTCTACCCAGAATCCAATGACCAGTGAAAATGTCCTTCAGTAATGAAAGGGAAATGGAGACATCTCAGATGAAGGAAAGGTAAGAGAATGTGTCACCAGCAGACCTACCAAAAAGAATGGCTAAAGAAATTTTCTAAACAGAAAGGAAGTTATAAAAGAAGGAAACTTGAAACACCAGGGAGGAAAACCACAGCAAAAATATGGGTATATACAATAAATTTTCCTCCTCTTGAGTTTTTAAAATTTCTAAATTGGTATTGGAAGCAAAAATTATAGCATTGTTTGATGTAGTTCTAAATGTATGTGGAGAAAATATACAAGACTATTATAAACAGGGCCACAATGTAAAGGGAGGTAAGGTTTCTATACTGAAACTGGTAAAATGACACCAGTAGACTGTGATGAATATATATATTACACATATACTACACATATGTAGTATATATTACACATATACTACACATATATACATATATTACATATATACTACATATGTGTAGTATATATTACATATATACACACACATAACAATATATACATATATGTAGTATATATTACATATATAATATATGTAGTATATATTACATATATTATATATGTAACATATATTATATATACTATATATAACAATATATACATATGTAATATATATATTACATTACATATGTATATGTAATGTAAAACTTAGAGCAACCACTAAAAAAATATACAAAGGGATGCAATAAAAACATTGTAGATAAAAGGGAAGGGGTATTATTGTTTAATGGGTAGAGAATTTCTCTTTGGGGTGATGAAAAGATTCTGGAGATGGATAGTGGTGATGATTGAACGAATAACCCACAGGATGGCAGGAAACAGGAAATGAGATACATGAAAACAAAGAGAACAGCAAAGAGAACAACAAAACAAAAAAAAAAAATGGCATACATAAGCCCTACCATGTAATTACATTAAATGTAAATGTACATTTGCAAACATAACAATTAAAAGATGAGATTGGCAGAGTGGATTAAAAACCAGGTGCTGTGGTGCATACCTGTAATCACAGCTACTCAGGAGGCTGAGGCAGGAGGATCACTTCAGCCCAGGAGTTTGAGACCAACCCTGGGCAGCATAGCGAGACTCTGACTCAAAAGAAAAAAAAAAAATGACCCAAGTCTATGATGTCTACAATAAGTTCATTTCAAATATAATGATACAGGCAGGTTGAATGTAAAAAGATATGTAAACATAATCAGAAGAAAACATAAATGGCTATATTAATATCACACAAAGAAGACTTCAGAGCAAAGAAAATTACCAGTGACAGAATTGGATGTTATATGATGATAAGAGGGTCAATCCACCAAGAAGACATGGCAATTCAAAATATGTAAGCACTAGACAACAGAACAGCAAAATATGTGAAATAAAAAACTGATAGAACTGGAAGGAGAAATAGATCAATTCAAAATAATAGTTGGAGACTTCAACACCCATCTATCAACAATTGATAGAACAACTAGACAAAATCAGCAAGAATATGAAAAAACTCAACATCACCACCAACAGACATGATTTAATCATTATAGAATACTCCACCCGATAACACCAAGAATACACATTCTTTTTCAGTGCCCGTGAAACATATACCAACATAGATCATATTCTGAGCCATAGAACAAAACTCAACAAATTATAAAAAATTGAAATTTGTTAATTTGTTCAATTGAAATTGAAGTTATATTCTGTGAGCACAATGGAATCGAACCAGAAACAATAACAGAAAGATAACAGGAAAATCTCCAAACACTTGGAAACTAAACAGCACATTTCTACATAATCCATGGGTCAAAAAGGAAGTCTCACTTCACGACACAAGAAAAAGAAGAGCAAAATAAACTCAAAGCAAGCAGAAGGAAGGAAATAATAAAGAAAAAAACAAATTGAAAACAAAAACAATAGAGAAAAATCAGTAAAACAAAATTAGCAAGCCCTCTAGCAAGACTGACAAAGAATAAAACACAGAAGAGACTAATTACCAATACCAGAAATAAAACAAAGAATATCACTACATACCCTGCAGACTTCAAAGAATAAGGGAATACTAGACAACTCTACACAGGTAAATTTAACAACTTAGATGAAATGATCCAGTACTCAAAAAACACAAATTACCATAACTCACTCAATATGAAATAGATTGTTTGAACAACCCTCTAGCTTTTCATGAAATTGAATTCATAATTTTAAAACTCTCAAAGAAGAAACCTCCAGGCTCAGAAGGTTTCACTGGAGAATTCTGCCAAACCTTTAAAGAAGAACTAACACCAATTCTGTGCAATTTCTCCCAAAAAATACGAGGGGAGGGAATACTTCCCAATTCATTTTATGACACTAGTATTACCCTGAAACCAAAACCAAAGATTATACACCAAAAGAAAACTATAGACCAGTATCTCTCATGAACTTAGTAAAAAAAAAAAAAAACAAAATAGTGAATGGATTCTAGCAATATAGAAATAGAATTCTATACCATGACCTAGTGAAGTTTATTCTAAATAAATGGAAAACCATACTATGTTCATGAATTAGAAGACTCAATTTAGTGAAAATGTCAATTATTTCCAAATGGATTGCTGTAGGTTTACTGTGATTCCAATTGAAATCTCTGCAAGATGTTTTATAATATTGATAAGCTTATCTTAAAATTTATATGGAAAGGTGCAGGCCTTAGAATAGCTAAAACAATTTTGAAAAAGAAGAATAAAGTAGTAAAAATCACTCTAGTTTTAATATATGTCAATATATGTAATATAGTAAGGATACAGTAACTAAGACTGGGTGGTATTGGCACAGACATAGACACATAGATCGATGGAATATAGAGAACTCAGAAATAGACCTGCACATATATGCTCAAAGTGATTTTTGACAAAGGTACAAAAGCAATTCAATAGAAAAAGGATAACTTTTTCAGCAAACAGTGCTAGAATAATTGGGTATGCATAGCCCCTCCCCCCCAAAAAAGAGAGAACCTCAACCTAAGTCTCACACTTTTAACTTAAAATGGATTACTGATTTAAATTTAAAACATGTAGGCTAAGTGCAGTGGCTCACGCCTGTAATTCCAGCACTCTGGGAGACTGAGGCAGGTGGATCACCTGAGGTCAGGAGTTTGAAACCAGCCTGGCCAACAGGGTGAAACCCTGTCACTACTAAAAATACAAAAATTAGCTGGGTGTGGTGGTGGGCACCTGTAATCTCCGCTACTCAGGAGGCTGAGGCTGGGAGAATCACTTCAACCCAGGAGGCTGAGGTTGTAGTGAGCTGAGATCATACCACTGCACTCCAACCTGGGCAACAGAGTGAGACTCAGTCTCAAAAATAAATAAATAAATAAAACATTTAATGTAAAATGTAAAACTTAGAAAAAATATATGAAAATCTTTGAAACATAGGACTAGACAAAGGGGTCTTAAATTTGACACCAAAAGCACAGTCTATGAAAAGTTGTTAAACTGAACTTCATCAAAATTAAAAACTTTTGCTCTGCAAAGGATTCTGTGAAGACGTTGGAAAAAACAAAATACAGGCTGAGAGAATGCCTTTGCAAACCACATATCCTGCTAAGGACTTGTATCTAGACTATATACATAGAACTGTCAAAACTCAAGAGTACAAAAAATCCTATCAGAAAAAGGTAAAGGACATGAACATACATTTCATTAAAGAGGCTATACAGATGGCAAATAAGGACATGAAAAGAATTCAACAATTACTAGTTATTAGCAAAATACAAATGTATACCACAATGAGATACTGCTACACACCTATCAAGATGGCTAAAATAAAATATAGTAATATACCAAATGCTGCTGAGGATGCAGAAAAATTGGGATTACTTATACGTTGCTGGTGGGAGTATAAAAAGATACAGCCACTCTGGAACAGAGTGTGGTGTTTTGTTTCATTTACAAAACTAAACATGCATTCAGCAATTACATTCTTGGGCACTTATGTTCCCACAAAAACCTGTACACAAATGCTCATATAAACTGTATTTGTGATAGCCCTACATAAGAAACAACCCAAATGACCTTTGGTGGGTGAACAGTTAAACTATGGTACATCCATGCCATGGAATACTACTCAGCAATAAATTGGAATGAACTATTAATACCACAACAACGTGGATGAATCTCAAAGGAATTATGCTGAGTGAAAAAAGTCAGCCTCAAAAGATTCTTTTTATATAGTGTTCTTGAAATGACAAAACTGTAGAAATGAAGAACAGATTGGTGTTTGCTGGGGACTGGGGACAATAAGAGGGATAGAAATGGCTGTGGCTACAGAAGTGTAGCATGAGGGATCCTTGTGATGGAACAGTTCTGTACTTTAATTGTGGTGCTCACACGATTCTATGCACATGAAGTAAGCACATACACACACAAGTGCGTGTAAAACTGAAGAAAATGGAATAAATTCCATGGACTGCATCAATGTTAATTTTTTGGTTGTAATGTCTTGCTGTAGTTATGCAAAATGTTATCATTGGGGGAAACTGGGCTAAGGGTATATGGGATCGCTCTGCATTACTTCTTACAACTGCATTTAATCTACAATTATCTCAAAACCATTTTAATGACCCTTAAGGATAATTATGATAATGAGGGGAAAAGGCAACCACTCTTTTTATGTCCCTAGTTATATCTACAGCCTCTTCTCTCTGTTTTTAGTGTTGCCTCTTTTAATTTTTCCAGTGAATAATTAATCCCCCCTTTTTTCTGTTCTCATTTTTCTGTCATATTTGGGTCTGATGTGAGATTATTTATTTATATTTTTATTTTTTGGAGTCAGAGTCTTACTCTATCCCCCAGGCTGGAGTGCAGTGGTGCAATCTCAGCTCACTGCATCCTCCATTTCCCAGGTTCAAGTGGTTCTCATGCCTCAGCCTCCTGAGTAACTGGGATTATGGGCGCCCACCACCACACCCGGCTAATTTTTGTATTTTTAGTAGAGACAGGGATTCACCATGTTGGCCAGGCTGGTCTCAAACTCCTGACCTCAGGTGATCCACCCACCTCGGCCCTCCAAAGTGCTGGGGTTACAGGCGTGAGCCACCGCACCCAGCCAAGATTATTTGAAGTTACATTTAAATATAGAAACTTGATTGTGGTTCTCAGACTTATGACTGATCTTCGCCTTATTCCCAAGAGCAGTGGACAGCACTATAGTGGTTGGGCACTCCAAGTAGACAGCACGTAGACAGTGTGTAAACAATGTGCTTCTGTTGCTCCAAGAGACAAGTGCCTCCATTATTAATCTCCTAAATCACCTCATGTCAAAACAAACATTGATTTTTCTGCTCAACTTATTCTGAGCCTCTGTCCTGCACTTGGTTCAGAATCAGGAATTACACTTTTCTTAAAAAGAGTAATGGTTTACTAGAATTCAGAGAGGTGGTGTTTATCAAGAGAAATGAAGGTCAGAATAGGAAGAAGACCACGCTGCCTGATTACAAACATTTGAAAGGAATAGTAACAGTCAGTCTGTGCTCCCATACCTTAACATACGCTATTCCATCTGACTGGAATCCCTTTCCTCCATCTTTCAAATCCTACTTAGATGTCTGCAAATCCTCTGACCCTTTTATCCTACAGATACAATCATTCTCCATGCTGTAGTACTTCCATAAAGCATACATACTTCTATTGTGGTATATGAAATGGCAAGAGGCAGTACAAATGAATGTGAAATCTGGCACCAAACTGAGTTTGACACTCTACTGTGTGACCATGAGCAAGTTATTTAACCTCATGTTGCCTTAATTTCTTTATAAAATGGTGATAGTAATAATACCTAATAGAGTTATGGTAAAGATGAAATGATTGACCGGGCATGGTGTCTCACGCCTGTAATCCCAGCACTTTGGGAGGCCAAGGTGGGGAGAACTCTTGAGGTAAGGAGTTTGAGACCAACCTGCCTAACATGGCAAAACCCCATCTCTACTAAAAGTACAAAAAAAAAAAAAAAAAAAATTGGCTGAGCATGGTGGTGGAAGCCTGTAATCCCAGCTACTCAGGAGGCTGAGGCAGAGAATCACTTGAACCCAGGAGGTGGAGGTTGCAGTTGCAGTGAGCTGAGATCGTGCCACTGCACTCCAGCCTGGGTGACAGAGCAAGACACTGTCTCAAAAAAAAAAAAAAAAAAAATTGATTGGCCAGGAGTGGTGGCTCATGCCTGTAATCCCAGCACTGTGGGAGGCCAAGGTGGGTGGATTGATTGAGCTCAGGAGATCAAGACCACCAGCCTGGGAAACATGTCAAAACTCCATCTCTACAAAAAATACAAATATTAACTGGGTGTGGTGACATGCACCTATATTTCCAGCTACTTGGAAGGCTGAGGTGGGAGGATTACTTGAGCCTGGGGAGTTTGAGGCTGCAGTGAGCTGTGATCATGCCACTTCACTCCAGTATGGGTGACAGAGTGAGACCCTGTCTCAAAAAATAAATAAAAATGACTAATGATTAATTAAATGTAAAATGCTTAGAAGCATCTCTGGCATATGGTAAATACTATACTTGTTAGTTATTATTTTTATTTATGTTCTTAGTTTACTTAATTAGACCATATGCTACTTGAAGGCAGTGTAAATTAAGCTCTAAATTACTCCAAAGTTACTCCAAAACTTGACTTAACATTGTCTTGCCCGGCGCAGTGGCTCACGCCTATAATCCCAGCACTTTGGGAGGCTGAGGCGGGTGGATCACGAGATCAAGAGATCGAGACCATCCTGGCTAACACGGTGAAACCCTGTCTCTACTAAAAATACAAAAAATTAGCTGGGCCTGGTGGCAGGCACCTATAGTCCCAGCTACTCAGGAGGCTGAGGCAGGAGAATGGCGTAAAGCCAGGGGGCGGAGCTTGCAGTGAGTCTCCTGCCACTACATTCCAGCCTGGGTGACAGAGCGAGACTCTGTCTCAAAAAAAAAAAAAAAAAAAAATTGTCTCACAAGTGGGTCAGGGATCTGGGAGTGCTTAGCTGGGTCACTCACAGCATGCAATTAAGGTGTTGGCTGAGCCTGCAGTCATCTGAAGACTTCATCTGTTTTCAAGCTCACTGATGTGGTTGTTGGCAGGATTCAAGTCCTCATGAGTTGTTGGATTCAGCCTCAGTTCTTCACTAATTATTGGCCAGAGGCCACTCTCAGTTCTTTGCCACATAGGGCTTGTCCATGGGGTGCTTACAACGAGGCGCTGGCCCCCCTCAGAATAAGCAAGCAAGAGAGCAAGACAGACGTCACCCTATTTTTATAACCTAATCTCAGAAGTGACTCACCTTTCTGGCATTCTATTTGTTAGAAGCAAGTCACTAGATCCAGGCCACAATCAAGGTGAGGGAGTTATACAAGAGCAAGAATAAGAGGAGGCTGCTGTCACTGGGAGCCATCTAGGGGCTGCCTACCCCAGTCTATCTTCTGACATCTGTGATTCACATTCCACATGTACAATATACTCACTGCCTCCTGAAGTCCCCCAGAGCCTCATCCCATTGTACATAGGTGACTGTAACTTATTTGGTATTGCCTAGTTTTTCTTCTAGGGTTTTTATGATTTTAGGTCTAACATTTAAGTCTTTAGTCTATCTTGAATTATTTTTGTATAAGGTGTAAGGAAGGAATTCAGTTTCAGCTTTCTACACAGGGCTAGCCAGTTTTTGCAGCACCATTTATTAAATAGGGAATCTTTTCCCCATTTCTTGTTTTTGTCAGGTTTGTCAAAGATCAGATGATTGTAGATGTGTGGTGTTATTTCTGAGGCCTCTGTTCAGGTCCATTGGTCTATCTCACTGTTTTGGTACCAGTACCATGCTATTTTGGTTACTTTAGCCTTGTGGCATAGTTTGAAGTCAGTAGTGTGATGCCTCCAGCTTTGTTCTTTTTGCTTAGGATCGTCTTGGCAATGAAGGTTCTTTTTTGGTTCCATATGAAATTTAAAGTAGTTTTTTCCAAATCTGTGAAGGAAGTCATCGGTAGCTTGATGGGGATGGCATTGAATATATAAATTACCTTGGGCAGTATGGCCATTTTCACAATATTGATTCTTCCTGCCCATGAGCATGGAATGTTCTTCCATTTGTTTATGTCCTCTTTTATTTTGTTGAGCAGTGGTTTGTAGTTCTCCTTGAAGAGGTCCTTCACATCCCTTGTAAGTTGGATTCCTAGGTATTTTATTCTCTTTGTAGCAATTGTGAATGAGAGTTCACTCATGATTTGGCTCTCTGTCTGTTATTGGTGTATAGGAATGCTTGTAATTTTTGCACATTAATTGTGTATCCAGAGATTTTGCTGAAGTTGCCCTACAGCTTGAGGAGATTTTTGTAGTGAGATGATGGGGTTTTCTAAATATACAATCATGTCATCTGCAAAGAGGGGTAATTTGACTTCCTCCTTGTCTAATTGAATACGCTTTATTCCTTTCTCTTGCCTGATTGCCCTGGCCAGAACTTCCAACACTATGTTGAATAGGAGTCACGAGAGAGGGCATCCCTCTCTTGTGCCGGTTTTCAAAGGGAATGCTTCCAGTTTTTGCACGTTCAGTACGATATTGGCTGTGGATTTGTCATAAATAGCTCTTATTATTTTGAGATATGTTCCATCAATACCTAGTTTATTGAGTATTTAGCATGAAGGCTGTTGAATTTTGCCACTTAGAATTTATTTACCTATTCAAGCCTCAGCAATGGTGGACACCCCTCCCCCTGCCAGGTGGCTGCCTCACAGGTCGATCTCGGCCTGCTGTGCTAGCGGTGAGCAAGGCTCCATGGGCGTGGGACGCACCAAGGCAGGCATGGGATATAATCTCCTGGTGTGCCATTTGCTAAGACTATTGGAAAAGCACAGCATTTGGGCAGGAGTGTCCTCATTTTCCAGGTACAGTCTGTCACAGCTTCCCTTGGCTAGGAAAGGGAAATCCCCCGACCCCTTGCCGTTCCCGGGTGAGGTGATGCCCTGCCCTGCTTCAGCTCACCCTCTATGGGCTGCACCCACTGTCCAGCCAGTCCCAATGAGATGAACCAGATACTTCAGTTGGAAATGCAGAAATCACTGTCTTATGTGTCGACCATGCTGGGAGCTGCAGACCGGAGCTATTCCTATTGGGCCATCTTGGAATGGAATCCCCCTTTGTTCTTTTAAAACTATATATGCCTATAATCCCAGCACTTTGGGAGGCCAAAGTGGTTGGATCACCTGGGATCAGGAGTTCAAGACCAGCCTGGCCAACATGGCAAAACCCCATCTCTATCAAAAGTACAAAAATTAGCCGGGCATGGTGGTGCATGCCTGTTATCCCAGCTACTTGGGGGGCTGAGGCAAGAGGATTGCTTGAACCGGAGGATCACTGAACTGGAGGTTGTAGTGAGCTGAGATCATGCCACTGCATTCCTGCCTGGGTAACAGACTCTCTCTCTATATATATATATATGTATAGTCTGATATATACATCGCTGTGCTCAGTAGTGAGCACCTGTAGTCCCAGTTACTTGAGAGGTGGAGGCAGTAGGCTCCCTTGAGCCCAGGAGTTTGTTTCTAGCCTGGACAACATAGTAGGACACCATCTCAATTGATTGATAGGTGGATAGATAGATAGATAGATAGATAGATAGATAGAAGCAATTTTACAATATCAACAGCAAAAAAAAAAAAAAATACGCTATTGATTGCTTCATCTTTCCTTGAGTAGGCTTTTCACTTCTATTTCTTTTCTTCTATTTTTATCTTTTGGTTAATGTTTCATGCTCCTCAGCTTGGGATAAATCCATCTGCCTTGACCTGATTACCCTAAGTTGCATAGTAGATGCAACCTACTACCCCAATTTAGATGTACAAAGTAACCCCATTTGCATAGTATTTGACTGCTCACAGATTAAAAGGTATACACTAGTAATACATGAATTTATTACAGCCTCCCCTTATGGATTTTATCTTAAAGTAACAGTATGTGCACTGACAGTGAGAGTTGCACAGCTTCATTGATGGGTAATTGGAAATGCATCAAAATATCTTTAAAATATTCCTACCCTTTGACTAGGCAATTTCTCTTTCAGACAGTTTCCACTAAGAAAATTGTCATGATAATTTGTCAAATCATGATAATTTGTTGAATCATGTGGTAGGATTAAAGATGGTCAGAAAAGCCCTTTAGAATATCAAATAATTGAAAATGTCCACAATTATGGGATTAGTTAAATAGATGATGATATACCTATACAAAGATTAATGGTGTTGCAGAAATCCATCAACTGAAATGAAAAAAAATTCAGAATCTATCGTCAAGTAAAAAAAATAAATTTACAAACAATACATATGTGTGCCATTATCCCATTTTTGTTTCTTTTTAAAACTGCCTAGAAAAAGTTCTGGAAAGATATTCATTAAGGGATTAATAGATAGGTGGGGTTGTAAGGCTTCTGTACTCTCATCTTGTTTGATCACATTTTTCTGTTTTTCTCAGAAGATCACAAATTACCTGTGTAGTCAAATGACAACAATAAAAAATGTCTTGATGGCCGGAAGGGAAATACCTTAAGTGAAGCGTTAATTGCCTTGCCTATCCAGATAAGTAGTCACCTGCTTCTCTCAGACCACTAAAAAGTGTTACAATGTGGGCCTGCCCTTCTGACACAAGGAAATATGTCTTTAGAAAACAGATCTTCTCATGTTATACCCTGACCACCTCCACTGTTATAACTGTAAAGGTGTGAGGAACTACAGGTTTCTCATCTGGAGGCCCTGATGCAGACAGTTTGGTCCTAATTCAGTAGATTTGCCTGTTTCCTAAAGGAATGAAATCTGCATACCTTCCTGCCTGCCTCCAGAATTCAATAATATTTTATTAAAATTTGTTACTGTTTCCTTACAAAACAAGCTCTTTATTTTTAAATTCTCTAAAATACATGGCAAAATATGGCAAAGAATCCTATATATCTTAGGTCCTCTTAATTCTAGCCTCTGTCTACATGAATTTGGACTATCATTGCCCTACTATAAAATAACCATTTTCAGCATCATCATCAATTGTATTATTGAGAATATACAATGTGCTCAGCACTGGACTGGGTACTCTATATGCACTATTCAATTTGAAATTCCCAACCCATTTTGAAGCAGGTGCTGTTATTAGCCCAGTTGGTGAGCCCAGTTGAGAAGTGAAGCTAACTCAACACTTCCCCACTTCCTAACAATATTCTGGAAAATAGGGGTATGGAGGCTACTTACTTATAGGATGGTTGTGAATTTTAGATAAGTGAATACATGGCTGTAAGGACATGACTGCACTGCAGCCAGGCAGACATAGGTGGAGGCAAACATCCTGCATGACTCAGCATGATTGGAGCACAGGCGCACAATTTCGTGCATTATATAATCACAGCTATGTAGCCATAAGATGGGAAAGCTCATCACCTGGCACTGAGCCATTATTTTCTGTGAGGTGTATAAATGCAGCACCAACACTGTGACAGTGGGGCTGAATAAAGCCATGTCCCATCTACCTGCTGTCTCTCAAGTGTTCTTCTAGCTCCCTGCCCTCCCCCCTCCCCACCCGTCCACCCACTCCCCTTGGGCCTTAGCTGGGGCTTGAAACTGATAATGGCTAACACAAATAAAGCTACTACGCACATTTATGCAAGTCTTTGTTTGGATATATGCATTATTATCTCTTGGGAAAATACCCAGCAGGGGAATGGCTAGGTGACACAGTAGGGATAGGTTTAACTTTAAAAGTAAAAAATACATAAAACCTGCCAAATAGTTTTTCCAAAGTGGATATCCATTTTATAATTCCACCAGCAGTGTGTGAGAGTTCCAACACTAGGAATACTGAGTTTTTTAATCTTAGCCATTCTAGTGAGTATGTAAAGGTATCTCATTATGGTTTTAATTTGTATTTTCCTAATGGTTAATGATGTTGAAAACCTTATTATATGTTTATTTGCCAACCATGTGTCTTCTACTGGGTATATACCCAAAGGATTATAAATTATTCTACTACAAAGACACATGCACACGTATGTTTATTGCGGCACTATTCACAATAGCAAAGACTTGGAATCAACCCAAATGTCCATCTGTGACAGACTGGATTAAGAAAATGTGGCACATATACACCATGGAATACTATGCAGCCATAAAAAAGGATGAGTTTGCGTCCTTTGTAGGGACATGGATACAGCTGGAAACCATTATTCTTAGCAAACTATCACAAGAAGAAAAAACCAAACACCGCATGTTCTCACTCATAGGTGGGAACTGAACAATGAGATCACTTGGACTCGGGAAGGGGAACATCACACACTGGGGCCTATCATGGGGAGGGGGAGGGGGGAGGGATTGCATTGGGGAGTTATACATGATAGAAATGATGAATTGATGGGTGCTGACGAGTTGATGGGTGCAGCACACCAACATGGCACAAGTATACATATGTAACAAACCTGCATGTTATGCACATGTACCCTAGAACTTAAAGTATAATTAAAAAAATAATAATAATAATAATAAATAGTTCTCTAACTTTTGCATGGGTTGCTGGTTTGCTTATTACTGAATTTTGAAAGATTTTATATATTCTGGATCCACAACCTTTTATATCAGTTATATATTTTATTTATTTATTTATTTATTTATTTATTTATTTATTTATTTATTTATTT
>NC_045448.1:90107854-90110388 GCF_002776525.5 Piliocolobus tephrosceles | reverse complement strand
TTTATTTATTTATTTATTTATTTATTTATTTATTTATTTATTTATTTTTGAGATGAAGTCTCATTCTGTCACTCAGGCTGGAGTGTAGTATAGATCTCAGCTCACTGCAACCTCCACCTCCCAGGTTCAAGTGATTCTCATGTCTCACCTCCCAAGTAGCTGGGACTACAGGCATGCACCACCACACCTGGCTAATTTTTGTATTTTTAGTAGAGATGGGGTTTCACTATGTTGGCCAAGCTGTTCTCAAACTCCTGGCCTCAAGTGATCTGCCCACCTCAGCCTCCCAAAGTGCTGGGATTACAGGTATGAGTCAGTGTGCCTAGCCCAGATATATGATTTTAAAATATTTTCTCTCTGTCCGTGGCTTCTTTTTTCATTCTCTCAACAGTGTCTTCCAAAGAGTAGAAGTGTTTAATTTTAAGTCCAATTTATTAATTTGGGTTTTTAAAAAAATTAATTCCACTTTTGATAATATACCTAAGAAATGTTTATATAACCCAAGATCACAAAGATTATCTACTTTGTTTTTTTCTGGAAATTTTATACTTTTAGATCTATTTTGAGTAAATTTTTATATACGGTACAGGCATGGATTGAAGTAGTTTTGTTTTGTTTTGTTTTTGCATCTGAATATCTCCTATTGTTCTAGCACCATTTGATGGCAAAGCTTTCCTTTCTCCACTAAATTTCCTGTACCTTTGTAAAAAATCAGTTGTCCATGTATACCTGGGTTTATTGCTAGTATCTCTATTCAGTTTTACTAATCTATTTTTCTGATTTTGTGCTGATGCTACACTGCCCAGATTACTATAGTTTTATAATAATTTTGAAATCAGGTAGTGTTAGTTCTCTGACTTTATCATACATTTTCAAATGTTATAACTATTTCAGATCCTTTGTATTTCCATATGAACTTTAGAATCAGCTTGTCGGCCTGAACTCCTGGCCTGAAGTGAGCCTCAGCCTCTCAATATTACCCTTTTTTTAATTGTTGGATTTGATTTGCTAAGATTTGGTTTAGAAATTTTGTGTGGTGGCTCACACCTCTAATCCCAGCAGTCTGGGAGGCCAAGGTAGGTGGATGACCTGAGGTCAGGAGTTCAAAACCAGCCTGGCCATGGTGAAACCCCATCTCTGGCAAACTGGATAAGAGTCAAGACCCATCAGTCTGCTGTCTTCAGGAGACCCATCTCACATGCAGAGACATACATAGGCTCAAAATAAAGGGATGGAGGAAGATCTACCAAGCAAATGGAGAACAAAAAAAAGCAGGGGTTGCAATCCTAGTCTCTGATAAAATAGACTTTAAACCATCAAAGATCAAAAGAGACAAAGAAGGCCATTACATAATGGTAAAGGGATCAATTCAACAGGAAGAGCTAACTATCCTAAATATATATGCACCTAACACAGGAGCACCCAAATTCATAAAGCAAGTCCTTAGAGACTTACAAAGAGACTTAGATTCCCATACAATAATAATGGGAGACTTCAACACTCCACTGTCAACATTAGACAGATCAACGAGACAGAAAGTTAACAAGGATATCCAGGAATTGAACTCTCTGCACCAAGCGGACCTAATAGACATCTATAGAACTCTCCACCCCAAGTCAACAGAATATACATTCTTCTCAGCACCACATTGCACTTATTCCAAAATTGACCACATAATTGGAAGTAAAGCACTCCTTAGCAAATGTAAAAGAACAGAAATTATAACAAACTGTCTCTCAGACCACAGTGCAATCAAACGAGAACTCAGGACTAAGAAACCCAATCAAAACCACTCAACTAAATGGAAACTGAACAACCTGCTCCTGAATGACTACTGGGTACATAATGAAATGAAGGCAGAAATAAAGATGTTCTTTGAAACCAATGAGAACAAAGATACAACATACCAGAATCTCTGGGACACATTTAAAGCAGTGTGTAGAGGGAAATTTATAGCACTAAATGCCCACAAGAGAAAGCTGGAAAGATCTAAAATTGACACTCTAACATCACAATTAAAAGAACTGGAGAAGCAAGAGCAAACACAATCAAAAGCTAGCAGAAGGCAAGAAATAACTAAGATCAGAGCAGAACTGAAGGAGATAGAGACACAAAAAGCCCTCCAAAAAATCAATGAATCCAGGAATTGGTTTTTTGAAAAGATCAACAAAATTGACAGACCGCTAGCAAGACTAATAAAGAAGAAAAGGGAGAAGAATCAAATAGATGCAATAAAAAATGATAAAGGGGATATCACTGCGGACCCCACAGAAATACAAACTACCATCAGAGAATACTATAAACACCTCTACGCAAATCAACTAGAAAATCTAGAAGAAATGGATAATTTCCTGGACACTTACACTCTCCCAAGACTAAACCAGGAAGAAGTTGAATCCCTGAATAGACCAATAGCAGCCTCTGAAATTGAGGCAATAATTAATAGCCTACCAACTAAAAAAAGTCCAGGACCAGATGGATTCACCACTGAATTCTACCAGAGGTACAAGGAGGAGCTGGTACCATTCCTTCTG
>NC_045448.1:90107043-90107844 GCF_002776525.5 Piliocolobus tephrosceles | reverse complement strand
GAATGGGAGAAAATTTTTGCAATCTACTCATCTGACAAAGGGCTAATATCCAGAATCTACAAAGAACTCGAAAAAATTTACAAGAAAAAAACAAACAACCCCATCAAAAAGTGGGGAAAGGATATGAACAGACATTTCTCAAAAGAAGACATTCATACAGCCAACAGACACATGAAAAAATGCTCATCATCACTGGCCATCAGAGAAATGCAAATCAAAACCACAATGAGATACCATCTCACACCAGTTAGAATGGCAATCATTAAAAAATCAGGAAACAACAGGTGTTGGAGAGGATGTGGAGAAATAGGAACACTTTTACACTGTTGGTGGGATTGTAAACTAGTGGAACCATTATGGAAAACAGTATGGCAATTCCTCAAGGATCTAGAACTAGATGTACCATATGACCCAGCCATCCCACTACTGGGTATATACCCGAAGGATTATAAATCATGCTGCTATAAAGATACATGCACACGTATGTTTGTTGCGGCACTATTCACGATAGCAAAGTCTTGGAATCAACCCAAATGTCCATCAGTGACAGACTGGATTAAGAAAATGTGGCACATATACACCATGGAATATTATGCAGCCATAAAAAAGGATGAGTTTGCATCCTTTGTAGGAACATGGATGCAGCTGCAAACCATCATTCTTAGCAAACTATCACAAGAACAGAAAACCAAACATCACATGTTCTCACTCATAGGTGGGAACTGAACAGTGACATCACTTGGACTTGGGAAGGGGAACATCACACATCGGGGCCTATCGGGGGGGGGGGGGGGGGGGGGG
>NC_045448.1:90102449-90106943 GCF_002776525.5 Piliocolobus tephrosceles | reverse complement strand
GGAGGGATTGCATTGGAAGTTATACCTGATATAAATGACGAATTGATGGGTGCTGACGAGTTTATGGGTGCAGCACACCAACATGACACTAGTATACATATGTAACAAACCTGCACGTTATGCACATGTACCCTGGAACTTAAAGTATAATAATAATAATAATAATAATAATAATAATAATAATAATAATAATAATAAAAGAAACTGTAGAGAAGCTTTCCGTGGAGCCGCTTTGTGACGTGTGCATTCCACTCACAGAATTATACCTTTCTTCTTATAGAGGATTGGGGAATCCCTTTTGGAGAAAAAGCTACCAGTGGTATTTGGGAGTGTATGAACGGCTATGGTGTAAAAGAAATATCCTCAGACAAAAATTGGAAAGAATATATTTGTGAAACTGCTTTGTGATAGATATGTTTGTTCATCTCACACAGATACAACTTTCCTTATATTACACAGATTGGAAACTCCGTCATGGACGGATCCAAGAAAGGACAATCGGGAGCACATTCAGGACTATGGTGTAAAAGGAATTATCTTGAGATAAAAACTGGAAAGAAGCTTTTTGTGAATCTGCTTTTTGCTATGTTTATTCATCTCACATAGATACAGATTTCTTTATATTATGCAGCCTGGAAACTTTGTCATAGATGGATACACGATGGGACATTCGGGATGACGTTCAGGAGTATAGTGATAAAGGAAATATCTTCAGATAGAAACTGGAAGGATGCTTTCTGTGAATTTGCTTTTGGCTAAGTTTATTCATCTCACATAGATAAAGCTTTCTTTACATTATGCAGCTTGGAAACTCCATCATGGATGGATCTGCGAAGGGATATTTGGGATCACATTCGGGCCTATGGTGAAAAAGGAAATATCATCAGAGAAATACTGGAGAGAAGCTCTCTGAGAAACTGCTTGGTGATGTGTGCATTCCACTCAGGGAGTTACACCTTTCTTCTCATAAGGCACTGTTTGTACACTGTTCCTGTAAATCTACAAAGTGATATTCGGAGCACATTGAAGACTAAGGCGACAAGTGAAATGACGTCAAATAAAACCCGGAAAGAAGCATTTCAAGAAACTGTTCTCTGAAATGTCCATTCATTTTGTAGAGTTAAAGCTTACTCTACATTTCCCAGGTTGGAAAGTCTGTCTTTGAGGATTCTGTGAAGGGATATTAAGTTGCGACCGGAGGCCTGTGTCGAGCAAGGAAATGTCTTCCATTGAAAATTGGAGAGAAGCATTCTGAGCAACTCTTTTGTGATGTGTGTATTCATCTCATAGAGTTAAGTAATTCTTTGGATTGAGCAGATTGAAATGACTGTTTCTGTGGAATCTGAGGAAGGACATATGGCAACGCTCTTTAGAATCTCCTGAAAAAGAAATAACCTCAGATGGAAACCAGAAAGAAATTTCTGTGAAACTGCTTTGTGTCACGTTAATTCTGCTCACACAGTTAAGCTTCTGTTTTCATTGAGCAGTATTCTAACACTGTTTTTGTTTAGTCTGAGAAAGGATATTCGGGAGCGTTTTGAGGCTTACGGTGAAAAAGGAAATTTCTTCAGATAGAAATGGGAGACAAGCTTTCCGAGGAGCTCTTTTGTCATGTGTGCATCCCACCCACAGAATTATACCTTTCTTCTCATAGAGGATTGGGGAATTCCTTTTGGAGGAAAAGCTACCAGGGGACATTTGTGAGTATATGGACGGCTATGGTGAAAAAGGAAATATCCTCAGACAAAAACTGGAAAGAAGGTTTCTGTGAAACTGCTTTGTGATGAATATGTTTTTCCATCTCAAATAGATAAAACTTCTCTTGTATTACGCAGTTTAGAAATTCCTTCATGGACGAATCCACAAAGGGACATTTTGGAGCACATTCAGGCCTACGGGGAAAAAGGAGATACCTTCAGATAAAAACTGGATAGAAGTTTTCTGAGAAACAGCTTTGTGATGTGTGCATTCCACTCAGGGAGTTGTACCTCTTTCCTCATAAGGCAGTGTTTGAACACTGTTCCTGTAAAACTGAAAAAGTAATATTTCAGAGCGCATGGAAGACTATGGTGAAAAGTGAAATATCCTGAAATAAAACCCAGAAAGAAGCGTTCCAAGAAACTGCTCTCTGACATGTGCATTCCTTTCAGAGAGGTAAAGCTTATTCTACATTTCTCAGTTTGGAAAGTCTGTCTTTGAGGATTCTGTGAATGGATATTCAGTGGCGACTGGAGGCCTGTGGTGAGCAAGGAAATGTCTTCCATTGAAAACTGTAGAGAAGCTTTCTGAGCAACTGCTTTGTGATGTGTGTATTCATTTCACAGAGTTAAATCATTCTTTGGATTGAACAGTTTGAAATCACTCTTTCTGTGGAACCTGAGAAAGGACATTTGGGATCGCTCTTAAGAATATGCTGAAAAAGAAATATACTCTGATAAAAACCAGAAGAAATCTTTCTGTGAAACTGCTCTGTGTCATGTGAATTCCACTCACACAGTTAAGCTTCTCTTTTCATTGAGCAGTATTCTAACACTGTTTTAGTTTAGTCAGCTAAGGGATACTTGGGAGCACTTTGAGGCTTATGGAGAAAACAGAAATATCTTCAGATAGAAACTGGAGAGAAGATTTGTGAGGAGTTGCTTTGTGACGTGTGCGTTCCACTCACAGAGTTATACGTCACTTCTCATAGAGGATTGGGGAGTCCCTTTTGGAGAAAATGCTGCCAGGGGACATTCGCAAGTATAAGAACGGCTGTGGTGAAAAAGGAAATATTGCCAGACAAAAACTGGAAAGAAGCTTTCTGTGAAACTGCTTTGTGATAGATTTGTTCATTCATCTCACATAGATAAAAATTTCTTTCTATTACGAAGTTTTGAAACGCCATCATGGACGAATTCGCAAAGGGACATTCGGGAGCACATTCAGGCCTATGGTGAAAAAGGAAATATTCAGATAAAAACTGGAGAGAAGCTTTCTGAGAAATTGCTTTGTGATGTGTGCATTCCACTCAGGGAGTTTTACCTCTTTTCTCACAAGGCAGTGTTTGCACAATGTTCCTGTAAAAGGAAAAAGTGATATTTCGGAGTGCATTGAGGACTATGGCAAAAAGTGTTATATCCTCAAATAAAACCCAGCAAGAAGCGTTGCAAGAAACTGTTCTTGGATATGTACATTCATTTCATAGAGGTAAAACTTACTCTACGTTACCCAGTTTGGAATTTCTGTCTTTGAGAAGTCTGCAAGGGATATTAAGTGGCACCGGAGGCCAGTGCTGAACAAGGAAAAGTCTTCCATTGAGAACTGGAGTGAAGCATGCTGAGCAACAGCTTTGTGATGTGTGCATTAATCTCACAGAGTTAAATCATTCTTTGGAGTCAACAGTTTGATATCACTTTTTCTGAGGAACCTGAGAAAGAATATTTGGGAACGTTCTTAAGAATATGCTGAAAAAAGAAATACCCTCTGATAAAAACCAGAAGGAATCTTTATGTGAAACTGCTCTGTGTCATGTGAATTCCACTTGCACAGTTAAGCTTCTATTTTCACTGAGCAGTATTATAACACTGTTTTAGTTTAGTCAGTTAAGGCATACTCGGGAGCCCTTTGAGGCTTATGGTGAAAAGAGAAATATCTTCAGATAGAAACTGGAGAGAAGATTTCTTAGGAGTTGCTTCATGACGTGTGCATTCCACTCACAGAGTTATACTTTTCTTCTCATAGAGGATTGGGGAATCCCTTTTGGAGAAAGAGCTACCAGGGGACATTCAGGAATATATGGACGGCTATGTTGAAAAAGGAAATATCCGGGGGGGCGGAGCAAGATGGCCGAATAGGAACCGCTCCAGTCTCCATCTCCCAGCGCGAGCGACACAGAAGACTGGTGATTTCTGCATTTTCAACTGAGGTACTGGGGTCATCTCACTCGGGAGTGCCGGACAATCCGTGCGGGTCAGCTGCTGCAGCCTGACCAGCGAGAGCTGAAGCAGGGCGAGGCATCGCCTCACCTGGGAAGCGCGAGGGGGAAGGGAGTCCCTTTTCCTAGCCAGGGGAACTGAGACACACAACACCTGGAAAATCGGGTAACTCCCAACCCAATACTACGCTATAACACTGGCACACTGGAGAATATATCCCACACCTGGCTGGGAGGGTACCACGCCCACGGAGCTTCCCTCCTTGCTAACACAGCAGTCTGCAGCAATCTAACAACAAGGCAGTAGCGAGGCTGGGGGAGGGGCGTCCGCCATCGCTGAGGCTTCAGTAGGTAAATAAAGCCACTGAGAAGCTCAAACTGGGTGGAGCTCACAGCAGCTCAAGGAAACCTGCCTGTCTCTGTAGACTACACCTCTGGGGACAGGGCTCAGCTAAAGGAGCAGAAGCCTGTGCAGACGCGAATGACTCTGTCTGACAGCTTTGAAGAGAGCAGTGGATCTCCCAACACGGAGGCTGAGATCTGAGAAGGGGCAGTCTGCCTGCTCAAGTGGGTCACTGACC
>NC_045448.1:90067180-90087449 GCF_002776525.5 Piliocolobus tephrosceles | reverse complement strand
CTGGAGAGAAGCTTTCTGAGCAACTGCTTTGTGATGTGTGTATTCATCTCTTAGAGTTAAACTATTGTTTGAATTGAGGAGTTTGAAATCACTGTTTTTGTGGAATCTGCGGATGGACATTTGGGAACGCTCCTTAGAATATGGAGAAAGAAATATTCTCAGGTAAAATCGAGAAGGAAGCTTTCAGTGAAACTGCTCTGTGTCTTCTTAATTCCTCTCAGTCAGTTAAGCCTTGCTTTTCATTGAGCAGTTTTCTAACTGTTTATATTTAGCGTGTGAAGGGATATGCGGTAGGGCTTTGAAACTTACGGTGAAAAAGGAAATATATTCTGACCGAAACTGGAGAGAAGCTTTCCGAGGAACTGCTTTGTGACGTGTGCTTTCCACTAACAGTGTTATACCTCTCTTCTCATACAGCATCGGGGAAACCCTTTCGGAGAAAAAGGTTCTAAGTGATATTCATGAGCATGTTGATGCCTATGGTGAAAAGGGAAGTAGCCTCAGACAAAAACTGGAAAGAAGCTTTCTGTGAATCTGCTTTTTGCTATGCTTATTCATCTCACATAGATAAAGCTTTCTTTACATTACGCAGCTTGAAAACTCCGTCATGGATGGATCTGTGAAGGAATATTCGAGATCACATTCGGACCTATGGTGAAAAAGGAAATATCGTCAGATAGAAACTGGAGAGAAGCTTTTTGAGAAACTGCTTGGTGATGTGTGAATTCCACTCAGGGAGTTATACCTTTCTTGTCATAAGGCACTGTTTGAACACTGTTCCTGTAAAACTAAAAAAGTGATATTCGGAGCACATTGAAGACTATAGCAAAAAGTGAAATGTCATCAAATAAAACCCAGAAAGAAGCATTCCAAGAAACTGCTCTCTGACATGTCCACTCATTTCACAGAGTTAAAGCTTACTCTACATTTCCCAGTTTGGAAAGTCTGTCTTTGAGGATTCTGTGAAGTTATATTAAGTGGCAACCGGAGGTCTGTGACGAGCAAGGAAATGTCTTCGGTTGAAAAATGGAGAGAAGCTTTCTGAGCATCTCTTTTGTGATGTTCGTATTCATGTCATAGGCTTAAATCATTCTTTGGATTGAGCAGTTTGAAATCACTGTTTCTGTGGAATCTGAGAAAGAACATTTGGGATCACTCTTTAGAATATCCTGAAAAGTAAATAATCTCAGATAGAAACCAGAAGGAAGCTTTCTGTGAAACTGCTCTGTGTCGCGTGAATTCTGCTCACACAGTTAAGCTTCTCTTTTCATTGAGCAGTATTTTAACACTGTTTTTGTTTAGTCAGTGAGGGGATCTTCAGAGCGCTTTGAATCTTACGGTGAGAAAGGAAATATCTTCAGATAGAAACTGGAGAGAAGCTTTCTGAGGGGCTGGTTTGTGACGTGTGTATTCCACTCACAGAATTATACCTTTCTTCTCATAGAGGATTGGGGAAACCCTTTTGGAGAAAAAGCTACCAGGGGACATTCGGGTGTATATGGACGGCTATGGTGAAAAAGGAAATATCCTCAGACAAAAACTGGAAAGAAGCTTTCTGTGAAAATGCTTTGTGATAGATATGCTTATTCATCTCACATAGATAAAACTTTCCTTCTATTACGCAGTTTTGAAATGCCGACATGGACAGATTCGTGAAGGGACACTCGGGAGCACATTCAGGCCAATGGTGAAAAAGGAAATATCTTCAGATAAAAACTGGAGAGAAGCTTTCTGAGAATCTGCTTTGGGAGGTGTGCATTCCACTCATCGAGATTTGCCTCTTTACTCATAAGGTAGTGTTTGAACACTGTTCCTGTGAAACCGAATAAGTGATATTTCAGAGCGCATTGAAGATTATGGTGAAAAGTGAAATATCCTCAAATAAAACCCAGAAAGAAGCGTACCAAGTAACTGCTCTCTGATATGTGCATTCATTTCACAAAGTTAAAGCTTATTCTTCCTTGCCCAGTTTGGAAACTCTGTCTTTGAGGAATCTGTGAATGGATATTAAGTGGCGCCCAGAGGCTTGTGGTGAGCAAGGAAACGTCTTCTGATGAAAACTGGAGAGAAGTTTTCTGAGCAACTGCTTTGTGATGTGTGCATTCATCTCATAGAGTTAAACCATTCTTTGGACTGAGCAGTTTGAAATCACTGTTTTCATGGAATCCTAGGAAGGACATTTGGGAACACTCCTTAGAATATGAAGAAAGATATATCCTCAGGTAAAATCCAGAAGGAAGCTTTCTGTGAAACTGCTTAGTGTCATCTTCATTCCTCTCACTTAGTTAAGCCTCTCTTTTCATTGAGCAGTTTTCTAACCCTGTTTATGTTTAGCATGTGAAGGGATATTCAGGAGCTCTTTGAGGCTTACGGTGAAAGACGAAATATGTTCAGACCGAAACTGGAGAGAACCTTTCTGAGGAACTGCTTTGTGACGTGTGCATTCGACTCAAAGTATTATACCTCTCTTCTCATGCAGCATTGGGGAAACCCTTTTGGAGAAAAACTTACCAAGTGATATTCCGGGGCATGATGATGCCTATGGTGAAAAGGGAAATAGCCTCAGACAGAAACTGGAAAGAAGCTTTCTATGAAACTGCTCTATGATATGTGTATTCATCTCACATAGATGAAGTTTTCTTTACATTATGCAGTTTGGAAACTCTGTCATGGACGGATACACGAAGGGACATTCGGGAGAACATTCAGGACTATGGTGAAAAAGGAAATATGTTCAGATAAAAACTGGAAAGAAGCTTTCTGTGAAACTGATTTGTGATATGTGTATTCTTCTCACATAGATAAAGCTTTCTTTACATTGCGCAGCTTGGAAACTCTGTCATGGATGGATTCGTGAAGGGACATTGGGGAGCACCTTCAGGACTATGGTGAAAATGGAAATATCTTCAGATAATTACTGCAGAGAAGTCTTCTGAGAAACTGCTTTGTGATGTCTGCATTCAACTCAGGGAGATATACCTCTTTTTTCATAAGGCAGTGTCTGAACACTGTTCCTGTAAAACCGAAAAAGTGATATTTCAGAGTACATTGAAGACTCTGGTGAAAAGTGAGCTATCCTCACTTTGCAAAATTAAAGTATGCCTTACAATGCCCAGTGTGCAAACTCTGTCTTTGTGGAATATGCAAAGGGATATTCCTTTATTATTCCTCTAATATTCCTCTATTAATTGGCGCCCCGGAGGCCTGTGGTGAGCAAGGAAATGTCTTCCCATGAAAACTGGGGAGAAGCATTCTGAGTAACTGCTTTGTGATGTGTGTATTCATCTCATAGAGTTTTACCATTCCTTGGATTGAGCAGTTTGAAATCACTCTTTCTGTGGCATCTCAGGAAGGACATTTGGGAACACTCTTTTTAATATGGAGAAAGAAATATTCTCAGATGAAAACCAGAAGGAAACTTTCTGTGAAACTCCACATGGTCATGTGATTTCCCCTCACACAGTTAAGCTTCTCTTTTCATTGAGCAGTATTCTAACACTGTGTTTAGTCTGTGAAGGGATATTCGTTAGTGCTTTGAGGCTTATGGTGAAAACGGAAATATCTTCACATAGACACTAAAGAGAAGTTTTCTGAGAAGCTGATTTGTGATGTGTGCATTCCACTCGCAGGGTTATAGCTTTCTTCTCATAGAGGACTGGGGGATTCCTTTTGGAGAAAAAGCTACCAAGGGACATTCAGGAGTATATAGACGGCTATTGTGAAAAAGAAATTAACCTCCAACAAAAACGGAAAAGAAGCTTTCTGAGAAACTGCTTTGTGATAGATATGTTTATTGATCTCACATAGATAAAACTTTCTTTATATTATGCAGTTTGGAGACTCCGTCAAGGTCAGATCCACAAAGGGACATTCGGGAGCACCTTCAGGCCTATGGTGAAAACGGAAATCTCTTCATATAAAAATCGGAGAGAAGCTTTCTGAGAAACTGCTTTGTGATGTGTGCATTCCACTGAGGGAGATATACCTCTTTTCTCATAAGGCAGTGCTTGAACACTGTTCCTGTAAAACCGAAAATGTGATATTTCACAGCACATTGAAGACTATGGCGAAAAGAGAACTCTCCTCAAATAAAACCCAGAAAGAAGCATTGCAAGAAACTGCTCTCTGATATGTGCATTGATTTCACGGAAATAAAGCTTACTCTATGTTGTGATATATGTATTCATCTCACACAGATAAAGCTTTCTTTACATTTTGCAACTTGGAAACTCTGTCATGGATGGATCCGTGAAGGGACATTTGGGAACACATTCAGGACTATGGTGAAAATGGAAATATCTTCAGATAATTACTGCAGTGAAGCTTTCTGAGAAACTGCTTTGTGATCTGTGCATTCCATTCAGGGAGTTATACCTCTTTTCTCATACGGCAGTGTTTGAGCTCTGTTCCTGCAAAACCGAAAAAGTGATATTTCGGAGTACATTGAAGACTATGGCGAAAAGTGAACTATCCTCAAGTAAAACCCAGAAAGAAACATTCCAAGAAACTGCTCTCTGATATGTGCATTCACTTCACAGAATAAAAGCGTACTCTACATTGCCCAGTTTGCAAACTCTGTCATTGAAGAATATGCGAAGGAATATAAAGTGACTCCCAGAGGACTGTGGTGAACAAGGAAATGTCTTCCGATGAAAACTGGAGAGAAGCTTTCTGAGCAACTGCTTTGCAACAATTGTATTCATCTCATAGAATTAAACCATTCTTTCGATTGAGTAGTTTGAAATCACTGTTTCTGGCTGGGCGTGGTGGCTCAAGCCTGTAATCCCAGCACTTTGGGAGGCTGAGACGGGTGGATCACGAGGTCAGGAGTTCAAGACCATCCTGGCTAACACGGTGAAACCCCATCTCTACTAAAAAAAAAAATACAAAAAACTAGCCGGGCGAGGTGGCGGGCGCCTGTAGTCCCAGCTACTCAGGAGGCTGAGGCAGGAGAATGGCATAAACCCAGGAGGCGGAGCTTGCAGTGAGCTGAGATCTGGCCACTGCACTCCAGCCTGGGCAACAGAGCGAGACTCCGTCTCAAAAAAAAAAAAAAAAAAAAAAAAAGAAATCACTGTTTCTGTGGTATCTCAGGAAGGACATTTGGTAACACTCTTTGGAATATGGAGAAAGAAAGACCCTCAGATGAAAACCAGAAGAAAGCTTTCTGTGAAACTGCTATGTGTCGTGTGAATTCCGCTCACTCAGTTAAGCTTACCTTTTCATTGAAGAGTTTTCTAACACTGTTTATGTTTAGTGTGCGAAGGGATATTCGGAAGCACTTTGAGTCTTACAGTGAGAAAGTAAATATGTTCAGATAGAAACTGGACAGAAGCTTTCTGAGGAACTGCTTTGTGATATGTGCATTTCACTCACAGTATTTTACGTCTCTTCTCATACAGCATGGGGAAAACCTTTTGGAGAAGAAGGTACCAAGGTATATCCGGGAGCATATTGACGCCTAAGGTGGAAAGGAAAAGAGTCTCAGGTAAAAACTGGAAAGAAGCTTTCTACAGAACTGCTCTGTGATATCTGAATTCATCTCACATAGGTAAAGCTTTCTTTATATTACACAGCTCGAAAACTCTGTCATGAACGGATTTGCAAAGGGACATTCGGGAGCACATTCAGGACTCTGGTGAAAATGGAAATATCTTCAGATAATTACTGCAGAGAAGCTTTCTGAGAAACTGCTTTGTGATGTTTGCATTCCACTCAGTGAGTTATACCTGTTCTCTAATAAGGCAGTGTTTGAAAACTGTTCCTGTAAAACCAAAAATGTGATATTTCGGAGTACATTGAAGACTATGGTGAAAAGTGAACTATCCTCAAGTAAAACCCAGAAAGAAGCATTCCAAGAAACTGCTCTCTGATACATGCATTCATTTCACAGAGTTAAAGTTTCATCTACATTGCTCAGTTTGGAAACTCTGTCTTTGAAGAATCTGCGAAGTTATATTAAGTGGCTCTTGAGGCCTGTGGTGAGCAAGGAAATGTCTTCCGATGAAAACTGGAGAGAAGTTTTCTGAGCCACTGCTTTGTGATGTGTGTATTCATCTCATAGAGTTAAACCATTCTTTGGATTGAGCAGTTTGAAATCACTGCTTCTGTGGAATCTGAGGAAGGACATTTGGGAATGCTCTTTTGAATATGGAGAAAGAAATATCCTCCAATAAAAAACAGACGGATGCTTTCTGTGAAACTGTTATGCATCATGTTAATTACTCTTGCTCAGTTAAACTTCTCTTTTCACTGAACAGTTTTCTAACACTGTTTACGTTTAGCTGCAAAGGGATATTCGGGAGAGCTGTGAGGCTTATGGTGAAAAAGGAAATACGTTCAGATAGAAACTGGAAAGAAGCTTTCTGTGAATCTGGTTTTTGCTATGTTTATTCATCTCACATAGGTAAAGCTTTCTTTACATTACACAGCTTGGAAACTCTGGCATGGACGGATCCGCGAAGGGACATTTGGGGGCACATTCAGGACTATGGTGAAAATGGAAATATGTTCACATAAAAAGTGGAAAGATTCTGTGAATCTGGTTTTTGCTAGATTTATTCATCTAACATAGGTAAAGCTTTCTTTACATTACGCAGCTTGGAAACTCTGTCATGGGCGCATCCGTGAAGGGACATTCGGGAGAAAATTCTGGACTATGGTGAAAAAGGAAATCTCTTCAGATAAACCTGGAAAGAAACTTTTTGTGAATCTGCTTTATGCTATGCTTATTCGTCTTACATAGATAAAGCTTTCTTTACATTACGCAGCTTGAATACTCCGTCAGGGATGGAATCATGAAGGGACATTCGGGAGCACATTCAGGACTATGGTGAAAATGGAAATATATTCAGATAAAAACTGAATAGAAGCTTTCTGTGAATCTGCTTTATGCTATGTTTATTCATCTCACACAGGTAACATTTTCTTTACACTACGCAGCTTGGAAACTCCGTCATGGATGGATCCGCAAAGGGATATTCGGGATCACATTCTTACCGATGGTGAAAAAGGAAATATCTTCAGATAAAAACGGGAGAGAAGCTTTCTGAGAAACTTCTTTGTGATGTGTGCATTCCACTCAGGGAGTTATAACTCTTTTCTCATCAGACAGTGTTTGAACACTGTTCCTTTAAAACAGAAAAAATGATATTTCGGAGCGCTTTGAAGACTAAGGCAGAAAGTGAAATATCCTCAATAAAACGCAGAGAGAATCATTCCAAGAAACTGCTCTGTGATATGTGCTTTCATTTAACAGAGCTAAAGCTTTCTCTATGTTGCCCAGTTTGGAAACTCTGTCTTTGAGGAATCTACGAAGGGATATTAAGTGGCGCTGGAGGCCTGTGGTGAACAAGGAAACGTCTTCCGTTGAAAACTGGGGAGAAGCTTTCTGAGCAACTGCTTTGTGATGTGTGTATTCATCCCATAAAGATAAATCATTTTTTGGATTGAGCAGTTTCAAATCACTGTTTCTGTGGAAGCTGAGAGAGGACATTTGGGAACACTCTTTAGGATATGCTGGAAAAGAAATACCCTCAGATAAAAATCAGAAGGAAGCTTTCTGTGAAACTGCTCTCGGTCCTGTGATTTCCACACACACAGTTAAGCTTCTCTTTTCATTGAACGGTATCCTAACACTGTGTTTAGTCTGCGAAGGGATACTTGGGAGTGCTTTGAGGCTTATGGTGAAAATGGAAATATCTTCAGATAAACACTAGAGAGAAGCTTTCTGAGGAGCTGCTTTGTGATGTGTGCATTCCACTCACAGAGTTATACGTTTCTTCTCATAGAGGATTGGGGAATCCCTTTTGGAGAAAAAACTACCAAGGGACATTCAGGGGTATATAGATGACTATTGTGAAAAAGAAATTACCCTCCGACAAAAACGGGAAAGAAGCTTTCTGGGAAACTGCTTTGTGATAGATATGTTAATTCATCTCACATAGATAAAACTTTCTTTATATTACGTAGTTTGGAAACTCCATCAAGGACAGATCTGCAAAGGAACATTCGGTAGTACCTTCAGGCCTATGGTGAAAACGGAAATCTCTTCATATAAAAATTGGAGAGAAGCTTTCTGAGAAACTGCTTTGTGATGTGTGCATTCCACTGAGAGAGATATATCTCTTTTCTCATAAGGCAGTGTTTGAACACTGTTCCTGTAAAACCGAAAATGTGATATTTTGTAGCGCATTGAAGACTATGACAAAAAGAGAACTCTCCTCAAATAAAACCCAGAAAGAAGCATTCCAAGAAACTGTTCTCTGATATGTGCATTCATTTCACAGAATTAAAGCTTACTCTACATTGCCCAGTTAGGAAACTTTGACTTTGAGGTATCTGCGAAGGGATATTAAGTGGCTCCCAGAAGTCTGTGGTGAACAAGGAAATGTCTTCCAATGAAAACTGGAGAGAAGATTTCTGAGCAACTTCTTTGTGATGTGTGTATTGATCTCATAGAGATAAACCATTCTTTGGATTGAGTAGTTTGAAATCACTGTTTCTGTGGAATCTGAGGAAGGACATTTGGGAACGCTCTTTACAATATGGAAAACTAAATATCCTCAGATAAAAACAAAAAGGATGCTTTCTGTGAAACTGCTGTGTGTCCTGTGAATTCCTCTCTCAGTTAAGCTTCTCTTGCATTGACCAGTTTTCATACTGTTTACGTTTAGTGTGCAATGTGATATTCGGGAGCGCTTTCAGGCTTACAGTGAAAAAGGAACTATATTCAGATAGAAAATGGAGAGAAGCTTTCCGAGGAACTGCTTTGTGATGTGTGCATTCTACTCAGAGTGTTATACCTCTGCTCTCATACAGCATCGGGAAAACATTTTGAATCAAACGGTACCAAAGAATATTCGGGAGCATATTGACACCTATGGTGAAAAAGGAAATAGCCTCAGATAAAAACTGGAAAGAAGCTTTCTGTGAAACTATTTGTGATATGTGTATTCATCTCACATAGATAAAGCTTTCTTTACATTATGCAGCTGGGAAACACTGTCATGGATGGATCCGTGAAGGGACACACGGGAGCACATTCAGGACTGTGCTGAAAAAGGAAATATCTTCAGGTAAAAATTGGAAACAAGCTTTCTGAGAAACTGCTTTGTGGTGTGTGCATTTCACTCAGCGAGTTTTACCTCTTTCCTAATATGGCAGTGTTTGAACACCGTTCATGTAAAACCGAAATTGTGATACGTCGGAGCACATTGAAGACTATGGCGAAAAGTGAAATATCTTCAAACAAAACCCAGTAAAAAGCGCTCCAAGAAACTACTTTCTGATATTTGCATTCATTTCACAGAGGTAAAGCTTACTCTATGTTGCCCAGTTTGGAAACTCTGTCTTTGAGGAATCTGTGAAGGGATATTAAGTGGCGCCCAGAGGCTTGTGGTGAGCAAGGAAATGTCTCCTGATGAAAACTGGAGAGAAACTTTCTGAACAACTGCTTTGTGATGTGAGTATTCACCTCATAGAATTAAACCATTTTTGAATGAGCAGTTTGAAGTCACTGTTTTTGTGGAATCTGAGGAAGGACATTTGAGAACGTTCCTTAGAATATGGAGAAAGAAATATCCTCTGGTAAATTCCAGAAGAAGCATTCTCTGAAACACCTCTGTGTCGCCTTAATTCCTCTTGCTCAGTTAAGCCTCTCTTTTCATTGAGCAGTTTTCTCACCCTCTTTATGTTTAGCATGTGAAGGGATATTTGGGAGCACTTTGAGGCTTACGGTGAAAAAGGAAATATGTTCAGACCGAAACTGGAGAGAAGCTTTCTGAGGAATTGCTTCATGACGTGTGCATTTCACTCACTGTGTTATACCTCTCTTCTCATACAGCATCGGGGAAACCGTTTGGAGAAAAAGTTACCAAGTGATATTCGGGAGCATGTTGATGCCTATGGTGAAACGGGAAATAGCCTCAGACAGAAACTGGAAAGAAGCTTTCTATGAAACTGCTCCGTGGTATGTGTATTCATCTCACATAGATAAAGCTTTCTTTACATTATTCAGCTTGGAAACTCTGTCATGGATGGATCCACAAAGGGACATTCGGGAGAACATTCAGGACTATGGTGAAAAAGTAAATATTCAGATAAAAACTGGTAAGAAACTTTCTGTGAATCTGCTTTTTGCTGTGCTTATTCACCTCACATAGATAAAGCTTTCTGTACATTACAAAGCTCAGAAACTCCGTCATGGATGGATCCGTGAACAGATACTCGGGATCACATTCAGGACTATGGTGAAAAAGGAAATATTGTCAGAGAAAAACTGGAGGGAAGCTTTCTGAGAAACTGCTTGGTGATGTTTTCATACCACTCAGGGAGTTATAACTTTCTTCTCATAAGGCATTGTTTGAACAATGTTCCTGTAAAACTAAAAAAGTGATACTAGGAGCACATTGAAGACTATGGCGAAAAGTGAAATGTCGTCAAATAAAACCCAGAAAGAAGCACTCCAAGAAACTGCTCTCTGACATGTCCATTCATTTCACAGAGGTAAAGCTTACTCTACATTTCCCAGTTTGAAAAGTCTGTCTTTGAGGATTCTGCGAAGGGATATTAAGTGGCAACTGTAGGCCTGTGGCGAGCAAGGAAATCTCTTCCATTGAAAATTGGAGAGAGGCTTTCTGAGCCACTCTTTTGTGATGTTTGTATTCATCTCATAGAGTTAAATCATTCTTTGGATTGAGCAATTTGAAATTACTGTTTCTGAGAAAATTGAGAAAGGACATTTGGGAACGCTCTATAGAATATGTTGAAAAAGAAATAACTGCAGATAAAAACGAGAAGAAAGCTTTCTGTGAAACTGCTCTCTGTCATGTGAAACCTGATCACACAGTTAAGCTTCTCTTTTCATTGAGCAGCATTCTAACACTGTATCTGTTTAGTGTGCGAAGTGATATTCGGGAGCACTTTGAGGCTTACGGCCTCAAATTACCTTCAGATAGATACTGGAGAGAAGATTACGGCGAAAAAGGAAATACCTTCAGATGGAAACTGGAGAGAAGCTTTCTGAGGAGCTGCTTTGTAACATATGTATTCCACTCACAGAGTTATAGTTTTCTTCATTTAGAGAATTGGGGAATCTCTTTTGGAGAAGAAGCTACCGAGGGACATTTGGGAGTATAAGGATGACTATGGTGAAATTGGAAATATCCTCAGACAAAAACTGCAAAGAAGCTTTCTGTGAAACTGCTTTGTGATGTGTGCATTCCGCTCAGGGACTTATACCTCTTTTCTCAAAAGGCAGTGTTTGAACACTGTTCCTGTAAAACTGAAAAAGTGATATTTTGCAGTGCATCGAAGACTATGATGGAAAGTGAAATATCCTGAAATAAAATCCAGACGTGTGCATTCATTTCAGAGAGTTAAAGCTTACACTACATTGCCCAGTTTGGAAACTCTGTCTTTTAAAAATCTGTGAAGGGATATAAAGTGGCACCCGGAGGCTTGTGGTGAGAAAGAAACCTCTTCTGATGAAAACTGGAGAGAAGCATTCAGAGCAACTGCTGTGTGATGTGTGTGTTCATTTCATAGAGTTAAATCATTCTTTGGATTGAACAGTTTGAAATCACTGTTTCTGTGGAACCCAAGAAAGGACATTTGGAAATGCTCTTAAGTATATGCTGAAAAAGCAATACCCTCCAATAAAAACCAGAAGGAAACTTTCTGTGAAACTGCTCTAGGTCACCTGAATTCCACTCACACCATTCAGCCTCTGTTTTCATTGAGCAGTATTCTAACACTGTTTTAGGTTACTCAGCTAGGTTACTCAGCTAGGGGATACTCGGGAGCGCTTTGAGGTTTACGGTGAAAACGGAAATATCTTCAGATAAACACTGGAGAGAAGATTTCTGAGGAATTGCTTTGTGACGTGTGCTTTCCACTCACAGAGTTATACTTTTCTTCTCAGAGAGGTTTGTGGAATTTCAGTTGGAGAAAAAGCTCTCAGGGGACATCAGGGAGTATATGGATGGCTATGGTGAAAACGGAAATATCCACAGACAAATACTGGAAAGAAGATTTCTGTGAAACTGCTTTGTGACAGATATGTCTATTCATCTCACATAGATAAAACTTTCTTTCTATTACGTAGTTTTGAAACTGCATCATGGACAGATTTGCGAAGGGACATTAGGGAGCACATTCAGGCTTGTGGGGAAATAGGAAATAACTTCAGAAAAAAACTAGAGAGAAGCTTTCTGAGAGACTGCTTTGTGATGTGTGCATTCCACTCAGGGAGTTATACCTCTTTTGGCAGTGTTTGAACACTGTTCCTGTAAAACTGAAAAAGTGATATTTTGCAGCACATTGAAGACTATGTCCAAAAGTGAAATATCCTGAAATAAAACCCAGAAAGAAGCCTTCCAAGAAAGTGCTCTCCGACGTGTGCATTCATTTCAGACAGTTAAGGCTCACACTACGTTTGCCAGTTTGGAAACAGTGTCTTTGAGGAATCTGTGAGGAATCCGTGAAGGGATATTTAGTGGCACCAGGAGGGTTGTGGAGAAAGGAAAAGTCTTCCGAAGAAAACTGGAGAGAAGCTTTCAGAGCAACTGCTTTGTGATGTGTGTATTCATCTCATAGAGTTCAATCGTTCTTTGACATCACTGTTTCTGTGGAACCTGAGAAAGGACATTTGGGAACGCTCTTCAGAATATGCTGAAAAAGAAATACCCTCCGATAAAAACCAGAAGGAAACTTTCTGTGAAAATGCTCTAGGTCACATGAATTCCAATCACACAGTTAAGCTTCTGTTTTCATTGAGCAGTATTCTAACACTGTTTTAGGTAAGTCAGCTAAGGGATACTCAGGAGCACTTTGAGGCTTATGGTGAAAACGGAATTACCTTCAGATAGATACTGGAGAGAAGATTTCTGAGGAGCAGCTTTGTGATGTGTGTATTCCACTCACAGAAGTTATACTTTTCTACTCTCACAGGATTGGGGAATCCTATTTGGAGAAAATGCTACCAGGGGACATTCGGGGGTTTATGGATGGCTATGGTGAAAAAGGAAGTATCCTCAGACAAAACTGGAAAGAAGCTTTCTGTGAAACAGCTTTGTGATAGATACGTCTATTCATCTCACATGGATAAAACTTTCTATTACGCAGTTTTGAAACTGCGTCATGGACGGATTCACAAAGGGAGATTCGGGAGCACATTCAGGCCTGTGGGGAAATGGGACATATCTTCAGATATAAACTGGAGAGCAGCTTTCTGAGAAACTGCTTTTTGATGTTACACCTCTTCTCTCATAAGGCACTCAGGGAGTTACACCTCTTCTCTCATAAGGCACTGTTTGAATACTGTTCCTGTAAAACTGAAACAGTGATATTTTGCAGCTCATTGAAAACTACATTGAAAAGTGAATTATCCTGAATTAAAACCCAGAAAGAAGCATTCCGAGAAACTGCTCTCTGAGGTGCGCATTCATTTGAGAGAGTTAAAGCTTACCCTACGTTGCCCAGTTTGGAAACTCTGTCTCTGAGGAATCTGTGTGGGATATTTAGTAGCTTCTGTTTTCATGAAGCAGTATTCAAATACTGTTTTAGGTTAGGTAGCTAAGGGATACTAGGAATGGCTTTGAGGCTTACGGTGAAAACGGAAATATCTTCAGATAGATACTGGGGAGTAGATTTCCGAGAAGCTGCTTTGAAACGTGTACATTCCACTCATAGAGTTTTACTTTTCTTCTCATAGAAGATTGGAGAATCTCGTTTGGAGAAAAAGCTACCAGGGGACATTCAGGTGTATATGGACGACTATGGTGAAAAAGGAAATATCCTCAGACAAAAACTCAAAAGAAGCTTCCTGTGAAACTGCTTTGTGACAGATATCTCTATTCATCTCACATAGATGAGACTTCCTTTCTATTAAGTAGTTTTGAAACTGCATCATGGACGGGTTCACGAAGGGACATTAGGGAGCACATTCAGGCCTCTGGGGAAATAGTAAATATCTTCAGATAAAAACTGGAGAGAAGCTTTCTGAGAAACTGCTTTGTGATGTGTGCATTCCACTCAGGCAGTTATATCTCTTTTCTCATAAGGCAGTGTTTGAACACTGTTCCTGTAAAACTGAAAAAGGGATATTTTGCAGCGCATTGAAGACTATGGCAAAAAGTGAAATATCCTGAAATGAAACCCAGAAAGAAGCATTCCAAGAAACTGCTCTCTGACGTGTGCATTCATTTCAGAGAGTTAAAGCTTACACTACGTTGCCCAGTTTGGAAACTCTGTCTTTTAAAAATCTGTGAAGGGATATAAAGTGGCACCTGGAGGCTTGTGGTGAGAAAGGAAATGTCTTCTGATGAAAAACTGGAGAGAAGATTTCGGAGCTACTGCTTTGTGATGTGTGTGTTCATCTCATAGAGTTAAATCATTCTTTGTGTTGAGCAGTTCGAAATCACTGTTTCTGTGGAACCTGAGAAAGGACATTTGGGAACCCTCTTTAGAATATGCTGAAAAAGAAATACCCTCCGATAAAAACCAGAAGGAAACTTTCTGTGAAACTGCTCTAGCTCAGGTGAAGTCCACTTGCACAGTTAAGCTTCTGTTTCCATTGAGCAGTATTCTAACACTCTTTTAGGTTAATCAGCTAAGGGATACTCAGGAGCGCTTTGAGGGTTACGGTGCAAGCAGAAATGTCTTCGGATAGATACTGGAGAGAAGAGACCCTAAGAGCTGCTTTGTGACGTGGGCATTCCACTCAAAGAGTTATACCTTTCTTGTCATAGAGGATTGGGGAATCCCGTTTGGAGAGAACGGTACCAGGGGCATTCGGGAGTATATGGATGGTTATGTTGAAAAAGGAAGTTTCCTCAGACAAAAACTGGAAAGAAGCTTTCTGTGAAACTGCTTTGTGATTGATATGTCTGTTCATCTCACATAGATAAAACTTTCTTTATATTACGTAGTTTTGAAACTGAGTCATGGACGGATTTGTGAAAGGACATTCGGGAGCACATTCAGGCCTGTGGGAAAATAGGAAATTTCTCCAGATAAAAACTGAAGAGAAGCTTTCTGAGAAACTGCTCTGTGATGTGTGCATTCCACTCAGGGAGTTATACCTCTTTTCTCATAAGGCAGTGTTTGAACACTGTTCCTGTAAAACTGAAAAAGTGATATTTTTCAGCGCATTGAAGACTATGGCAAAAAGTGAAATATCCTGAAATAAAACCCTGAAAGAAGTGTTCCAGGAAACTGCTCTCTGGCGTGTGCATTCATTTCAGAGAGTTAAAGCTTACATTGGGTTGCCCAGTTTGGAAACTCTGTCTTTGAGAAATCTGGGAAAGGATATTAAGTGGCATCTGGAGGCTTGTGGTGAGGAAGGAAACATCTTTCGATGAAAAGTGGAGATAAAATTACGGAGCAACTGCTTTGTGATGTGTGTATTCATCTCATAGAGTTAAATCATTCTTTGGATTGAGCAGTTTGAAATCACTGTTTCTGTGGATCCTCATAAAGGACATTTGGGAACACTCCTAAGAATATGCTAAAAAAGTAATACCCTCTGATAAAAACCAGAAGGAAACTTGGAAACTTTCTGTGAAACTGCCCTAGCTCATGTGAATTCCACACACACATTTACGCTTCTGTTTTCATTGAGCAGTATTCTAACACTGTTTCAGGTTAGTCAGCTAAGGGATACTCGGGAGCACTTTGGCTTATGGTGAATACGGAAATATCTTCAGATAGATACTGGAGAGAAGATTACCGAAGAGCTGCTTTGTGATGTGTGCATTCCACTCTCAGAGTTATACCTTTCTTCTAATCGAGGTTTGGGGAATCCCGTTTGGAGAAAACGCTACCGGGGCATTCGGGAGTACATGGATGGCTATGAAGAAAAAGGAAGTATCCTCAGACAAAAACTGGAAAGAAGCTTTCTCTGAAACTGCTTTGTTTTAGATATGCACATTCATCTCACATAGATAAACTTTCTTTATATTATGCAGTTTTGAAGCTGCGTCATGGACGGATTCACGAAGGGACATTCGGGAGCACATTAAGGACTGTGGGGAAATAGGAAATATCTCCAGATAAAAACTGGAGAGTTTTCTATGAAACTGCTTTGTGATGTGTGCATTCCACTCAGGTAGTTATACTTATTTTCTCATAAGGCAGTGTTTGAACACTGCTCCTGTAAAACAGAAAAAGTGATATTTTGCAGCACATTGAGGACTATGGCGAAAAGTGAAATATCCTGAAATAAAACCCAGAAAGAAGCGTTCCAAGAAGCTGCTCTCTGACATGTGCATTCATTTCACAGAGTTAAATCGTACTATACATTGCCCAGTTTGGAAACTCTGTTTTTGAGGAATCTGTGAAGTGATATTCAGTGGCCTCCAGGCCTGTGTTGAGCAAGGAAATGTCTTCTGATGAAAACTGGATAGAAGCTTTCTGAGCAACGGCTTTGTGATGTGTGGATTCATCTCACAGAGTTAAAAAAATCCTTGGATTTAGCAGTTGGAAATCACTGCTTCTGTGAAATCTGAGGAAGGACATTTGGGAACATACTATAGAATATGGAGAAAGAAATATCCTCAGATAAAAAACAGAAGAAAACTTTCTGTGAATCTGCTAGGTGTCAAGGGATATTCAGGAGCTCTTTGAGGCTTGCGGTGAAAAAGGAAATATGTTCAAATAGAAACTGGAGAGAAGCTTTCTGAGTAACTGCATTGTGAAGTGTGCATTCCGCTCATAGTGTTATACCTCTCTTCTCAAACAGCATCAGGGAAACCCTTTTGGATACAAAGGTATCAAGGGATAGCATATTGATGCCTATGGTGAAGAGGGAAATAGCCTCAGACGGAAACTGGAATGAAGCTTTCTGTGAAACTGCTCTGTGATATATGTATTCATCTCACACAGATAAAGTTTCTTTACATTTCGCAACTTGGAAACTCTGTCATGGATGGATCTGCAAAGGGACTTTCGGGATCACATTCAGGAGTATGGTGAAGAAGGAAATATCTTCAGATAAAAACTGGAAAGAAGCTTTCTGTGAATCTGCTTTTTGCTATGTTTATTCATCTCACATAGATAAAGCTTCCATTATATTACACAGATTGGAAACTACTTCATGGACGGATCTGCAAAGGGACATTCAGGAGCACATTCAGGACTATGGTGAAAAAGGAACTATTTTCAGATTAAAAATCGGAGAGAAGCTTTTTGAGAAACTGCTTTGTGATGTGTGCATTCCACTGAGGGAGTTATATCTCTTTTCTCGTGAGGCAGTGATTGAACAATGTTCCTGTAAAACCAGAAAAGTGATATTTTGGAGTGCATTGAAGACTATGGCGAAAAGTGAATTACCCTCAAATAAAATCCAGAAAGAAGTGTTCCAAGAAACTGCTCTCTGATATGGGCATTCATTTCACAGAGTTAAAGCTTACTATACATTGACCACTTTGAAAACTCTGTCTTTGAGGAATCTGCGAAGGGATATTTAGTGGTGCCCAGAGGCCTGTGGTGTGAAAGGAAATGTCTTCCGTTGAAAACTGGAGAGAAGCTTTACGAGCTACTGCTTTGTGATGTGTGTATTCATCTCATAGAGTTAAATCATTCTTTGTATTGGGAAGCTTGAAATCAAAGTTTCTGTGGAACCTGAGAAAGGACATTTGGGAACACTCTTTGGAATATGCTTTAAAAGAAGTACACTCAGATAAAAAGCAGAAGGAAGCTTTCTGTGAAGCTGCTCTGTGTCATGTTAATTCCACTCGCATGGTTCAGCTTCTCTTTTCATTGACCAGTATTCTAACACTGTGTTTAGTCTGCAAAGCGCTTTAAGGCTTATGGTGAAAACGGAAATATCTTCAGATAGAAACTGGAGAGAAGATTTCCGAGGAGCTGCTTTGTGATGTGTGCATTCCACTCACAGTGTTACACCTCTTTCCTCATACAGCATCTGGGAAACCCTTTTGGAGGAAAAGGTACCAAGGGATATTCGGGGGCATATTGACGAATATGGTGAAAATGGAAATAGCCTCAGACTAAGAGTGGAAAGAAGATTTCTGTGAAACTGCTCTTTTAAATGTGTATCCTTCACACATAGATAAAGCTTTCTTTACATTACACAGCTTGAAACTCTGTCAAGGACGGATCCATGAAGGGACATTCGGGAGCACATTCAGGAGTATGGTGAACAAGGTAATATCTTCAGAGAAAAACTGGAAAGAAGATTTCTGTGAATCTGATTTTTGCTATGTTTATTCATCTCACATAGATAAAGCTTTCTTTACATTACGCAGCTTGTAAACTCTGTCATGGATAGATTTGCAAAGGGACATTCGGGATTACATTCAGGTCTATGTTGAAAATGGAAATATCTTCAGATAAAAACTGGTGAGAAGCTTTCTGAGGAGCTACTTTGTGACGTGTGCATTCGGCTCACAGAATTATACCTTTCTTCTCACAGAGGATTGGGAAATCCCTTTTAGAGAAAAAGCTACCAAGGGACATTCGGGAGCATAGGGAAGGCTATGGTGAAAAAGGAAATATCCTCAGACAAAAACTAGAAAGAAGATTTCAGTGAAACTTTGTGATAGATTTGTTTATTCATCTCACATAGATAAAACTTTCCTTATATTATGCAGTTTGGAAACTCCGTCATGGACGGATCCGCAAAGTGATATTCAGGATCACATTTGGGCCTATGGTGAAAAAGGAAATATCATCAGATAAAACCTGGAGAGAAGCTTTCTGAGAAACTGCTTGGTGATGTGTGCATTCCACTCAGGGAGTTATACCTTTCTTCTAAAAAGGCACTGTTTGAACACTGTTCCTATAAAACTAAAAAATTCTATTCGGAGCACATTGAAGACTATGGCAAAAAGTGAAATGCCGTCCAATAAAAAACAGAAAGAAGCATTCCAAGAAACTACTCTCTGAATGTCCATTCATTTCACAGAGTTAAAGCTTACTCTACATTTCCCAGTTTGGAAAGTCTGTCTTTGAGGATTCTGCGAAGGAATATTAAGTGGCAACCAGAGGACTGTGGTGTGCACAAAAATGTCTTCCGTTTGAAAATTGGAGAGAACCTTTCTGAGCAACTCCTTTGTGATGTTTGTATTCATCTCATAGAGTTAGATCATTCTTTATATTGAGCAGTTTGAAAGTACTGTTTCTGTGGAATCTGAAAGAGGACATTTGGGAACACTTTTTAGAATATCCTGAAAAAGAAATAACCTCAGATAGAAACCAGAAGGAAGCTTTCTGTGAAACTGCTCTGTGTTGCGTGGATTCCGCTTGCACAAATAAGCTTCTCTTTTCATTCAGCAGTATTCTAACACTGTTTTTGTTTAGTCTGTGAAGGGATATTCGGGAACGCTTTGAGGCTTAGTGTGAAAACGGAAATATCTTCAGATAGAAACTGGAGAGAAGCTTTCTGAGGAGCTGCTTTGACATGTGTGCATTCCACTCACAGAATTATACCTTTCTTCTCATAGAGAATTGGGGAATCCCTTTTGGAGGAAAAGCTACCAAGGGACATTCAGGAGTATATCGATGGCTATGGTGAAAAAGGAAATATGCTCAGACAAAAAGTGGATAGAAAATTTCTGTGAAACTGCTTTGTAATAGATACGTTTATTCTTCTCACATAGATAAAACTTTTCTTCTATTATGCAGTTTGGAAACTCCATCATGGATGGATATGTGAAGGAGTGTTCGGGAGCACATTCAGGCCTACGGTGAAAAAGGCGATATTTTCAGATATAAACTGGAAAGAAGCTTTCTGAGAAACTGCTTTGTGGTGTGTGCATTCCACTCTGGAAGTTATACCTCTTTTCTCATAAGGCAGTGTTTGAACACTGTTCCTGTAAAACCGAAAAAGTAATATTTCGGAGTGCATGGAAGACTACGGCTAAAAGTGCAATATCCTGAAATAAAACCCAGAAAGAAGCGTTCCAATAAACTACTCTCTGACACATGCATTCATTTCAGAGAGTTAAAGCTTTCTCTACATTTTCCAGTTTGGAAAGTCTGTCTTTGAAGATTCTGTGAAGGGATATTAAGTGGCTACCAGAAGCCTGTGGTGAGCAAGGAAATGTCTTCCATTGAAAACTGTAGAGAAGCTTTCTGAGCAACTGCTTTGTGATGTGTGGATTCATCTCATAGAGTTAAATCATTCTTTGGATTGAGCAGTTTGAAATCACTGTTTCTGTGGAACCTGAGAAAGGATATTTTGGAATGCTCTTAAGAATATGCTGAATGACTACTGGGTACATAACGAAATGAAAGCAGAAATAAAGAT
>NC_045448.1:90013979-90057180 GCF_002776525.5 Piliocolobus tephrosceles | reverse complement strand
CTTCTTCTCTCATCTCATCAAAATCATTCTCTGACCAGCTTTGATCCGTTGCTGGCGATGGGCTGTGCTCCTTTGCAGGAGGAGATGCGCTCTTATTTTTTGAATTTCCAGCTTTTCTGCCCTGCTTTTTCCCCATCTTTGTGGTTTTATCTATCTCTGGTCTTTGATGATGGTGACGTTCTGATGGGGTTTTGATATAGGTGTCCTTCGTGTTTGATAGTTTTCCTTCCGACAGTCAGGACCCTCAGCTATTGGTCTGTTGGAGATTGCTTGAGGTCCACTCCAGACCCTGTTTGCCTGGGTATCAGCGGCAGAGGTTGGAGAAGATAGAATATTGCTGAACAGCGAGTGCACCTGTCTGATTCTTGCTTTGGAAGCTTCCTCTCAGGGGTGTACTCCACCCTGTGAGGTGTGGGGTGTCAGACTGCCCCTAGTGGGGGATGTCTCCCAGTTAGGCTACTCAGGGGTCAGGGACCCACTTGAGCAGGCAGACTGCCCCTTCTCAGATCTCAACCTCCGTGTTTGGAGATCCACTCCTCTCTTCAAAGCTGTCAGACAGAGTCGTTCCCGTTTGCACAGGCTTCTGCACCTTTAGCTGAGCCCTGTCCCCAGAGGCGGAGTCTACAGAGACAGGCAGGTTTCCTTGAGCTGCTGTGAGCTCCACCCAGTTCGAGCTTTCCAGGGGCTTTATTTACCTACTTAAGCCTCAGCGATGGCGGGCGCCCCTCCCCCAGCCTCGCTGCTGCCTTGCGGTTAGATTGCTGCAGACTGCTGTGTTAGCTAGGAGGGAGGCTCCGTGGGCGTGGGACCCTCCCGGCCAGGTGTGGAATATAATCTCCGGTGTGCCGGTGTTACAGCGCAGTATTGGGGTGGGAGTTACCCAATTTTCCAGGTGTTGTGTGTCTCAGTTCCCCTGGCTAGTAAAAGGGACTCCCTTCCCCCTTGCACTTCCCAGGTGAGGCGATGTCTCACCCTGCTTCAGTTCTCGCTGGTCGGGCTGCAGCAGCTGAGCAGCACCGATTGTCCGGCACTCCCAAGTGAGATGACCCCAGTACCTCAGTTGAAAATGCAGAAATCACCGGTCTTCTGTGTCGCTCGCGCTGGGAGATGGAGACTGAAGCTGTTCCTATTTGGCCATCTTGCTCCGCCCCTATACTTCTTTTGTTATAAGGCAGTGTTTGAGCACTGTTCTTGTAAAACCAAAAATGTGATATTTCGGAGTGCATGAAGACTGTGGCAAAAAGTGAACTATCCTCAAGTAAAACACAGAAAGAAGGGTTCCAAGAAACTGCTCTCTGATATGTGAATTCATTTCACAGAGTTAAAGATTACTCTACATTGTCTAATTTACAAATTCTGTCCTTGAGGAATATGCGAAGGAATATTAAGTGGCGCCCCAGAGGCCTGTGGTGAGCAAGGAAATGTCATCCCATGAAAACTGGAGAGAAGCTTTCAGAGCAACTGCTTTGTGATGTTTGTATTCATCTCATAGAGTTAAACCATTCCTTCAATTGAGCAGTTTGAAATCACTGTTTCTGTGGTATCTCCAGAAGGACATTTGGCATCATTCTTTGGAATATGGAGAAAGAAATATCCTCAGATGAAAACCAGAAGGAAGCTTTCTGTGATACTGCTATGTTTCGTGTGAATTCCTCTCACTCAATTAAGCTTCCATTTTCATTGAAAAGTTTTCTAACACTTTTTATATTTAGCATGTGAAAGGATATTTGGAAGCGCTTTGAGTCTTACGTGAGAAAGGAAATATGTTCAGATAGAAACTGGAGAGAAGCTTTCTGAGGAACTGCTTTGTGACATGTGCATTTTACTCACAGTATTGTACGTCTCTTCTCACACAGCATCGGGGAAATCCTTTTGGAAAATAAGGTACCAAGGGATATCCAGGAGCATATTGATGCCTATGGTGAAAAGGGAAAGAGCCTCAGACAAAAACTGGAAAGAAGCTTTCTATGAAACTTCTCTGTGACTTGTGTACTCATCTCACAAAGATAAAGCTTTCTTTACATTACGCAGCTTGTAAACTCTTTCATGGACTGATCCGTGAAGGGATATTCAGGAAAACATTCTGGACTATGATGAATAAGGAAATGTCTTCAGATAAAAACTGGAAAGAAGCTTTCTGAGAGTCTGCTTTTTGCTATGTTTATTCATGTCACATAGATAAAGCTTTCTTTATATTACAGAGCTTGGAAACTCCGTCATGGATGGAACCAAGAAGGGACATCGGGAACACATTCAGGCCAATGGTGAAAAAGAAAATATCTTTAGAAAAAAACCAGAGAGAAGTTTTCTGAGAACCTGCTTGTGATGTCTGCATTTCAGTTGGGGAGTTATAACTCCTTTCTCAGAAGGTAGTGTTTGAACACTGTTCCTGTAAAACCGAGAATGTTATATTTTTGAGTGCATTGGAAACTATGGGAAAAGTGAACTGTCCTCAAATAAAAACCAAAAAGAAGCCTCCCAAGAAACTACTCTCTGATATGTGCATTCATTTCACAGAGTTAAAGCTTACTCTACATGGCCCAGTTTGTAAACACTGTTTTTGAGGAATTTGCGAAGTTATATTAAGTGACGTCCAGATGCCTGTGGTGAGCAAGGAAATGTCTTCCGTTGAAAACTGGAGAGAAGCTTTCTGAGCAACTGCTTTGTGATGTGTGTATTCATTTCATAGAGTTAAACCATTCCTTGGATGGAGCAGTTTGAAATCACTGTTTCTGTGGAATCTGAGGAAGGACATTTGGGAACGCTCTTTATAATATGGAGAAAGAAATATCCTCTGATAAAAACAAGAAGGAAGCTTTCTGTGAAACTTCCCTCACAGTGTCCTTCCTTCATGTGTCATGTGAATTCCTTTTGCTCAGTTAAGCTTCTCTTTTCATGGAGCACTTTTCTAATACTCTTTATGTTTAGCGTGCGACAGCATATTCGGGAGTGCTTTGAGGCTTATGGTGAAAAAGGAAATATGTTCAGATAGAAACTGGAGAGAGGCTTTCCGAGGAACTGCTTTGTGACCTGTGCATTTCACTCACAGTGTTATACCTCTCTTTTCATAAAGTATTGGGGAATATCTTTTGGAGAAAAAGATACCAAGGGACTTTTTGGTGTTTATGGATGGCTATGGTGAAAAAGGAAATATCCTCAGAGGAAAAGTGGAAAGAAGCTTTCTGTGAATCTGCTTTTTGCTATTTTTATTCATCTCACATAGATAAAGCTTTGTTTACATTATGTAGCTTGGAAACTCTGTCATGGAAGGATCTGCAAAGGGACATTCGGGAGTACATTCAAGACTATTTTGAAAATGGAAATATCTCAGATAAAAACTGGAGAGAAACTTTATGAGAAACTGCTTTGTGATGTGTGCATTCCACTCAGGGAGTTATACCTCTTTTCTCATAAAGCAGTGTTTGAACACGTTTTCTGTAAAACTGAAAAAGTGATATTTGGGAGCGCATTGAAGACTATGCTGAAAATTGAACTATCCTCAAATAAAACCCAGAAAGAAGTGTTCCAAGAAGCAGCACGCTGTTGTGTGCATTCATTTCACAGAATTAAAGCTTACTCTACATTGCCCAGTTTGGAAAGTCTGTCTTTGAGGAATCTGTGAAGGGATATTAAGTGGCGCCCAGGGGCCTGTGGTGAGCAACAAAATTTCTATCATTGAAAACTGGAGGGAAGCTTTCTGAGCAACTGCTTTGTGATGTGTGGGTTCATCTCATAGAGTTAAATCATTCTTTGGTTTGAGCAGTTTGAATTCATTTTTTCTGTGGAGCCTGAGAAAGGACATTTGGGAATGGTCTTTAGAATATGCTGAAAAGAAAATACCCTTAGATTAAAACCACAAGGAAGCTTTCTGTGAAACTTCTCTTGGTCACGTGATTTCCACTCACACAGTTAAGCTTCTCTTTTCATTGAGCGATATTCTAACACTGTGTTTAGTCTGTGAAGGGATACTCGGGAGCGCTTTGAGGCTTATAGTGAAAAAGGAAATGTCTTCAGATACACCCTAGAGAGAAGCTTTCTGAGGAGCTGGTTTGTGATGTGTGCATTCCACTCAAGGAGATATACCTCTTTTCTCATAAGCCAGTGTTTCAACACTGTTCCTGTAAAACCGAAAACGTGATATTCCGTAGCGCATTGAAGACTATGATGAAAAGAGAACTCTCCTCAAATAAAACCCAGAAAGAAGCATTCCAAGAAACTGCTCTCTGATATGTGCATTCATTTCACAGAATTAAAGCTTACTTTATATTGCCCAGTTAGGAAATGCTGTCTTTGAGGAATCTGAGAAGGGATATTAAGTGGCTCCCAGAGGTCTGTGGTGAGCAAGGAAATGTCTTCCATTGAAAACTGGAGAGAAGATTTCTGAGCAACTTCTTTGTGATGTGTGTATTCATCTCATAGAGATAAACCATTCTTTGGATTGAGTAGTTTGAAATCACTGTTTCTGTGGAATCTGAGGAAGGACATTTGGGAACGCTCTTTACAATGTGGAAAGCTAAATATCCTCAGATAAAAACAAAAAGGATGCTTTCAGTGAAACTGCTCTGTGTCCTGTGAATTCCTCTCTCTCAGTTAAGCTTCTCTTGCATTGACCAGTTTTCATACTGTTTACGTTTAGCGTGCGATGTAATATTTGGGAGCACTTTCAGGCTTACAGTGAAAAAGGAAATATCTTCAGATAGAAAATGGAGAGAAGCTTTCCAAGGAACTGCTTTGTGATGTGTGCACTCTACTCAGAGTGTTATACCTCTCTTCTCATACAGCATCGGGAAAACATTTTGGATAAAACGGTACCAAGGAATATTCAGGAGCATATTGACACCTATGGTGAAAAAGGAAATAGCCTCAGATAAAAACTGGAAAGAAGCTTTCTGTGAAACTGATTTGTGATATGTGTATTCTTCTCACATAGATAAAGCTTTCTTTACATTATGCAGCTTGGAAACTCTGTCATGGATGGATCTGTGAAGGGACATTCGGGAGCACATTCAGGACTGTGCTGAAAAAGGAAATATCTTCAGATAAAAACGGGAAAGAAGTTTCTGTGAATCTGCTTTTTGCTATATTTATTCATCTCACATAGATAAAGCTTTCTTTACATTATGCAGCATGGAAATTCCCTCATGGATGGATCCGCGAAGGGATATTCATGATCACATTCATGCCTGTGGTGAAAAAGGAAATATCTTTAGATAAAAACTGAAGAGAAGCTTTCTGAGAAACTGCTTTGTGGTGTATGCATTTCACTCAGCGAGTTTTACCTCTTTTCTCATACAGCAGTGTTTGAACACTGTTCATGTAAAACCGAAAATGTGATACATCGGAGTGCATTGAAGTCTATGGCGAAAAGTGAAATATCTTCAAATAAAACCCATAAAGAACCGTTCCAAGAAACTGCTCCCTGATATTTGCACTCATTTCACAGAGTTAAAGCTTACTTTATGTTGCCCAGTTTGGAAAGTCTGTCTTTGTGGAATCTGTGAAGGGATATTAAGTGGCTCTCAGAGGCTTGTGGTGAGCAAGGAAACGTCTTCTGATGAAAACTGGAGAGAATCTTTCTGAGCAACTGCTTTGCGATGTGAGTATTCATCTCATAGAGTTAAACCATTTTTGAATGAGAAGTTTGAAGTCACTGATTTTGTGGAATCTGAGGAAGGACATTTGGGAATGCTCCTTAGACTATGGAGAAAGAAATATCCTCTGGTAAATTCCAGAAGAAAGCTTTCTGTGAAACTGCTCTGTGTTGCCTTAATTCCTCTTGCTCAGTTAAGCCTCTCTTTTCATTGAGCAGTTTTCGAACCCTCTTTATGTTTAGCATGTGAAGGGATATTCAGGAGCACTTTGAGGCTTATGGTGAAAAAGCAAATATGTTCAGACCGAAAATGGAGAGAAGCTTGCTGAGGAACTGCTTTGTGACGTGTGCATTTCACTCACAGTGTTATACCTCTCTTCTCATACAGCATCGGAGAAACCCTTTTGGAGAAAAAGTTACCAAGTGATATTCGGGAGCATGTTGATGTCTATGGTGAAATGGGAAATAGCCACAGAAAAAAAAATGGAAAGAAGCTTTCTATGAAATTGCTCCATGATATGTGTATTCATCTCACATAGATAAAGCTTTCTTTACATAACTCAGCTTGGAAACTCTGTCATGGATGGACCCACAAAGGGACATTTGGGAGCACATACAGGACTATGGTGAAAAAAGAAATATCTTCAGATAAAAACTGCTAAGAAACTTTCTGTGAATCTCCTTTTTGCTATGTTTATTCATCTAACATTGATAAAGCTTTCTTTACATTATGAAGCTTGGAAACTCCATCATGGATGGATCCGTGAACGGATATTCAGGATCACATTCGGGCCTATGGTGAAAAAGGAAATATTGTCAGATAAAAACTGGAGAGAAGCTTTCTGAGAAACTACTTGGTGATGTTTTCATTCCACTCAGGGAGTTATAACTTTCTTCTCATAAGGCACTGTTTGAACAATGTTCCTGTAAAACTAAAAAAGTGATACTGGGAGCACATTGAAGAATGTGGCGAAAAGTGAAGTGTCGTCTAATAAAACACAGAAAGAAGCATTCCAAGAAACTGCTCTCTGACATGTCCATTCATTTCACAGAGGTAAAGCTTACTCTACATTTCCCAGTTTGGAAAGTCTGTCTTTGAGGATTCTGTGAAGGGATATTAAGTGGCAACAGTAGGCCTGTGGTGAGCAAGGAAATCTCTTCCATTGAAAATTGGAGAGAGGCTTTCTTAGCCACTCTTTTGTGATATTTGTATTCATCTTATAGAGTTAAATCATTCTTTGGATTGAGCACTGTTTCTGAGGAAATTGAGACAGGACATTTGGGAACACTCTTTGGAATATGCTGAAAAGAAATAACTGCAGATAGAAACCAGAAGGAATCTTTCTGTGAAACTGGACTTTGTCGTGTGAATTCTGCTTGCACAGTTAAGCTTCTCTTTGCATTGAGCACTATTCTAACACTGTTTTTGTTTAATGTGCGAAGGGATATTTGAGAGCACTTTGAGACTTATGGTGAAAAAGGAAATACCTTCTAAGGGAAACTGGAGAGAAGTTTTCCGAGAAGCTGCTTTGTAACATATGTATTTCACTCACAGAGTTATACTTTTCTTCATGTAGAGAGTTGGGGAATCTCTTTTGGAGAAAAAGCTACCAAGGAACATTCGGGAGTATATGGACGACTATGGTGAAATTGGAAATATCCTCAGACAAAAACTGGAAAGAAGCTTTCTGTGAAACTGCTTTGTGTTAGATTTGCTTATTCGTATCACATAGATAAAATTTTCTTTCTATTACGCAGTTTTGAAACTTTGTCATGGACCGATTCACGAATGTACATTCGGGAGCACATTCAGGCCTCTGGGGAAAGAGGAAATATTTTCAGATAAAAACTGGAGAGAAGTTGTCTGAGAAACTGCTTTGTGATGTTTGCATTTCACTCAGGGATATATACCTCTTTTCTCATAAGTTCAAACAGTGTTTGAACACTGTTATTGTAAAACTCAAAAAGTGATATTTTGTGTTGCATTGAAGACTGTGGCGAAAAGTGAAATATCCTGAAATAAAACCCAGAAAGAAGAGTTCAATAAACTGATCTCTGATGCGTGCATTCATTTCAGGGAGTTCAACTTACACTACGTTGCCCAGTATGGAAACTCTGTCTTTGAGGAATCTGTGAAGGGATATTAAGTGGTGCCTGGGGGCTTGTGATGAGATAGGAAAAGACTTCTGATGAAAACTGGAGAGAGTTTTTGGAGCAATGGCTTTGTGATGTGTGTATTCATCTCATAGAGTTAAATCGTTCTTTGGATTGAGCAGTTTGAAATCACTGTGTCTGTGGAAACTGAGAAAGGACATTAAGAATATGCTGAAAAAGAAATATCCTCCGATAAAAACCAGAAGGAAACTTTCTGTGAAACTGCTCTAGATCACGTGAATTCTACTCACACAATTAAGCTTCTCTTTTCATTGAGCAGTATTTTATCGCTGTTTTAAGTTAGTAAGCTAAGGGATACTCGGGAGCACTTTGAGGCTTATGGTGAAAACGAAAATATCTTTAGATAGATACTGGAGAGTAGATTTCTGAAGAGCTGCTATGTGACGTGTTCATTCCACTCACAGTTATACTTTTCTTCTCATAGAGGATTGGGGAATCCCTTTTGGAGAAAAAGCTACTAGGGGACATTTGGGAGTATATGGACAGCTATGGTGGAAAAGGAAATATCCTCAGACAATAACTGGAAAGAAGGCTTTTGTGAAACTGCTTAGTGATAGATATATCTATTCATCTCACACAGATAAAACTTTCTTTCTATTACACAGTTTTGAACTGGAGTTATGGATGGATTCGCAAAGGGACATTCGGGAGCACATTGAGGCCTGTGGAGAAATAGGAAATATCTTCAGATAAAAGTTGGAGAGAAGCTTTCTGAGAAACTGCTTTGTGATGTGTGCATTCCACTCAGGGAGTTATACCTCTTTTCTCATAAGGCAGCGTTTCAACACTGTTTCTGTAAAACTGAAAAAGTGATATTTCGGAGATCATTAAAGACTATGGCAAAAGTGAAATATCCTGAAAGAAAACCCAGAAAGAAGCATTCCAAGAAACTAGTCTCTGACGTGTGCATTCATGTCAGAGAGTTAAAGCTTATACTACATTTCCCAGTTTGGTAACTCTGTCTTTGAGAAATCTGTGAAGGGATATTAAGTGGTGCCCGGAGGCTCACGGTGAGAAATGAAACGTCTTATGAAGAAAACTGGAGAGAAGCTTTCAGAGCAACTGCTCTGTGATGTGTGTATTCAGCTCATAGTTTTAAATCACTGTTTGGATTGAACAGTTTGAAATCACTCTTTCTGTGGAACCTGAGAAAGGATATTTGGGAACGCTCTTAAGAATATGTTAAAAAAGAAATGTCCTCTGATAAAAACCAGAAGGAAACATTCTGTGAAACTGCTCTAGGTCACGTGAATTCCGCTCACACAGTTGAGCATCTGTTTTCATTGAGCAGTATTCTAACACTGTTTTAGGTTAGTCAGCTAAGGGATACTTGGCAGCCCTTTAAGACTTCCGGTGAAAACGTAAAAATCTTCAGATAGATATTGGAGAGAAAATTTCGAGGAGCTACTTTGTGACGTGTACTTTCTACTCACAGAGTTATACTTTTCTTCTCAGAGATGTTTCTGGAATCCCGCTTGGAGAAAAGGCTTCCAGGGAACTTCACGGAGTATATGGATGGCTATGGTGATAAAGGAAATATCCTTAGACAAACAGTTTAAAGAAGCTTTCTGTGAAACTGTTTTGTGACAGATATGTCTATTCATCTCACATAGATAAAACTTACTTTCTATTATGCAGTTTTAAAACTTCATCATGAACAGATTCGCGAAGGGACCTTCGAGAGCACATTCAGACCTGTAGGGAAATATGAGATATCTTCAGATAAAAACTGGAGAGAAGCATTCTGAAAAACTGCATTGTGATGTGTGCATTCAACACATGGAGTTATACCTCTTTTCTCGTAAGACAGTGTTTGAACACTGTTCTTGTAAAACTGAAAATGTGATATTTTGCAACACTTTGAAGAGTATGGCGAAAAGTGAAATATCCTGAAATAAAACCAGAAAGAAGCATTCCAAGAAACTGCTCTCTGACGTGTTCATTCATTTCAGAGAGTTAAAGATTACACTATGCTGCCCAGTTTGGAAACTCTGTCTTTTAGGTATCTGTGAAGGGATATTAAGCTTTGCATGGAGGTTTCTGGTGAGAAAGGAAACGTCTTCTGACGAAAACGGGTGAGAAGCTTTCGGAGCAACTACTTTGTGATGTGTGTATTCATTTCATAGACTCAAATCATTCTTTGGATTGAGTATTTGAAATCACAGTTTCTGTGGAAACTGAGAAAGGATATTTGGGAACGCTCTAAAGAATATGCTGGGCAAGATGGCCGAATAGGAAGAGCTTCAGTCTCCAACTCCCAGCGCAAGCGACAGAAGACTGGTGATTTCTGCATTTTCAACTCAGGTACTGGAGTCATCTCACTAGGGAGTACCAGACAATCGGTGCTGGACCCCTGCTGCAGCCCGGCCAGTGAGAGCTGAAGCAGGGCAAGGCATCACCTCACCTGGGAAGTGCAAGGGGGAAGGGAGTCCCTTTTCCTAGCCAGGGAGTACCAGACAATCGGTGCTGGTCCCCTGCTGCAGCCCGGCCAGTGAGAGCTGAAGCAGGGCAAGGCATCGCCTCACCTGGGAAGTGCAAGGGGGAAGGGAGTCCCTTTTCCTAGCCAGGGGAACTGAGACACACACACCTGGAAAATCGGGTGACTCCCACCACAATACTGCGCTTTGATCAAACGGGCACACCAGGAGATTGTATCCCACACCTGGCCAGGAGGGTCCCATGGCCATGGAGCCTCCCTCATTGCTAGCACAGCAGTCTGTGATCTAACTGCAAGGCAGCAGTGAGGCTGGGGGAGCAGTGCCTGCCATTGCTGAGGCTTAAGTAGGTAAACAAAGCTGCTGGGAAGCTCCAACTGGGAGCTCACAGCAGCTCAAGGAAACCTGCCTGTCTCTGTAGACTCCACCTCTGAGGACAGGGCACAGCTAAACAACAACAACAACAAAAAAAGCAGCAGGAACCTCTGCAGACGCAAACGACTCTGTCTGACAGCTTTGAAGAGAGCAGTGGATCTCCCCACATGGAGGTTGAGATCTGAGAAGGGACAGACTGCCTGCTCAAGTGGGTCCCTGACCCCTGAGTAGCCTAACTGGGAGACATCCCCCACTAGGGGCAGTCTGACACCCCACTCCTCACAGGGTGGAGTACATCCCCAAGAGGAAGCTTCCAAAGTAAGAATCAGACAGATACACTGGCTGTTCAGAAATATTCTATCTTCTACAAACTCTGCTGCTGATACCCAGGCAAACAGGGTCTGGAGTGGACCTCAGGCAATCTCCAACAGACCTGCAGCTGAAGGTCCTGACTGCTAGAAGGAAAACTATCAAACAGGAAGGACACCTATATCAAAACCCCATCAGTACGTCACCATAATCAAAGACCAGAGGCAGACGAAACCACAAAGATGGGGAAAAAGCAGGGCAGAAAAGGTGGAAATTCAAAAAATAAGAGTGCATCTCCCCCTGCAAAGGAGTACAGCTCATCGACAGCAATGGATCGAAGCTGATCAGAGAATGGCTTGGACGACATGAGAGAAGAAGGCTTCAGTCTATCAAACTTCTCAGGCTAAAGGAGGAATTACGTACCCAGTGCAAAGAAAGTAAAAATCTTGAAAAAAGAGTGGAAGAATTCACAGCTAGAATAATTAATGCAGAGAAGGTCATAAATGAAATGACAAAGATAAAAACCATGACACGAGAAATACTTGACAAATGCACAAGCTTCAGTAACCGACTTGATCAACTGGAAGAAAGAGTATCAGCAATTGAGGATGAAATGAATGAAACTAAGCAAGAAGAGAAACCAAAAGAAAAAAGAAGAAACAGAAATGAACAAAGCCTGCAAGAAGTATGGGATTATGTAAAAAGACCAAATCTACGTCTGATTGGGGTGCCTGAAAGTGAGGGGGAAAATGGCACCAAATTGGAAAACACTCTCCAGGATATCATCCAGGAGAACTTCCCCAACCTAGTAGGGCAGGCCAACATTCAAATTCAGGAAATACAGAGAACGCCACAAAGATACTCCTCCAGAAGAGCAACTCCAAGACACATAACTGCCAGATTCACCAAAGTTGAAATGAAGGAAAAAATCTTAAGGGCAGCCAGAGAGAAAGGTCAGGTTACCCACAAAGGGAAGCCCATCAGACTGACAGCAGATCTCTCGGCAGAAACTCTACAAGCCAGAAGAGAAGAGAGTGGGGGCCAATATAAAACGTTCTTAAAGAAAAGAATTTTAAACCCAGAATTTCATATCCAGCCAAACTCAGTTTCATCAGTGAAGGAGAAATAAAATCCTTTACAGATAAGCAAATGCTTAGAGATTCTGTCACCACCAGGCCTGCCTTACAAGAGACCCTGAAGGAAGCCCTAAACATGGAAAGGAACAACCGGTACCAGCCATTGCAAAAACAAGCCAAAATGTAAAGACCATCGAGGCTAGGAAGAAACTGCATCAACTAACGAGCAAAATAACCAGTTAAAATCATAATGGCAGGATCAAGTTCACACATAACAATATTAACCTTAAATGTAAATGGAATAAATGCTCCAATTAAAAGACACAGACTGGCAAACTGGATAAAGAGTCAAGACCCATCAGTCTGCTCTCTTCAGGAGACCCATCTCACATGCAGAGACATACATAGGCTCAAAATAAAGGGATGGAGGAAGATCTACCAAGCAAATGGAGAACAAAAAAAAAAAAAAGCAGGGGTTGCAATCCTAGTCTCTGATAAAACAGACTTTAAACCATCAAAGATCAAAAGAGACAAAGAAGGCCATTACATAATGGTGAAGGGATCAATTCAACAGGAAGGGATAGCTATCCTAAATATATATGCACCCAATACAGGAGCACCCAGGTTCATAAAGCAAGTCCTTAGAGACTTACAAAGAGACTTAGACTCCCATACAATAATAATGGGAGACTTCAACACTCCACTGTCAACATTAGACAGATCAACGAGACAGAAAGTTAACAAGGATATCCAGGAATTGAACTCATCTCTGCACCAAGCGGACCTAATAGACATCTATAGAACTCTCCACCCCAAGTCAACAGAATATACATTCTTCTCAGCACCACATCACACTTATTCCAAAATTGACCACATAATTGGAAGTAAAGCACTCCTCAGCAAATGTAAAAGAACAGAAATTATACCAAACTGTCTCTCTGACCACAGTGCAATCAAACTAGAACTCAGGACTAAGAAACTCAATCAAAACCGCTCAACTACATGGAAACTGAACAACCTGCTCCTGAATGACTACTGGGTACATAACGAAATTAAGGTAGAAATAAAGATGTTCTTTGAAACCAATGAGAACAAAGATACAACATACCAGAATCTCTGGGACACATTTAAAGCAGTGTGTAGAGGGAAATTTATAGCACTAAATGCCCACAAGAGAAACCTGGAAAGATCTAAAATTAACACTCTAACATCACAATTAAAAGAACTAGAGAGGCAAGAGCAAACACATTCAAAAGCTAGCAGAAGGAAAGAAAGAACTAAGATCAGAGCAGAACTGAAGGAGATAGAGACACAAAAAACCCTCCAAAAAATCAATGAATCCAGGAGTTGGATTTTTGAAAAGATCAACAAAATTGAGAGACCACTAGCAAGACTAATAAAGAAGAAAACAGAGAAGAATCAAATAGACGCAATAAAAATTGATAAAGGGGATATCACCACCGACCCCACAGAAATACCAACTACCATCAGAGAATACTATAAACACCTCTACGCAAATCAACTAGAAAATCTAGAAGAAATGGATAATTTCCTGGATGCGTACACTCTTCCAAGACTAAACCAGGAAGAAGTTGAATCCCTGAATAGACCAATAACAGCCTCTGAAATTGAGGCAATAATTAATAGACTACCAACCAAAAAAAGTCCAGGACCAGATGGATTCACAGCTGAATTCTACGAGAGGTACAAGGAGGAGCTGGTACCATTCCTTCTGAAACTATTCCAATCAATAGAAAAAGAGGGAATCTTCCTTAACTCATTTTATGAGGCCAACATCATCCTGATAACAAAGCCTGGCAGAGACACAACCAAATAAGAGAATTTTAGACCAATATTCCTGATGAATATCGATGCAAAAATCCTCAATAAAATCCTGGCAAACCGGATTCAGCAATACATCAAAAAGCTTATCCACCATGATCAAGTGGGCTTCATCCCTGGAATGCAAGGCTGGTTCAACATTCACAAATCAATAAACGTAATTCAGCATATAAGCGGAACCAAAGACAAGAACCACATAATTATCTCAATAGATGCAGAAAAGGCTTTTGACAAAATTCAACAGCCCTTCATGCTAAGAACGCTCAATAAATTCGGTATTGATGGAACGTACCTCAAAATAATAAGAGGTATTTATGACAAACCCACAGCCAATATCATACTGAATGGACAAAAACTGGAAACATTTCCTTTGAAAACTGGCACAAGACAGGGATGCCCTCTCTCACCACTCCTATTCAACATAGTGTTGGAAGTTCTGGCTAGGGCAATCAGGCAAGAGAAAGAAATCAAGGGTATCCAGTTAGGAAAAGAGGAAGTCAAATTGTCCCTGTTTGCAGATGACATGATTATATATTTAGAAAACCCCATCATCTCAGCCCAAAATCTCCTTAAGCAGATGAGCAACTTCCGCAAAGTCTCAGGATACAAAATTAATGTGCAACAATCACAGGCATTCTTATACACCAGTAACAGACAAGCAGAGAGCCAAATCAGGAATGAACTTCCATTCACAATTGCTTCAAAGAGAATAAAATACCTAGGAATCCAACTTACAAGGGATGTAAAGGACCTCTTCACGGAGAACTACAAACCACTGCTCAGTTAAATAAAGGAGGACACAAATGGAAGAACATACCATGCTCATGGATAGGAAGAATCAATATCGTGAAAATGGCCATACTGCCCAAGGTTATTTACAGATTCAATGCCATCCCCATCAAGCTACCAATGAGTTTCTTCACAGAGTTGGAAAAAAACTGCTTTAAAGTTCATATGGAACCAAAAAGGAGCCCACATTGTCAAGACAATCCTAAGTCAAAAGAACAAAGCTGGAGGCATCATGCTACCTGACTTCAAACTATACTACAAGGCTACAGTAACCAAAACAGCGTGGTACTGTTACCAAAACAGAGATATGGACCAATGTAACAGAACAGAGTCCTCAGAAATAATACCACACAACTACAGCCATCTGATCTTTGACAAATCTGAGAGAAACAAGAAATGGGGAAAGGATTCCCTATTTAATAAATGGTGCTGGGAAAATTGGCTAGCCATAAGTAGAAAGCTGAAACTGGATCCTATCCGTATTCCTTATACAAAGATTAATTCAAGATGGATTAGAGACTTAAATGTTAGACCTATTACCATAAAAACCCTAGAAAAAAACCTAGGTAGTACCATTCAGGACAGAGGCATGGGCAAGGACTTCATGTCTAAAATGCCAAAGCAACGGCAGCAAAATCCAAAATTGACAACTGGGATCTCATTAAACTAAAGAGCTTCTGCACAGCAAAAGAAACTACCATCAGAGTGAACAGGCAACCTACAGAATGGGAGAAAATTTTTGCAATCTACTCATCTGACAAAGGGCTAGTATCCAGAATCTACAAAGAACTCAAACAAATTTACAAGAGAAAAACAAACAACCCCATCCAAAAGTGGGGAAAGGATATGGACAGACATTTCTCAAAAGAGGACATTCATACAGCCAACAGACACACGAAAAAATGCTCATCATCACTCGCCATCAGAGAAATGCAAATCAAAACCACAATGCGATACCATCTCACACCAGTTAGAATGGCAATCATTAAAAAGTCAGGAAACAACAGGTGCTGGAGAGGATGTGGAGAAATAGGAACACTTTTACACTGTTGGTGGGATTGTAAACTAGTTCAACCATTATGGAAAACAGTATGGCGATTCCTCAAGGATCTATATCTAGATGTACCATATGACCCAGCCATCCCACTACTGGGTATATACTCAAAGGATTATAAATCATGCTGCTATAAAGACACATGCACACGTATGTTTATTGCGGCACTATTCACAATAGCAAAGACTTGGAATCAACCCAAATGTCCATCAGTGACAGACTGGATTAAGAAAATGTGGCACATATACACCATGGAATACTGTGCAGCCATAAAAATGGATGAATTTGCATCCTTTGTAGGGACATGGATGCAGCTGGAAACCATCATTCTTAGCAAACTATCACAAGAAGAGAAAACCAAACACCGCATGTTCTCACTCATAGGTGCGAACTGAACAATGAGATCACTTGGACTCGGGAACGGGAACAGCACACACTGGTGCCTATCATGGGGAAGGGGGAAGGGGGAGGGATTGCATTGGGAGTTATACCTGATATAAAAGACGAGTTGATGGGTGCTGACGAGTTGATGGGTGCAGCACACCAACACGACAGAAGTATACATATGTAACAAACCTGCACGTTTTGCACCTGTACCCTAGAACTTAAAGTATAATAATAATAAAAAAAAAATAAAAGTAAAAAAAAATAATAAGGATTATGATACTTTGTAGAGTTACTCTGAGGATTAATTGAGATGTCTCACATAATAAGAATTTAGCACACAGCATCTGCCCCATATAAGCACTCAGCAAAGTCAATAATTAAAGCAAAAGTTTTCTAAGAAAAAAAAAAAAAGAATATGCTGAAAAAGAAATATCCTCCGATAACAACTAGAAGGAAACTTTCTGTGAAACTGCTCTACGTCACGTGAATTCCACACGCACAGTTAAGCTTCTGTTTTCATTTAGCAGTATTCTAGCACTGTTTTAGGTTAGTCAGTTAAGGGATACTTTGGAACGCTTTGAGGTTTCCGTGGAAACGAAAATACCTTTAGATATATACTGGAGAGAAGATTTCCGAGGAGCTGCTTTGTGACGTGTACATTTCACTCACAGAGTTATACTTTTCTTCTCATAGAGGATTGGGGAATCCCATTTGGAGAAAAAGCTACCTGGGGATTTCGGAATTTCATGGAAGGCTATGCGGAAAAAGTTAATATCCTCAGACAAAAACTGGAAAGAAGCTTTCTGTGAAAGCGCTTTGTGATAGGTATGTCTATTCATCTCACATGGATAAAACCTTCTTTCTATTACGCAGTTTTGAAACTGCGTCATGGACAGAGTTGCGAAGGGACATTCCAGAGCACATTCAGGCCTGTGATGAAATAGGAGATACCTTCAGATAAAAACTGGAGAGAAGCTTTCTGAGAAACGGCTTTGTGATGTGTTCATTCCACTCAGGGAGTTATACCTCTTTTCTCATAAGGCAGTGTTTGAACACTCTTCCTGTAAAACTGAAAAAGTGCTATTTTGCAGCGTTTTGAAAAGTATGGCGATAAGTGAAATATCCTTAAATTAAACCCAGCAGGAAGCGTTCCAAAAAACTGCTCTCTGAATTGTGCATTCATTTCAGAGTTGAAACATTCACTACATTACCCAATTTGGAAACTCTGTCTTTGAGGAATCTGGGAAGGGATGTTAAGAGGCGCCCAGAGTCTTGTAGTGAGAAATGAAACGTCTTCTGATGCAAACTGGAGAGAAGCTTTCGGAGCAACTGCTTTGTGATGTTTGTATTCATCACATAGAATTCAATCATTCTTTGGATTGAGCAGTTTGAAATCACTCTTTTTGTGTAAACTGAGAAAGGACATTTGGGAATGCTTTTAAGAATTTGCTGAAAAAGAGATACCATACAATAAAAACAAGAAAGAGACTTTCTGTGAAACTGCTCTAGGTCACGTGAAGTTCACTCACACAGTTAACTTTCAGTTTTCATTGAGCAGTATTCTAACACTGTTTTAATTTCTTCAGCCAAGGGATACACGGGAGCACTTTGATTCTTATGGTGAAAACGGAAATACACTCAGATAGATACTGGAGAGAAGATTTCCGAGGAGCTGCTTTGTGATGTGTGTATTTCACTCACAGAGTTATACTTTTCTTCTCATAGAGGATTGAGGAATCCCATTTGGAGAAAAAGCTTCCAGGGGACATTCGGGAATATGTGGACAGCTTTGATGAAAAAGGAAAGAGCCTCAGACAAAAACTGGAAAGAAGCTTTCTGTGAAACTGCTTTGAGATATGTGTATTCCATTCAGGGTGTTATGCCTCTTTTGTCAAAAGGCAGTGTTTGAACACTGTTCCTGTAAAACTGAAATGTGATATTTTGCAGCGCTTTGAAGACTATGGCAAAAAATGAAATATCCTGAAAGAAAACTCCGAAAGAAAACTTCCAAGAAACTGCTCTCTGACGTGTGCATTCATTTCAGGGAGTTCAACTTACACTACATTGCCCAGTATGGAAACTCTGTCTTTGAGGAATCTGGGAAGGGATATTAAGTGGCACTGGAGGCTTGTGGTGAGAAAGGAAATATTCCGATGAAAACTGGATAGAAGCTTTCAGAGCAATTGCTTTGTGATGTGTGCATTCATTTCGTAGAATTTTATCATTCTTTGGATTGAGCAGTTTGAAATCACTCTTTCTGTGGAATCTGAGAAAGGATATTTAGGGGTACTAATAAGAATATGCTGAAAAAGAAATAACCCTTTGATAAAAACCAGAAGGAACTTTCTGTGAAACTGCTAAAGGTCATGTGAAGTCCATTCACACAGTTAAGCTTCTGTTTTCATTGAGCAGTATTCTTTTTTTCCTTTTTTATATTTTTTAATTTTTTTTAATTTTTTTTATTATACTTTAAGTTCTAGGGTACATGTACATAACGTGCAGGTTTGTTACATATGTATACTTGTGCCATGTTGGTGTGCTGCACCCATCAACTGATTGCCCAGTTTTGAAACTCTGTCTTTGAGGAATCTGTGAAAGGATATTAAGTTGTGTCCAGAGGCTTGTAGTGAGAAAGGAAACGTCTTCTGGTGAAATCTGGAGAGAAACTTTCGGAGGAACCGCATTGTGATGTGTGAATTTATCTCATAGAGTTAAATCATTCCTTGGATTGAGCAGTTTGAAATCACTAAAATTTACACTACGTTGCCGAGTTTGGAAACTCTGTCTTTGAGGAATCTGTGAAGGAATATTAAGTGGCACCTGGAGGCTTGTGAGGAGAAAGAAATCGTCTTTCGATGTTAACTGAAGAGAATCTTTCGGAGCAACTGCTTTGTGATGTGTGCATTCATCTCATAGAGTTAAATCATTCTTTGGATTGAGCAGTTTGAAATCACTGTTTCTGTGAAACCTGAGAAAGGACATTTGGGAACACTCTTAAGAATATGCTGAAAAAGACATACCCTCCGATAAAAACCAGAAGGAGACTTTCTGTGAAACTGCTCTAGGTCACGTGAAGTTCACTCGCCCAGTTAAGTTTCTGTTTTCATTGAGCAGTATTCTAACACTGCTTTAGGTTAGTCAGCTAAGCGATGCTCGGGAGCACTTTGAAACTTACGGTGAAAATGGATATATCTTCAGATAGATACTGGAGAGAAGATTTCTGAGGAGCTGCTTAGTGATGCTTTCCTTCCACTCACAGAATAATACTTTTCTTCTCATAGATGCTTGGGGAATACCGCTTACAGTAAAAGCTACTAGAGGACATTCGGGAGTATGTGGATGGCTCTGGTGGATAATGAAATATCCTCAGACCGTCAGCAAAGGGATACTCGGGAGTGCTTTCAGGATTCGGTGAAAACAGAAATATCTTCAGAGAGATACTGGTGAGAAGATTTCCATGGAGCTGCTTTGTGACGTGTGCATTCCACTCACAGAGTTATACTTTTCTTCTCATAGAGGTTTGGGGAATCCCATTTGGAGAAAAAGATACCAGGGGACATTTGGGAGTATATGGACTGCTATGGTGAAAAAGGAAATATCCTCAGACAAAAACTGTAAAGAAGCTTTCTGTGAAACTGCTTTGTGATAGATATGTCTATTCTTCTCACATAGATAAAACTTTCGTTCTTTACACCATTTGGAAACTGCATTATGGACGGATTCGTGAAGGGTCATTTGGCAGCACATTGAGGCCTGCGGGGGAAAAGTATATATCTTCAGATAAAAAGTGGAGAGAAGATTTCTGAGAAACTGCTCTGTGATGTGTGCATTCCACTTAGGGAGTTTTACCACTTTTCTCATAAGACAGTGTTTGAACACTGTTCCTGTAAAACTGAAAAAGTGATATTTTGCAGCACATTGAAGACTATGGCAAAAACTGAAATGTCCTGAAATAAAACACAGAAAGAAGCATTCCAAGAATCTGTTCTCTGACGTGTTCCTTCATTTCAGAGAGTTAAAGCTCACACTACGTTGCCCAGTTTGGAAACTTTGTCTTTGAGGAATCTGTGAAGAGATATTAAATGGTACCCTGAGGCTTGTGGTGAGAAAGGAAACGTCTTCCTATGAAAACTGCAGAGAAGCTTTTGGAGCAACTGCTTTGTGATGTGTGTATTTATCTCATAGAGTTAAAGCATTCCTTGGATTGAGCAGTTTGAAATCACTATTTCTGTGGAACCTGAGAAAGGACATTTGGGAACGCTGTTAAGAATATGTTGAAAAAGAAATAACCTTCGATAAAAAACAAAAGGAAACTTTCTGTGAAACTGCTCTAGGTCATGGGAAGTCCACTCGCACAGTTAAGCTTCTGTTATCATTGAACAGTATTCTAACACTGTTTTAGGATAGTCAGCTAAGGGATACCTGGGAACACTTTGAATCTTACGGTGAAAACGGAAATATCCTCACACAGATACTGGAGAGAAGATTTCCGTGGATCTGCTTTGTGACGTGTGCATTCCACTGAGAGTGATACTTCTCTTCTCATAGATGATTGGGAAGATCCTTTTGGAGAAAAAGCTACCAGGGGACATTGGGGAGTATATGGAAAGCTATGATGATAAAGGAAATATCCTCAGACAAAAACTAGAAAGAAGCTTTCTGTAAAACTGCTTTGTGATAGATATGTCTATTCATCTCACATAGATAAAACTTTCTTTCTATTACACAGTTTTGAAACTGCATCAGAAACGGATACGCAAAGGGACATTCAGGAGCACAATCAGGCCTGTGGGGAAATTGGAGATATCTTCCCATAAAACCTGGAGAGAAGCTTTCTGAGAAAATGCTTTGTGATGTGTGCATTCCACTCAGGGTGTTTTCCCTGTTTTCTCATAAGGCAGTGTTTGAACACTGTTCCTGTAAAACGAAAATGTGATATTTCGCAGTGCATTGAAGACTATAGCGAAGAGTGAACTATCCTCAAGTAAAACCCAGAAAGATGCGTTCCCAGAAACTGCTCTCTGATATGTGCATTCACTTCACAGAATTAAAGCGTACTCTACATTCACCAGTTTGGAACTTCTGTCTTTGAGGAATATGCGAAGGGATATTAAGCGGTACCCCAGAGGCCTGTGGTGAGCAAGGAATTGTCTTCCTATGATAACTGGAGAGAAGCTTTCGGAGCAACTGCTTTGCAATGTGTGTATTCATCTCATAGAGTTAAACCATTCCTTGGATTGAGCAGTTTGAAATAACTGTTTCCATGGTATCTCAGGAAGGACATTTGGGATCGCTCTTTGGCATATGGAGAAAGAAATATCCTGAGATGAAAACCAGAAGGAAGCTTTCTCTGAAACTGCTATGTGTTGTGTGAGTTCCTCTCACTCAGTTAAGCTTCTCTTTCCATTGAAGAGTTTTCTAACGCTGTCTATCTTTAGCATGCAAAGGGATATTCGGAAATACTTTGAGTCTTACTGTGAGAAAGGAAATATGATCATTAGAAACTGGAGAGAAGCTTTTGGAGGAACTGATTTGTGACATGTGCATTTCACTCACAGAATTATACCTTTCTTCTCATAGAGGATTGGGGAATGCCTTTTGGAGAAAAAGCTACCAAGGGACATTCGGACTATAGGTATGGCTATGGTGAAAAAGGAAATATCCTCAGACAAAAACTGGAAAGAAGATTTCTGTGAAACTTCTTTGTGATAGATACGTTTATTCATCTCACATAGATAAAACTTCCCTTATATTAAGCAGTTTGGAAACTCCGTCATGGACAGAACTGCGAAGGAGCGTTCGGGAGCATATTCAGGCCTATGGTGAAAAAGGAGATATCTTCAGATGAAAAGTGGATAGAAGCTTTCTAAGAAACTGCTTTGTGATGTGTGCATTCCACTCAGAAAGTTATACCTCTTGTCTCATAACGCAGTCTTTGAACTCTGTTCCTATAAAACCGAAAAAGTAATATTTCAGAGTGCGTGGAAGACTATGGAGAAAAGTGAAATATCCAGAAATAAAACCCAGAAAGAAGTGTTCCAAGAAACTGCTCTCTGTCGTGTGCATTCATTTCAGAGAGTTAAAGCTTAAGTTATATTTCCCAGTTTGTAAAGTCCGTCTTTGAAGATTCTGTGAAGGGATATTAAGTGGTGACCAGGTACTGTGGCAAGTAAGGAAATGTTTTCCCATGAAAATTGGAGAGAAGATTTCAGAGCGACTGCTTTGTGATGTGTGTGTTCTTCTCTTAGAGTTAAATCATACTTTGGGTTGAGCAGTTTGAAATCACTGTTTCTGTGGAACCTGAGAAAGGACATTCGGGAACACTCTTAAGAATATGATGAAAAAGAAATACACTCCGTTAAAAACTAGAAGGAAATTTTCTGTGAAAATACTCAAGGTCATGTGAATTCCACTTGCACAGTTAAGCTTCTGTTTTATTTGAGCAGCATTCTAACACTGTTTAAGTTAGTCCACTAAGGGACACTCGGGAGCGCTTTGAGGCTTACAATGAAATTGGAAATATCTTCACATAGATACTGGAGAGAAGATTTCCCAGGATCTGCTTTGTAATGTGTGCATTCCACTCACAGAGTTATACCTTTCTTCTCATAGAGAATTCGGGGTCACATTTGGAGAAAATGCTACCAGGGTACATTCCGGAGTATATGGACAGCTATGGTGAAAAAGGAAATATCCTCAGACAAAAACTGTAAAGAAGCTTTCTGTGAAACTGCTTTGTGATAGATATGTTTATTCATCTCACATAGATAAAACTTCTTTCTCTTAGGCAGTTTTGAAACTGCGTCATGGATGGGTTCGCGAAGGGACATTCGGGAGCACATTCAGGCCTGTGGAGAAATAGCACAAATCTTCAGATAAAAAATGGAGAGAAGCTTTCTGTGAAACTTCTTGGTGATGTGTGTATTCTACTCAGGGACTTATACCTCTTTTCTTATAAGGCAGTGTTTGAACACTGTTCCTGTGAAACTGAAAAGGGGATATTTTGCAGCACATTGAAGACTATGGTGAAATGTGAAAATCCGGAAATTAAACACAGAAAAAAGCATTCCAAGAAACTGTTCTCTGACGTGTGCATTAATTTCAGAGAGTTACAGCTTACACTTCGTTGCCAGTTTGGAAACTCTGTCCTTGAGGAATCTATGAAGGGATATTAGGTGGCGCCTGAAGGCTAGTGGTGAGAAAGGAAACGTCTTCCGTTGATGAGTGGAGAGAAGCTTTCGGAGCAAATGATTTGTTATGTGTGTATTCATCTCATAGAGTTAAATCATTCTTTGGATTGAGCAGTTTGAAATCACAGTTTTTGTGGAACCTGAGAAAGGACATTTGGAAACGCTCTTAAGAATATGCTGAAAAAGAAATACCCTCCGATTAAAAGCAGAAGGAAACTTTCTGTGAAACTGCTCTAGGTCACGTGAAGTCCACTCGCACAGTTAAGCTTCTGTTTTCACTGAGCATTATTCTAAAACTCTTTTAGGTTATTCAACTAAGGGGTATTCGGGAGCGCTTTGAGACTTAAGGTGAAAGCGGAAATATCTTCAGATAGATACTGGAGAGATGATCTCTGAGTAGCTGCTTTGTGACGTGTGCATTCCATTCACGGAGTGGAAAAGAGAATTATCCTGAAATAAAATCAAGAAAAAAGCGTTCCAAGAAACCTCTCTGATGTGTGCATTCATTTCAGAGAGTTAAAACTTACACTATGTTGCCCAGTGTGGATACTCTGTCTTTAAGGAAACTCTGAAGGGATATTAAGTGGCGCCTGGAGGCTTTTGATGAGAAAGGAAACATCTTCCGATGAAAAATGGAGAGAAGGATTCTGAGCAACAGCTTTGTGATGTGTGTATTCAACTCATAGAGTTAAATAATTCTTGGATTGAGCAGTTTGAAATCAGTGTTCCTGTGGAATCTGAGAAAGGACATTTGGGAACGCTCTTAAGAATATGCTGATAAGGAAATACCCTCCGAAAAAAACCAGAGGGAAACTTTCTGTGAAACTTCTTAGGTCACGTGAATTCCATTTGCACAGTTAAGTTTCTGTTTTCATTGAGCTGTATTCTAACACTGTTTTAGGTTAGTCAGATTATGGGTACTCAGGAGCGCTGTGAGGCTTATGCTGAAAATGGAAATATCTTCAGATAGATACTGGAGAGAAGATTTCCGAGGAGCTGCTTTGTGACGTGCGCATTCCACTCATAGAGTTATATTTTTCTTCTCATAGAGGATTGGTGAATCCCGTTTGTAGAAAAAGCTACCAGGGGACATTCAGGAGTTTATGGATGGCTACAGTGAAAAAGGAAGTGTCCTCAGACAAAAACGCGAAAGAACCTTTATGTGAAACTCCTTTGTGATACATATGTCTATTCATCTCACATAGATAAAACTTTCTTTCTATTACGCACTTTTGAAACAGCTTCATGGACGGATTCACAAAGGGACTTTTGGGAGCATATTCGGGACTTTGGGGAAATAGGAGATATCTTCAGATAAATACTGAAGAGAAGCTTTCTGAGAAACTGCTTTGTGATGTGTGCATTCCATTCAGGGCGTTATATCTCTTTTCTCATAAGGCAGTGTTTGAACACCGTTGCTGTAAAACTGAAAAAATGATATTTTGCAGCGCATTGAAGACTATGGCGAAAAGTGAAATATCCTGAAATAAAACCCAGAAAAAAGTGTTCCAAGAAACTGCTCTCTGACGTGTGCATTCATTTCAGAGATCTAAAGTGCACACTACGTTGCCCAGTTTGCAAACTCTGTCTTTGAGGAATCTGTGAAGGGATATTTAGTGGCGCCTGGAGGCTTGTGGTGAGAAAGGAAACGTTCCAATGAAAACTGGACAGAAGCTTTCGGAGCAATTGCTTTGTGATATGTGTGTTCATCTCATAGAGTTAAATCATTCTTTGGATTGAGCAGTTTGGAATCACAGTTTCTGTGGAACCTGAGAAAGGACATTTGGGAACGCTTTTAAGAATATGCTGAAAAAGAAATACACTCTGATAGAAACCAGAAGGAAACTTTCTGTGACACTGCTGTAGGTCATGTGAAGTACATTCACACAGTTGATCTTCTGTTTACATTGAGCAGTATTGTAACACTGTTTTAGGTTAGTCAGCTAAGGGATACTTCAGAGCACTTTGAGGCTAACGGTGAAAACAGAAATATCTTCAGATAGATACTGGAGAGAAGATTTCCAAGGAGCTGCTTTGTGACGTGGGCATTTCACTCACAGAGTTATAGCTTTCTTGTGATAGAGAATTGGGGAATCCTGTTTGGAGAAAACGCTACCAGGGGACTTTTGGGACTATATGGATGGCTACGGTGAAAAAGGAAGTATCCTCAGACCAAAACTGGAAAGTAGCTTTCTGTGAAATTGCTTTGTTATAGATATGTCTATTCATCTTACATAGATAAAACTTTCTTTGTATTATGCAGTTTTGAAACTGTGTCATGGACGGATTCCCAAAGGGACATTCAGTATCACATTCACACCTGTGGGGAAATAGGAAATATCTCCATATAAAGACGAGAGAGAAGCTTTCTGAGAAACTGCTTTGTGATGTTTGCGTTCCACTCAGGGAGTTTTACCGCTTTTCTCATAAGGCAGTGTTTGAATGCTGTTCCTGTTAAACTGAAAATGTGATATTTTGCTGTGCATTGAAGTCTATGGCGAAGAGTGAACTATCCTCAAGTGAAACCCAGAAAGATGCGTTTCATGAAAGTGCTCTCTGATATGTACATTCACTTCACAGTATTAAAGCACACTCCACATTGCGCAGTTTACAAACTCTGTCTTTGAGGAATTTGTGAATGGATATTAAGTGGGGCCCAGAGGCCTGTGGTGAGCAAGGAAATGTCTTCCCATGAGAACTGGAGAGAAGCTTTCTGAGCAACTGCTTTGTGATGTGTGTATTCATCTCATAGAGTTAAACCATTCCTTGGATTGAGAAGGAATTTGGGATCACTCTTTGGAATAGGCAGAAAGAAATATCCTCAGATGAAAACCAGAAGGAAGATTTCTGTGAAATTGCTAGGTGTTGTGTGAATTTCTGCCGCTCAGTTAAACTTCCCTTTTCATTGAACAGTTTTCCAACACTGTTTATCTTTAGCGTATGAATGGATATTCGGAAATGCTTTGAGTCTTACAGTGAGAAGGGAAATATGATCAGATAGAAACTGGAGAGAAGCTTTCTGAGGAACTGCTTTGTGACGTGTACATTTCACTCACAGATTGGTACCTTTCCTCTCATAGACGATTGGGGAATGCCTTTTGGAGAAAAAGCTACCAAAGGACATTCGCGACTATAGGGATGGCTCTGGTGAAAGAAGAAATATCCTCGGACAAAAACTGGAAAGAAGATTTCTGTGAAACTGCTTTGTGATAGATACGTTTATTCATGTCACATAGATAAAACGTTCCTTATATTATGCAGTTTGGATACTCTGTCATGGACAGATCCATGAAGGAGCGTCTGGGAGCATATTCAGGTCTACGGTAAAAAAAGGAGATATCTTCAGATGAAAAGTGGATAGAAGCTTTCTAAGAAACTGCTTTGTGGTGTGTGCATTCCCCTCAGGGAGTTATACCTCTTGTCTCATAACGCAGTGTTTGAACTCTGTCCTATAAAACTGAAAAAGTAATATTTCAGAGTGCATGGAACATTATGGCGAAAAGTGAAATATCCTGAAATAAAACCCAGAAAGAAGCATTCCAAGAAACTGCTCTCTGACGTGTGTATTCATTTCAGAGAGTTAAAGCTTACTCTACATTTCCCAGTTTGAAAAGTTTGTCTTTGAAGATTCTGTGAAGGAGTATTAAGTGGCGACTGGGTACCGTGGTGAGTAAGGAAATGTCTTCCATTGAAAGCTGGAGAGATGTTTTCTGAACAACTGCTTTGTGATGTGTGGATTCATCTCATAGAGTTAAATCATTCTTTGCATTGAGCAGTTTGAAATAACTCTTTCTGTGGAACCTGAGAAAGGACATTTGGGAAAGCTCTTAAGAATGTACTGAAAAAGAAATACGCTCCAATAAAAACCAGAAGCAAGCTTTGTGTGAAAGTGCTCTGTGTCATGTGAATGTCACTCGCATAGTTAAGCTTCCGTTTTCGTTGAGCAGTATTCTAACACAGTTTATGTTTAGTCTGTGAAGGGATATTCAGGAGCGCTTTGAGGCTTACAGTGAAAAAGGAAATATCTTCAGATAGAAACTAGAGAGAAGCTTTCTGAGGAGCTGCTTTGTGACGTGTGCATTCCACTCACAGAGTTATACTTTTCTTTTCATAGAGGATTGGGGAATCCCTTTTGGAGAAAAAGCTACCATGGGACATTCATCAGTATATGGACGGCTATGGTGGAAAAGGAAATATCCTCAGACAATAACTGGAAAGAAGGTTTTTCTGAAACTGCTTTGTGATAGATATGTCACAAATCACACATAGATAAAACTTTCTTTCTATTACGCAGTTATGAAACGGTGTTATGGACGGATTCGCTAAGGGACATTCGGGAGCACATTGAGGCCTTTACGGAAATAGGAAATATCTTCATATAAAAGCTGGAGAGAAGCTTTCTGAGAAAGTGCTTTGTGATGTGTACATTCCACTCAGGGAGTAATACCTCTTTCCTCATAAGGCAGTGTCTGAACACTGTGCCTGAAAAACTGAAAATGTGATATTTTGCTGCACATTGAAGAATATAGCAAAAAGTGAAATAAGCTGAAATAAAATCCAGAAAGAAGCATTCCAAGAAACTGCTCTCTGACGTGTGCATTCACTTCAGAGAGTTAAAGCTTACACTACCTTGCCCAGTTTGGAAACTCTGTCTTTGAGAAATCTGTGAAGGGATACTAAGTGATGCACGGAGTCTTGTGGTTTGAGTGGAAATGTCTTCCGATGAAAACTGGAGAGAAGCTTTTGGAGCAACTGCTTCATGATGTGTGTATTCATCTCATAGAGTTAAAGCATTCCTTGGATTGAGCAGTTTGAAATCACTATTTCTGTGGAACCTGAGAAAGGACATTTGGGAACGCTGTTAAGAATATGTTGAAAAAGAAATAACCTCCGATAAAAACCAAAAGGAAACTTTCTGTGAAACTGCTCTAGGTCACAGGAAGTCCACTCGCACAGTTAAGCTTCTGTTTTCATTGAGCAGTACTCTGACACTGTTTTCCATGAGTCAGCTAAGAGATACTCGGGAGCACCTTGAGGCTTATGGTGAAAATGGAAATATCTTGAGATAGATACTGGAGAGAAGATTTCTGAGGAGCTGCTTTGTGACCTGTGCATTCTACTCAGAGAGCTATACTTTTCTTCTCATAGAGGATTGGGGAATCCTATTTGGAGAAAAAGGTACCAGGGGACATTCGGGAGTATGTGGATGGCTAAAGTGAAAAGGGAAAGAGACTCAGACAAAAACTGGAAAGAAGCTTTCTCTGAAACTGCTTTGGATATATATGTCTATTCATCTCACATAGATAAAACTTTATTTCTATTATGCAATTCTCAGACGGCGTCATGGATGGATTCGCGAAGGGACATTCAGGAGCACATTCAGGCCTGTAGGGAAATAGGAGATATCTTCAGATAAAAACTGGAGAGAATTTTTCTGGAAAAATGCTTTGTGATGTGTGCATTACACTCAGGGACTTATACCTCTTTTCTCATAAGACAGTGTTTGAACACTGTTCCTGTAAAACTGAAAAAGTGATATTTTGCAGCGTATTGAAGACTATGGCATAAAGTAAAATATCCTGAAATAGAACCCTGAAAGAAGCGTTACAAGAAACTGCTCTCTGACGTGTGCATTCACTTCAGGGAGTTAAAGGTTACACTACTTTGCCCTGTTTGGAAACTCTGTCTTTGAGGAATCTGTGAATTGATATTAAGTGGCACCCAGAAGCTTGTGGTGAGAAAGGAAACGTCTTCCAATGAAAACTGGAGAGAAGCTTTCGGAGCAACTGCTTTGAGATGTATGCATTCATCTAATAGAATTAAATCATTCTTTGGATTGAGCAGTTTGAAGTCACTGTTTCTGTGAAACCTGAGAAAGGACATTTGGGAACGCTCTTTAGAATATCCTGAAAAAGAAATACCCCCTGATAGAAACCAGAAGGAAACTTTCTGTGAAACTGCTCTAGGTCACGTGAAGTCCACTCACACAGTTAAACTTCTGTTTTCATTGAGAAGTATTCTAACACTGTTTTTGGTTATTCAGCTAAGGGGACTTGGGAGCACTTTGAGGCTTACGGTGAAAGCGGAAATATCTTCAGATAGATACTGGAGAGAAGATTTCCGAGGAGCTGCTTTGTGACGTGTGCAATCCACTCTCAGAGTTATATTTTTCTTATCATAGAGGATTGGGAAATCCCGTTTGGAGAAAAAGCTACCAGGGGACATTCGCGAGTATATGGATGGCTATGGTGAAAAAAGAAATACGCCCAGACAAAAAAATTGGAAAGAGGCTTTCTGTGAAACTGCTTTGTGATAGATATGTCTATTCATCTCACATAGATAAATCTTTCTTTCTATTACGCAGTTTAGTATCTGCATCATAGACAGATTTGCAAAGGGACATTCAGGAGCACATTCTGGCTTGTTGGGAAATAGGAGATCTCTTCAGTTAAAAACTGGAGAGAAGCTTTCTGAGAAACTGCTTTGTTATATCTGGATCCCACTCAGGGAGTTATACCTCTTTTCTCATAAGACAGAGTTTGAACACTGTTCCTGTAAAACTGAAATAGTGATATTTTACAGCACACTGAAGAATATGGTGAAAAGTGAAATTTCCAGAAATAAAACCCAGAAAGAAGTATTCTAAGGACCTGCTCTCTGACGTGTGCATTCATTTCAGAGAGTTAAAGCTTACACTACGTTGCCCAGTTTTGAATCTCTGTCTTTGAGAAATCTGTGAAGGGAAATTAAGTGGTGTCCAGAGGCTTGTGGTGAGAAAGGAAACAGCTTTCGATGAAAATTGGACAGAAGCTTTCAGAGCAACTGCTTTGTGATGTGCGTATTCATCTCATAGAATTAAATCATTCTTTCGATTGAGCAGTGTGAAATCACTGTTTCTGTGGAACCTGAGAAAGAACATTTGGGAATGCTGTTAACAATATGCTGAAACAGAAATACCCTCTGATAAAAACCAGAAGGAAACTTGGAAACTTTCTGTGAAGCTGTCCTAGGTCAGGTGAATTCTACTCATGCAGTTAAGCTTCTGTTTTCAATGAGCAGTATTTTAACACTGTTTTATGTTAGTCAGCTAAGGGACACTCGGGAGCGCTTTGAGGCTTAAGGTAAAAACGGAAATATCTTCAGATAGATACTGGAGAGAAGTTTTCCGAGGAGCTGCTTTGTGACGTGTGCATACCACTCACAGAGTTATACCTTTCTTCTCATAGAGGATTGGGGTATCCCGTCTTGAGTAAACGCTACCCAGGGACATTGGAGAGTATGTGGTCGGTTATGATGATAAAGGAAGTATCCTCAGACAAAAACTGGAAATAAGCTTTCTCTGAAACCACTTTGTGATAGATATGTCTATACCTTTATCATAGATAAAAGTTTCTTTCTATTACACAGTTTTGAAGCTGCGTCATGGACGGATTGGTGAAGGGACATTCTTGAGACCATTCAGGCCTGTGGGGAAATAGGAAATATCTTCAGATAAAACCTGGAGAAAAGCTTTCTAGGAAACTGCTTTGTGATGTATGCATTCCACTCAGGGAGTTATAACTCTTTTCTCATAAGGCAGTGTTTGAACACTGTTCCTCTAAAATTGAAAAAGTGATATTTTGCAGTGCATTGTAGTCTACAGTGAAAAGTGAAATATCCTGAAATAAAACCCAGAATGAAGCTTTCCAAGAAACTGCTCTCTGACATGTGCATTCTTTTCAGAGAGTTAAAGCTTACACTACGATGCTCAGTTTGGAAACGCTGTCTTTGAGGAATCTGTGAAGGGATATTAAGTGTCGCCCAGAGGCTTGTGGTGAGAAAGGAAAGGTCTTTCGTTGAAAACTGGAGAGAAGCTTTCAGAGCAACTGCTTTGTGATGTGTGAATTCATCTCAGAGATGTAAATCATTCTTTGGATTGAGCAGTTTGAAATCCCTTTTTCTGTGCAACCTGAGAAAGGACATTTGGGAACGCTCTTAAGAATTCGCTGAAAAAGTGATACCCTCTGATAAAAAGCAGAAGGAAACTTTATGTGAAACTGCTCAAGGTCACGTGAATTTCCTTTGTACAGTTAATCTTCTGTTTTCATTGAGCAGTATTCTAACACTGTTTTAGGTTAGTCAGCTAAGGGATACTCAGTAGGGCTTTGAGGATTATGGTGAAAACGGAAATATCTTCAGATAGTTACTGGAGAGATGATTTCCAAGGAGCTGCTTTGTGACGTGTGCATTCCACTCACAGACTTATACTTTTCTTCTCATAGAGTATTGGGGAATCTCATTTGGAGAAAAAGCTACCAGGGGACATTTGGGAGTACATGGACGGCTGTGGTGAAAAAGGAAATATGCTCAGACAAAAACTCGAATGAAGCTTTCTGTGAAACTGCTTTGGTATATATATGTCTATTCATCTCACATAGACAAAACTTTCTTTCTATTACGTAGTTTTGAAACTGCATCACGGATGGATTCACGAAGGGACACTCAGGAGCACATTCAGGTCTGTGGGAAAATAGGACCTATCATTAGGTAAAAACTGGAGAGAAGCTTTCTGAGAAACTGCTTTGTGATGCGTGCATTCCACTCAGTGAGTTATACCTTTCTTCTCATAAGACACTGTTTGAACACTGTTCCTGTAAAACTAAAAAAGTGATATTTGGAGCACATTGAAGACTATGGTGAAAAGTAAAATGTCATCCAATAAAACCCAGAAAGAAGCATTTCAAGAAATTGCTCTCTGACATGTTCATTCATTTCACAGAGTTAAAGCTTACTCTACATTTCCCAATTTGGAAAGTTTGTCTTTGAGGATTCTGCGAAGGATATTAAGTGGCAACCGGAGGCCTGTGGCGAGCAAGGAAACCTCTTCCATTGAAAATGGGAGAGAAGGTTTCGGAGCAACTCTTTTGTGATGTTTGTATTTATCTCAAAGAATTAAATCATTCTTCAGTTTAAGAAATTTGAAATAACTTTCTGTGGAATCTGAGAAAGGACGTTTGGGAATGCTCTTTAGTATATCCTGAAAAAGAAATAAACTCAGATAGAAACCAGAAGGATGCTTTCTGTGAAACTGCTTTGTGTATTGTAAATTCCACTCACACAGTTAAGCTTTTGTTTTTATTGAGCAGTAATCTAACACTGTTTTTGTTTAGTCTGTGAAGGGATATTTGGGAGTGCTGTGAGGCTTATGGGGAAAAAGGAAATATCTTCAGATAGAAACTGGAGAGAAGCTTTCCGAGGAGCTGCTTTGTGATATGTGCATTCCACTCCCAGAGTGACACCCGGAGGCTGATGGTGAGAAAGGAAACGTCTTTTGATGAAAACTAGAGAGATGTTTTCGGAGCAACTGCTTTGTGATGTGTGTATTCATCTCATAGAATTAAATCCTTCTTTTGATTGAGCAGTTTGAAAACGCTCTTTCTGTGGAACCTAAGAAAGGGCATTTGGGATGGCTCTTAAGAATATGCTGAAAAAGAAAGACACTCCAATAAAAACCAGAAGGAAATTTTCTGTGACACTGCTCTAGGTTACGTGAAGTCCACTTGAACAGTTAAACTTCTGTTTTCATTGAGAAGTATTCTTACACTGTTTTATGTTAGTCAGCTAAGGGATACTCGGGAGTGCTTTCAAGCTTACGGTGAAAACGGAAATCTCTTCAGATAGATATTGGAGAGAAGATTTCCGAGGAGCTGCTTTGTGATGTGTGCATTTCACTCACACAGTTATACTTTTCTTCTCATACAGGATTGGGGAATACCGTTTGGAGAAAAAGCTACTAGGGGACATTCGGGAGTATATGGACTGCTATGGTGAAAAAGGAATCATCCTCAGACAAAAACTGGAAAGAAGATTTCTGTGAAACTGCTTTGGGATAGATATATCTATTCATTTCACATAGATAAAACTTTCGTTCTATTACACAGTTTTGAAACTGCATTATGGATGGATTCATGAAGGGACATTCGCCAGCACATTCAGGCCTGTGGGGAAAAAATACATATCTTCAGATAAAAACTGGAGAGAAGCTTTCTGAGAAACTGCTTTGTGATTTGTGCATTCAACTGAGGGATTTATACCACTTTTCTCATAAGACAATATTTGAACACTGTTCCTGTAAAACTGAGAAAATGATATTTTGCAGCACATTGAAGACTAAGACGAAAAGTGAAATATCCTGAAGTAAAACCCAGAAAGATGCATTTCATGAAACTTCTCTCTGACGTGTGCATTCATTTCAAAGAGTTGAAGCTTATACTGCATTGCCCAATTTGGAAACTCTGTTTTTGAGGAATCTGTGAAGAGATATCAAGTGGTGCCTGGAGGCTTGTGGAGAGAAAGGAAAAGTCTTCCAATGAAAACAGGAGAGAAGCTTTTGGAGCAACTGTTTTTGATGTATGTATTCACCTCATAGGGTTAAATCAATCTTTGATTGAGCAGTTTGAAATCACTGTTTCTGTGGAACATGAGAGAAGACATTTGGGAACGCTCATAAGAATATGCTGAAAAAGAAATATCCTCCAATAAAAAACCAGAAGGAAACTTTCTGTGAAACTGCTCTAGGTCACGTGAATTCCACTCACACAGTTAAGCTTCTATTTTCATTGAGCAGTATTCCAACACTGTTTTAGGTTACTATGCTAAGGGACACTCGGGAGTGCTTTGAGGCTTGTGGTGAATACGGAAATATCTTCAGATACATACTGGAGAGAAGATTTCCAAGGAGTTGCTTTGTGACGTGTGCATTCCACTCACAGATTTATACTTTTCATCTCATAGAGGATTGGGGCATCCTGTTTGGAGAAAAATTTACCAGAGGCCATTTGGGAATATATGGAAAGCTATGGTGAAAAAGGAAATATCCCCAGACAAAACCTGGAAAGAAGCTTTCTGTGTAACTGCTTTGTGGTAGATATGTCTATTCCTCTCACATAGATAAAACTTTCTTTCTATGACACAGTTTTGAAACTGCGACTTAGAAGGATTCTGGAGGGACATTCGGGAACACGTTCAGGCCCCTGGGGAGGCAGGAAATATCTTCAGATAAAAACTGGAGAGAAGCTTTGTGAGAAACTGCTTTGTGATGTGTGCATTACACTCAGGGAGTTATACCTCTTTTCTCATAAGACAGTGTTTGAACACTGTTGCTGTAAAACTGAAAAAAATGATATTTTGCAGCACATTGAAGACTATTTCAAAAAGTAAAATATCCTGAAATAAAACCCAGAAAGAAGCAAATGAAAAAAATGCTCTCTGACGTGTTCATTCATTTCAGAGACTTAAAGCTTACACTACGTTGCCCACTTTGGAAACTCTGTCTTTTAGGAGTCTGTGAAGGGATATTGAGTGGTGCACGGAGGTTTCTAGTGAGAAAGGAAATGTCTTCCGATGGAAACTGGAGAGAAGCTTTCGGAGCAACAGCATTGTGTTGTGTGTATTCACCTCATAGAGCTAAATCATTCTTTGGATTGAGCAGTTTGAAATCACTGTTTCTGTGAAACCTGAGAAAGGATATTTGGGAATGCTCTTAAGAATATTCTGAAAAAGAAATACATTTCACTCAGGGAATTACACCTCTTTTCTTATAAGGCAGTGTTTGAACACTGTTCCTGTAAAACTGAAAAAGTGGTATTTTGCAGTGTATTGAAGACTGTGGTGAAAAGTGAAAATTCGGAAATAAACTGAGAAAGAAGCATTGCAAGTAACTGCTCTCTGATGTGTGCATTCGTTTCAGGGATTTAAAACTTACACGACATTGCCCAGTTTGGAAACTCTGTCTTTGAGGAGCCTGTGAAGGGATATAAAGTGGAGCACGTAGGTTTGTGGTGAGAAAGGAAACGTCTTCCAATGAAAACTGGAGAGAAGCTTTCGGAGCAACAACTTTGTGATGTGTGTATTCATCTCGGAGAGTTATATCATTCTTTGGATTGAGCAGTTTGAAATCACTGTTTCTGTGGAACCTGAGAAGGGATATTTGGGAACGCTCTTAAGAATATGCTGAACAGGAAATACCCTCCAATAAAAACCAGAAGGAAACTTTCTGTGAAACTGCTCTAGGTCACATGAATTCCACTCACATCGTGAAGTTTCTGTTTCATTGAAGAGTATTCCCACACAATTTTAGGTTAGTCAGCTAAGGGATACTCCGGAGTGCTTTGAGGCTGACGGTGTAAACGAAAATATCTTCAGAGAGATAGTCTAGAGATGACTTCCAAGGAGCTGCTTCGTGACATGTGCATTCCACTCAAAGAGTTATACTTTTGTTCTCATAGATGATTGGGGAATCCTGTCTGGAGAAAAATCTACCAGGGGACATTCGGGAGTACATGTACGACTGCGGTGAAAAAGGTATCCTCAGACAAAACCTGGAAAGAAGATTTCTGAGAAACTGCTTTGTGATATCTATGCCTATTCTTCTCACATAGATAAAAACTTTCTTTCTATTACATAGTTTTGAAACTGCATCATAGATGGATTCTTAAAGGGACATTCAGGAACTCATTCAGTCCTGTGGGGAAATGGGAGATATCTCGAGATAAAAACTGGATAGAAGCTTTCTGAGAAACTGCTTTGTGATGTGTGCATTCCACTCAGGGAGTTATACCTCTTTTCTCATAACGCAGTATTTGAACACTGTTCCTGTAAAATTGAAAAAGTGCTATTTTGCACTGCTTTGAAGATTATGGTGAAAAGTGAAATATCCTGAAATAAAACCCAGAAAGAAGCGTTCCAAGAAACTGCTCTCTGACGTGTGCATTCAGTTCAGAGAGTTACAGCTTCCAGTACGTTGCCCAATTTGGAAACTCTGTCTTTGAGGAATCTGTGAAGGGATATTAAGTGGCGCCCAGAGGCTTGTGGTGAGAAAGGAAACGCCTTCCAATGAATCCTAGAGAGAAGTTTTCAGAGCAACTGCTTTGTGATGTTTGTATTCTTCTCATAGAGTTAAATCCTTCTTTGGATTGAACAATTTGAAATCACGGTTTCTGTGTACCTTGAAAAAAGACATTTGAGAACATTCTTAAGAGTATGCTGAGAAAAAAATACCATCTGATAAAAGCCATAAGCAATCCTTCTGTGAAACTGTTCTAGGTCACGTGAAGTGCACTCGCACAGTTAAGCTTCTGTTTTCATTGAGCAGTATCTAACACTGTTTTAGGTTAGTCAGTTATGGGATACTTGGGAATGCTTTGAAGCTTGCGGAGAAAACGGAAATATCTTCAGATAGATACTGGAGAGAAGATTTCTGAGGAGCTGCTTTGTGACGTGTGTATTACACTCACAGAGTTATACTTTTTTTCTCATAGAGAATTGGGGAATCCCGCTTGGAGAAAAAGCTAACAACTAACATTCAGGATTATATGGACGGTTATGGTGAAAAAGGAAATCTCCTCAGACAAAAGCTGTAAAGAAACTTTCCATGAAACTGCTTTGGGATAGATATGCCTATTCATCTCACATAGATAAAACTTTCTTTCTATTGCGCAGTTTTGAAACTGCGTCATGGACAGATTCGCAAAGTGACATTCGGGAGCACATTCAGGTCAGAGGGGAAAGAGGAGATATCTTCAGATAAAAACTGGAGAGAAGCTTTCTGAGAAACTGCTTTTTGGTGTGTGCATTCCACTCAGGGAGTTATACCTCTTTTCTCATAAGGCAGTTTTTGTACACTGTTCCTATAAAAGTGAAAAGTGATATTTTGCAGCACATTGAAGACTATGGAGAAAAGTGAAATATCCTGAAATAAGACCCAGAAAGAAGCGTTCCAAGAAACTGCTCTCTGACATGTGTATTCATTTCAGAGAATTAAAGCTTGCACTACGTTGCCCAGTTTGAGAACTCTGTCTTTGAGGAATCTGTGAAGGGATATTAAGTTGCGAATGGAGGAGTTTTATGAGAAAAGAAACGTCTTTCGATGAGGACTGGAGGGAAGCTTTTGGAGAAATTGCTTTGTGATGTGTGTATTCATCTCAGAGTTAAATCATTCTTTGAATAGAGCAGTTTGAAATCACTCTTTGTGTGTAAACTGAGAAAGGACATTTGAGAACGTTCTTAAGAATATGCTGAGAAAGAAATACCATCCAATAAAAAACATAAGGAATCCTTCTGTGAAACTGTTCTAGGTCATGTGAAGTCCACTCGCACAGTTAAGCTTCTGTTTTCATTGAGCAGTATTCTAACACTGTTTTAGGTTAGTGAGCTAAGGGATACTCGGGAGCGCTTTGAAGCTTACGGTGAAAACAGAAATATCTTCAGATAGATACTGGAGAGAAGATATCTGAGGAGCTGCTTTGTGACGTGTGCATTCCACTCACAGAGTTATACTTTTTTTCTCATAGAGGATTGGGGAATCCCGTTTGGAGAAAAAGCTAACAAGGGATATTTGGGGGTGTATGGATGGTTACGGTGAAAAATGAAATCTCCTCAGACAAAAGCTGGAGAAAAGCTCTCTGTGAAACTGCTTTGAGATAGATAAGTCTATTCATTTCACATAGATAAAACGTTCTTTCTATTACCCAGTTTTGAAACTGCGTCATGGATGGTTTCGCGAAGGGACATTCGGGAGCACATTCAGGCCAGTGGGGAAAATGGAGATATCTTCAGATAATAACTGGGGAGAAGCTTTGTGAGAAACTGCTTCTTGGTGTGTGTATTCCACTCAGGAAGTTATACCTCTTTTCTCATAAGGCAATGTTTGAACACTGTTCCTGTACAACTGAAAAAGTGATATTTTGCAGTACATTGAAGACTAGGGAGAAAAGTGAAATATCCTGAATAACACCCTGAAAGAAGCGTCCCAAGAAACTGCTTTCTGACGTGTCTATTCATTTCAGATAGTTAAAGCTTACATTATGGTGCCCAGTTTGAAAACTCTCTCTTTAAGGAATCTGTGAAGGGATATTAAGTGGCGCCCAGAGGCTTGTGTTGAGAATGGAAACGTCTTCAGATGAAAACTGGAGAGAAGCTTTTGGAGCAACTGCTTTGTGATGTGTGTATTCATCTCATATAGTTTAACCATTCTTTGGACTGAGCAGCTTGTAATCACTGTTTCTGTGGAACCTGAGAAAGGACATTTGGGAACGCTCTTAAGAATATGCTGAAAAAGCAATACCTTCCGATAAAAAACAGAAGGAAACTTTCTGTGTAACTGCTCTAGGTCACATGAAGTCCACTCACACGGTTAAGCTACTGTTTTCATTGAGCAGGATTCTAACACTGTTTTAGGTTAGTCAGCTACGGGATACTTGGGAGCGCTTTTAGGCTTACGTTGAAAACGGAAATAACTTCAGAAAGATACTGGAGAGATAATTTCCGAGGAGCTGCTTTGTGACATGTGCATTCCACACACAGAGTTTTACTTTTCTTCTCATAGACGATTGAGGAATCCTGTTTGGAGAAAAAGCTACCAGGGAACATTCAAGAGTAAAAGGACAGCTATGGTGAAAAAGGAAATATCCTCAGTCAAAAACTGGAAAGAAGCTTTCTGTGAAACTGCTTTGTTGTAGATATGTCCATACATCCCACATAGATACAACCTTCTTTCTATTACACAGTTTTGAAACTGCGTCATGGACGAATTCACGAAGGGAACTTCGGGAGCATATTCAGGCCTGTGGGGAATAGCACATATCTTCAGATAAAAACTGGATAGAAGCTTTCTGAGAAAATGTTTTGTGATGTGTGCATTCCATTCAGGGAGTTATACCTCTTTCCTCATAAGGCAGTGTTTGAATGCTGTTCCTGTAAAACTGTAAAACTGATATTTTGCAGTGCGTTGAAGACTATGGCGAAAAGCAAAATACCCTGAAACAAAACCCAGAAAGAAGCATTCCAAGAAACTGCTCTCTGACGTATACATTCATGTCACAGAGTTAAAGATTATACTGCATTGCCCAGTTTGGTAACTCTGTCTTTGAGGAATCTGTGAAGGGATATCAATTGGTGCCTGGAGGCTTGTGGTAAGAAACGAAACGTCTTCCGAAGAAAACTGGAGAGAAGTTTTCGGAACAACTGCTTTGCGATGTGTGTATTCATCTCATAGATTTAAATCGTTGTTTGGATTGAACAGTTAGAAACCACTCTTTCTGTGGAACCTGAGAAAGGACATTTGGGAACCCTCTTAGGAATATGCTAAAAAAGAAATATCCTCCGATAAAAACCAGAAGGAAACATTCTGCGAAACTGCTCTAGGTCACGTGAATTCCACTCACACAGTTCAGCATCTGTTTTCGTAGAGCAGCATTCTAACACTGTTTTAGGTTAGTCAGCTAAGGGATACTCGGCAGCGCTTTGAGGCTTCCGCTGAAAACGTAAATATCTTCAGATAGATATTGGAGTGAAAATTTTGAGGAGCTACTTTGTGACGTGTACTTTCCACTCACAGAGTTATACTTTTCTTCTCTGAGAGGTTTGTGGAATCCTGCTCTGAGAAAAAGCTACCAGGGGATTTCTGGGAGTATATGGATGGCTATGGTGAAAAAGGAAATATCCTCAGACAAATAGTTTAAAGAAACTTTCTGTGAAACTGTTTTGTGATAGATATGTGTATTCATTTCACATACATAAAATTTTCTTTCTATTACGCAGTTTTGAAGCTGCGTCATGGACGGATTCGTGAAGGGACATTCGGGAGCACATTCAGGACTGTGGCAAAATAGGAAATATCTCCAGATAAAAACTGGATAGAAGCTTTCTGAGAGACCGCTTTGTGATGTGTTCATTCCACTCACAGTGTTATACCTCTTTTCTCATAAGGCAGTGTTTGAACATGTTCCTGTAAAACAGAAAAAGTGATATTTTGCAGTGCGTTGAAGACTATGGTGAAAAGTGAAATATCCGGAAATAAAACCCAGAAAGAAGCGTTCTAAGAAACTGCTCTCAGACCTGTACACTCATTTCAGAGAGTTAAACCTTACACTACGGTGTTCAGTTTGGAAACTCTGACTTTGAAGAATCTGGGAAAGGATCTTAAGTTGCGCCCAGAGGGTTGTGGTGAGAAAGGAAACATCTTCCGATGAAAAGTGGAGAGAAGATTATGGTGCAACTGCTTTGTGATGTGTGTGTATTCATCTCATAGAGTTAAATCATTCTTTGGATTGAGTAGTTTGAAATCACTGTTTCAGTGGATCCTCATAAAGGACATTTGAGAACACTCTTAAGAATATGCAAAAAGTAATACCCTCCGATAAAAACCAGAAGGAAACTTGGAAACTTTCTTTGAAACTGCACCAGGTCATGTGAATTCCAAACTCACAGTTAAGTTTCTGTTTTCATTGAGCAGTATTATAACACTGTTTCAGGTTAGTCATCTAACGGACACTTGGGAGAACTTTGAGACTTACGGTGAATACGGAAATATCTTCAGATAGATACTGGAGAGAAGATTTCTGAGGAGCTGCTTTGTGACATGTGCATTCCACTCACAGAGCTATACTTTTCGTCCAATAGAGGATTAGGGTATCCCGTTTGGAGAAAACGCTACCAGGGGACATTCGCGAGTTTAAGGACGGCTACGATGAAAAAGGAATTATCCTCAGACAAAAACTGGAAAGAAGCTTTCTCTGAAACTGCTTTGTGGTAGATATGTCTATTTATCTCACATAGATAAAATTTTCTTTCTATTACGCAGTTTTGAAGCTGCTTCGTGGATGGATTCATGAAGGGGCATTAGGGAGCACATTCAGGCCTGTGGGGAAATAGGAGGTATCTTCGGATAAAAACTGGAGAGAAGATTTCTGAGAAACTGTTTTGTGATGTGTGCATTGCACTCAGGGAGTTACACCTCTTTATTCATAAGGCAGTGTTTGAACACTGTTCCTGTAAAACAGAAAAGGTCATATTTTGCAACGCATTGAAGATTATGGTGAAAAGGGAAATATCCTGAAATAAAACCCAGAAAGAATCGTTCCAAGAAACTACTTGCTGACGTGTGCATTCATTTCAGAAGGTTGAAGCATACACTACGTTGCCCAGATTGGACATTCTGTCTTTGAGGATTCTGGGAAGGGATATTGAGTGGCGCCCAGAGGCTTGTGGTGAGAAAGGAAACATTTTCCAATGAAAAGCGGAGTAAAGATTACGGAGCAACAGCTTTGTGATCTGTGTATTCATCTCATAGGGTTAAATCATTCTTTGGATTGAGCAGTTTGAAATCACTGTTTCTGTGGATCCTGAGAAGGGACATTTTGGAGCGCTCTTAAGAATATGCTTAAAAAGCGATACCATCTGATAAAAACCAGAAGGAAACTTTCTGTGAGACTGCTATAGGTCATGTGAATTTCACTGACACAGTTAAGATTCTATTTTCATTGTGCAGTATTCTAACACTGTTTTTGGTTAGTCAGCTAAGGAAAACTCGGGAGCGCTTTGAGGTTTATGGTGAAAACGGAAATATCTTCAATTAAATACTGGAGAGAAGATCTCAAGGAGCTGCTTTGTGACATGTGCATTCCACTCACAGAGTTATACTTTGCTTCTCAGAGAGAATTGGAGAATCTCATTTGTAGGGAAAATAACACGGGGCATTCAGGAGTATACGGATGGCTATGGTGAAAAAGGAAATATCCTCAGAAAAAAACTGTGAAGAATCGTTCTGTGAAACTGCTTTGTGACAGATATGTATATTCATCTCACATAGATAAAACTTTTGTTCTGTTACACAGTTTTGAAACTGCATTATGGACAGATTCGTGAAGAGACATTCGGCAGCACATTCAGGCCTGTGGGGAAAAAGTACATATCTTCAGATAAAAACTGGAGATAAGCTTTCTGAGAAACTCCTTTTTGAAGTGTGCATTTCACTCAAGGAGTTATATCTCTTTTCTCATAAAGCAGTGTTTGAACACTGTTCCTGTAAAACTGAAAAAGTGATATTTTGCAGCACATTGAAGACTATGGTGAAAAGTGAAATATCCTGAAATAAGAGAAAGAAGCGTTCCAAGAAACTGCTCTCTGATGCGTACATTCATTTCAAAGAGTTAAAGCTTGCACTACGTTGCCCAGTTGGTAAACTCTGTCTTTGAGGAATCTGTGAAGGGATATTAAGTGGTGCCCGGAGGCTTGTGGTGAGAAACGAGACATCTTCCGAAGAAAACTGGAGACAAGCTTTTGGAGCAACTGCTTTGTGATGTGCGTGTTCATATCAGAGAGTTAAATCATTCTTTGGATTGAACATTTTGAAATCACTGTTTCTGTGGAACCTGAGAGAGGACATTGGGGAATGCTCTTACGAATATGCTGAATAAGGAATACCCTCCAATAAAAACCAGAAAGAAACTTTCTGTGGAACTGCTCTAGGTCACGTGAATTCCACTCACACAGTTAAGTTTCTGTTTCATTGAGCAGTATTCTAACACTGTTTTAGGTTAGTCAGCTAAGGGATACTCGGGAGTGCTTTGAAGCTTTTGGTGAAAACGAAAATACCTTCAGACAGATACTCTAGAGATGATTTCCAAGGAGCTGCTTTGTTTCATATGCATTCCACTCAAAGAGCTATACTTTTCCTCTCATAGAAGATTGGGGAATCCCGTCTGGAGAAAAAGCTACCAGGGGACATTCGGGAGTATATGGACGGCTATGGTGAGAAAGGAAGTATCCTCGGACAAAAACTGGAAAGATGTTTTCTGTGAAACTGCTTTGTGATAAATATGTCTATTCATCTCACACAGATAAAAGTTTTTCTCTATTAGGCAGTTTTGAAACTGCGTCATAGTCGATTTCACGAAGGGACATTCGGGAGCTCATTCAGGCCTGTTTGGAAATAGGAAATATCTCCCGATAAAAATTGGAGAGAAGCTTTCTGAGAAACTGCTTTGTGATGTGTGCATTCCACTCAGGGTGTTATACCTCTTTTCTCATAAGACAGTGTTTGAACACTGTTCCTGTAAAAATGAAATGTGATATTTTGCAACACGTTGAAGACTACGGAGACAAGTGAAATATCTTGAAATAAAACCCAGAAAGAAGCGTTCCAAGAAACTGCTCTCTGA
>NC_045448.1:89998202-90013879 GCF_002776525.5 Piliocolobus tephrosceles | reverse complement strand
CCTTCTCAGATCTCAACCTCCGTGTTGGGAGATCCACTGCTCTCTTCCAAGCTGTCAGAGTCGTTCGCGTCTGCACAGGCCTCTGCTGCTTCTCCTGTTATTTTTCAGTTGTGCCCTGTCCCCAGAGGCGGAGTCTACAGAGACAGGCAGGTTTCCTTGAGCTGCTGTGAACTCCACCCAGTTCGAGCTTCCTAGCGGCTTTGTTTTCCTACTTAAGCCTCAGCAATGGCGGGCGCCCCTCCCCCAGCCTTGCTGCTGCCTTGCGGTTGGATCGCAGACTGCTGTGCTAGCAATGAGGGAGGCTCCGTGGCCGTGCGACCCTCCTGGCCAGGTGTGGGTATAGCCTCCTGGTGTGCCCGTTTCCTTAAAGCACAGTATTGGTGTGGGAATTACCCGATTTTCCAGGTGTTTTGTGTCTCAGTTCGCCTGCTAGGAAAAGGGATTCCCTTCCCCCTTGCACTTCCCAGGGGATGCAATGCCTCACCCTGCTTCAGCTCTCGCTGGTCGGGCAGCAGCAGCTGACCAGCACCAATTGTCCGGCACTCCCCAGTGAGATGACCCCAGTACCTCCGTTGAGAATGCAGAAATCACCGGTCCTCTGTGTCGCTCGCGCCAGGAGTTGGAGACTAGAGCTGTTCCTATTTGGCCACTTTGCTCCGCCCTCCTCTATCCAGTTTTTATCTGAAGATATCTCCTTTGCCACCATATCCCTAATTGTGCTCCTGTGTGTGCCTTCGTGAATCCTTCCGTGATGGCATTGCAAAACTGCATAAAAGAAGGAAAGTTTTATCTATGTGAGATGAATAAACATATCTATCACACAGCAGTTTCACAGAAAGCTTCTTTCCAGTTTTTGTGTGAAGGTATTAACTTTTCCACCTTAGCCGTCCATATACTTTCAAATGTCCCATGGTAGCTTTTTCTCCAAAAGGGATTCCCAAAACCTCCATGAGACGAAAAGTATAACTCTGTGAGTGGAATGCACATGTCTCAAAGTAGCTCCTCAAAAATATTCTATCCAGTTTCTATCTGAAGATATTTCCGTTTTCAACATAAGCCTCAAGGCGCTCCAGAGTATCCCTTAGCTGGCTAAACTAAAACAGTGTTAGAATACTGCTCAATGAAAACGGAAGCTTAACTGTGTGTATGGCATTCACATGACACAGAGCACTTTCACACAAAGCTTCCTTCTGGTTTTTATCAGAGGGTATTTCTTTTTCAGAACATTCTTAAGAGGGTTCCCAAATGTCCTTTCTCAGGTTCCACAGAAATAGTGATTTTAAACTGCTCAATCCAAAGAATGATTTAACTCTATAGATGAATCCACACATCACAAAGCATTTGCTCAGAAAGTATCTCTCCAGTTTTCAACGGAAGACATTTCCTTACTCACCACAGTACCTGGTAGCCACTTAATATCCCTTAGCAGGATCTTCAAAGACAGACTTTTCAAACTGGGAAATATAGAGTAAGCTTTAACTCTCTGAAACGAATGCACATGTCAGAGAGCAGTTTCTTGAAACGCTTCTTTCTGGGTTTTATTTCAGGATATTTCACTTTTCGCCATAGTCTTCCATGCACTCTGAAATATTACTTTTTCGGTTTCATAGGAACAGTGTTCAAACACTGCGTTATGAGACAAGAGGTATAACTCCCTGAGTGGAATGCACACATCACAAAGCAGTTTCTCAGAAAGCTTCTATCCACTTTTCATCTGAAGATATCTCCTTTTTCACCATAGGCCTGAAAATGCTCCCGAACGCTTCTTCGCGGATCCGTCCATAATGCAGTTTCCAAACGGTGTAAAGAACGAAAGTTTTATCTATGTGAGATGAATAAACGTATCTATCACAAAGCAGTTTCACAGAAATCTTTCCAGTTTTTGTCTGAGGATGTTTCCTTTTTCACCATAGCCATCCCTATAGTCCCAAATGTCCCTTGGTAGCTTTTTCTCCAAAAAGCATTCCCCAATTCTCTATGAGAAGAAAGGTATAATTCTGTGAGTGAAATGCACACCTCACAAAGTAGTTCCTCAGAAAGCTTCTCTCCAGTTTCTATCTGGTCATATTTCCTTTCTCACTGAAAGACTCAAAGCATTTCTGAATATCGCTTCGTACGCTAAAGATAAACAGTGTTGGAAAAGTCTTCAGTGAAAAGGGAAGCTTAACTGAACTAGAGGAATTCACACAACACATAGCAATTTCACAGAAAGCTTCCTTCTGGTTTTCATCTGAGGATATTTCTTCCTGCACATTCCAAAGAGCAATACCAAATGTCCTTCCTGAGATACCACAGAAACAGTTATTTCAAACTGCCTAATCCAAGGAATGTTTTAAATCTATGAGATGAACACACACATCACAAAGCAGTTGCTCAGAAAGCTTCTCTCCAGTTATCATGGGAAGACATTTCCTTGCTCACCACAGGCCTCTGGGTGAGCCACTTAATATCTCTTTGCATATTCCTCAAAGACAGAGTTTGCAAACTAGACGACGTGGAGTATGCTTTAATTCTGTGAAGTGAATGCACATATCAGAGAGCAGTTTCTTGGAATGCATCTTTCTGTGTTTTACTTGAGGATAGTTCACTCTTCGCCATAGTCTTCAATGCATTGCAAATTAATCACATTTTCAGTTTTACAGGAACAGTGTTCAAACACTGCCTTATGAGAAAAGAGGTAAAACTCCCTGAGTGGAACGTGCACATCACAAAGCAGTTTCTTAGAAATCTTCTCTCCTGTCTTTATCTGCAGACATTTCCTATTTCCCCACAGGCCTGAATGTGCTACTGGATGTCCTTTGGCAAATCTGTCAATGATGCAGTTTCAAAACTGCGTAATAGAAAGAAAGTTTTATCTATGTGAGATGAATAGACATATTTATCACAAAGCAATTTCACAGAAAGCCACTTTCCAGTTTTTTTCTGAAGATACTTCCTTTTTCACCATAGCCGTCCATATACCCCCGAATGTCTCCTGGTAGCACTTTCTCCAAACGGGATTCCCCAATCCTCTCTCAGAAGAAAGCTATAACTCTGTGAGTGAAATGCCCATGTCACAAAGCAGGTCCTCGGAAATCTTCTCTCCAGTATCTATCTGAACATATCTCCGTTTTCACCATAAGCCTCAAAGTGCCCCGAAGTATCCCTTAGCTGACTAACCTAAACCAGTGTTAGAATACTGCTCCATGTAAACAGAAGATTAACTGTGTGAGTGTACTTCACGTGACCTAGAGCAGTGTCACAGAATGTTTCCTTCTGATTTCTATCAGAGGGAATTTCTTTTTCAGCATATTCCTAAAAGCGTTCCCAAATGACCTTTCTTAGTTTCCACAGAAACACTGATTTCAAACTGCTCAATCCAAAGAATGATTTAACTCTATGAGATGAATACACACATCACAAGGCAGTTGCTCTGAATGTTTCTCTCCAGTTTTCATCAAAGCCATTTTCTTTCTCACCACAAGCCTTCGGGCGCCACTCAATATCTCTTCACAGATTCCTCAAAGACAGTTTCCAAACTGGGCAATGTAGTATAAGCTTTAACTCTCTGAAATGAATGCTCACGACAGAGAGCAGTTTCTTGGAATGCTTCTTTCTGAGTTTCATTTCAGGATATTTCACTTTCCACACAGTCTTCAATGTGCTGCAAAATATCACTTTTTCAGTTTTACAGGAACTGTCTTCTAACACTGCCTTATGAGAAAAGAGGTATACGTCCCTGAGTGGAATGCACACAACACAAAGCAGTTTCTCAGAATCTTCTATCCAGTTTTTACCTGAAGATATTTCCAATTTCCCCACAGGACTGAATGTGCTCCTGAGTGTCCCTTCGCGAATCCGTCCATGACGCAGTTTCAAAACTACATAATAGAAAGAAAGTTTCATCTATGTGAGAAAAATAGACATATCTGTCCCAAAGCATTTTCACAGAAAACTTCTTTCGAGTTTTTGTCTGAGCATATTTCCTTTTCACCGTAGCCATCCATATACTCCCGAATGTCCCCTGGTGGCTTTTTCTCCAAATGGGATTCCCCAATCCTTTATGAGAAGAAAAATATAACTCTGTGAGTGGAATGCACACGTTGCAAAGCAGCTCCTCAGAAATCTTCTCTCCAGTATCTATCTGAAGATATTTCCGTTTTCATTGTAAGACTCAAAGCAGTCCCGAGTATCTCTTAGCTGACTAACATAAACAGTATTAGAATACTGCTCAATGAAAAAAGAAACTTAACAGTGCGAGTGGAATTCATGTGACCTTGAGCAGTTTCAGAGAAAGTTTCCAAGTTTCCTTCTGGTTTTTATTGGAGGGCATTACTTTATTAGCATATTCTTAAGAGTGTTCCCAAATATCCTTCATGAGGATCCACAGAAAGAGTGATTTCAAACTACTCAATCCAAAGAATGATTTAAATCTATGAGATGAATACATACATCACAAAGCAGTTGCAGTACAATCTTCTCTCCACTTTTCATTGGAAGATGTTTACTTTCTCACCACAAGACTCCAGGCAACACTAAATAACCCTTCCCAGATCCCTCAAAGAAAGAGTTTCTAAACTGATCAAGGTAGTGTAAGCTTTAAGTCTCTGAAATGAATGCACACGTCAGAGAGTAGTTTCTTGGAATGCTTCTTTCTGGGTTTTATTTCAGGATATTTCACTTTTTGCCATAGTCTTCAATGCGGTGCAAAATATCATTTTTTCAGTTTTACAGGAACAGTGTTCAAACACTACCTTAAGAGAAAAGAGGTATAACTCCCTGACTGGAATGGACACATCACAAAGCAGTTTCTCAGAAAGCTTCTCTCTAGTTTTTATCTGAAGGTATCTCCTTTATCATCATAGGCCTGAATGAGCTCCCAAATGTCCCTTCATGAATCCGTCCGTGATGCAGTTTCAAAACTGCATAATACAAAGAAGGTTTTATCTATGTGAGATGAATAGACATACGCATTACAATGCAGTTTCAAAGAAAGCTTCTTTCCAGTTTTTGTCTCAGGATATTTCATTTTTCACCATAGCCATCCAGATACTCCCAAATGTCCCCTGGTTGCTTTTTCACCTAGCAGGATTCCCCAATCCTCTATGAGAAGAAAAGTGCAACTCTTTGAATGGAATGCACACCTCACAAAGCAGCTCCTCGGAAATCATGTCTCTAGTATCTATCTGAAGATATTTCCGTTTTCACCATAAGCCTCAAAGCACTCCCGAGTATCCCTTAGCTGACTAACCTAAAAGAGTGTTAGAATACTGCTCAACGAAACAGAAAACTAACTGTGCGAGTGGAATTCATGTGATGTAGAGCAGTTTCACAGAAAGCTTCCTTCTCGTTTTTATTGGAGGGTATTTCTTTTTCAGCATATTCTTAAGAGCGTTTACAAATGTACTTTCTCAGGTTACACAGAAACAGTGATTTCAAAGTGCTCAATCCAAAGAATGATTTAACTCTATGAGATGAATACACACATCACAAAGTAGTTGCTCCGAAAGTTTCTCTTCAGTTTTCATCGGAAGACGTTTCCTTTCTCACCAAAAGCCACTGTGTGTCACTTAATATCCCTTCACAGATTCCTAAAAGACAGAGTTTTCACAATGGGCAATGTAGTGTAAGCTTTACCTCTCTGACATGATTGCACACATCAGAGAACAATTTTTGTAATCCTTCTTTCTTGGTTTTATTTCCGGATATTTCACTTTTTGCAATAGTCTTCACTGCGCTGCAAAATATCATTTTTTCAGTTTTACAGGAACAGTGTTCAAACCTGCCTTATGAGAAAAGAGGTATACCTCACTGAGTGGAATGCACATATCACAAAGCAGTTTCTCAGAAAGCTTCTTTCCAGTTTTTCTCTGAAGAAAACTTCTATTACCCCAAATTCCTGAATGTGCTCCCGAAAATCTCTTTGCGAATCCGTCCAATGCAGTTTCAAAACTGCGTCATAAAAAGAAAATTTTATTTATGTGAGATTAATAGCCGTATGTATCACAAAACAATTACACAGAAAGCTCCTTTCCCGTTTTTGTCTGCGGATATTTCCTTTTCCTTCATAGGTGTGCATATACTCCAGAATGTTTCCTGGTAGCATTTACTCCAAAAGGGATTCCCCAATACTCTATGAGAAGAAAAGTATAACTCTGTGAGTGGAATGCACACGTCAGAAAGCAGCTCCTCGGAAATCATGTCTCCATTATCTATCTGAAGATATTTCCATTTTCACCATAAGTCTAAAATTGCTCCCGAGTATTCCTTAGCTGAATAACCTAAAAGAGTTTTAGAATACTGCTCAATGAAAACAGAAGCTTAACTGTGCGAGTGGACTTCACGTGACCTAGAGCAGTTTCACAGAAAGTTTCCTTCCGGTTTTTATCGGGGTTTTTCCTTTTCAGCATATTCATAAGAGCATTCCCAAATGTCCTTTCTCAGGTTCCACAAGAACAGTGATTTCAAACTGCTCAATCCAAAGATTGATTTAACTCTATGAGATGAATACACATATCACAAAGCAGTTACTCCGAAAGCTTCTCTCCAGTTTTCATTGGAAGACGTTTCCTTTCACACCACAAGTTCCAGGAGTCACTTAATATGCCTTCACAGATTCCTGAGAGACAGAATTTCCAAACTGGGCAATGTAGTGTAAGCTTTATCTCTCTGAAATGAATGCATACGTATGAGAGCAGTTTCCTGGAACGCTTCTTTCTGGGTTTTATTTCAGGATATTTCACTTTTTGCCATAGTCTACAATGTGCTGCAGAATATCACTTTTTCAGTTTTACAGGAACAGTGATCAATCACTGCCTTATGAGAAAAGAGGGATATCTCCCTGAGTGTAATGCACACATCACAAAGCAATTTCTCAAAAAGCTTCTTTCCAGTTTTTATCTGAAGCTATCTCCTTTTTCATCATGGATCTGAATGTGCTTCCGAATGTCTCTTCACGAATCCATCCATGACAGAGTTTCAAAACTGCGTAATACAAAGAAGGTTTTATCTATGTGAGATGAATAGACATATGCATTACAATGCAGTTTAACAGAAAGCTTCTTTCCAGTTTTTGTCTCAGGATATTTCCCTTTTTACTATAGCCATCCAGATATTCCCGAATGTCCCCTGGTTTTTTCTTTTACCAAGTGGGATTCCCCAATCCTCTATGAGAAGAAAAGTATAACTCTTTGAATGGAATGCACACCTCACAAAGCAACTCCTCGGAAATCATCTCTCCAGTATATATCTGAAGATATTTCCATTTTCACAGTAAACCTCAAAGCGTTCCTGAGTATCCCTTAGCTGACTAACCTAAAAGAGTGTTAGAATACTGCTCAATGAAACAGAAACTTAACTGTGCGAGTGGAATTCACGTGACATAGAGCAGTTTCACAGAAAGTTTCGTTCTAGTTGTTATCAGAGGGCATTTTTTTTTAGCGTATTCTTTTTTTTTTTTTTAGTCTTTTTTTTTTTTATTATACTTCAAGTTCTAGGGTACATGTGCATAACGTGCAGGTTTGTTACATATGTATACATGTGCCATGGTGGTGTGCTGCACCCATCAACTCGTCAGCACCCATCAATTCATCATTTATATCAGGTATTACTCCCCAGTGCAATCCCTCCCCCCCCATGATAGGCCCCATTGTGTGATGTTCCCCTTCCCGAGTCCAAGTGAGCTCATTGTTCAGTTCCCACCTATGAGTGAGAACATGCGGTGTTTGGTTTTCTGTTCTTGTGATAGTTTGCTAAGAATGATGGTTTCCAGCTGCATCCATGTCCCTACAAAGGACGGAAACTCATCCTTTTTTATGGCTGCACAGTATTCCATGGTGTATATGTGCCACATTTTCTTAATCCAGTCCAGCATATTCTTAAGAGCGTTTACAAATGTACTTTCTCAGGTTACACAGAAACAGTGATTTCAAAGTGCTCAATCCAAAGAATGATTTAACTCTATGAGATGAATACACACATCACAAAGTAGTTGCTCTGAAAGTTTCTCTCCAGTTTTCATTGGAGGACGTTTCCTTTCTCACCAGAAGCCTCTGTGCACCACTTAATATCCCTTCACAGATTCCTAAAAGACTGAGTTTCACACTGGGCGATGTAGTGTAAGCTTTAACTCTCTGAAATGAATGCACACGTCAGAAAAGAGTTTTTGTAATGTTTCTTTCTTGGTTTTATTTCCGGATATTTCACTTTTCATCATAGTCTTCAGTGCGCTGCAAAATATCACTTTTTCACTTTTACAGGAACAGTGTTCAAACCTGCCTCATGAGAAAAGAGGTATAAGTCACTGAGTGGAATGCACATATCACAAAGCAGTTTCTCAGAAAGCTTCTCTCCAGTTTTTATCTGAAGAAATCTCCTATTACCCCACATTCCTGAATGTGCTCCCGAATGTCTATTAGCGAATCCATCCATGACGCAGTTTCAAAACCGTTTAATAGAAATAAAGTTTTGTCTATGTGAGATGAACAGCCATATCTATCACATAACAATTACACAGAAAGCTTCTTTCTCGTTTTTGTCTGAGGACATTTTCTTTTTTTCCATAGCCATGCATATACTCCAGAATGTCTCCTGGTTGCGTTTACTCCAGAGGGGATTCCCCAATACTCTATGAGAAGAAAAGTATAACTCTGTGAGTGCAATGCACACGTCACAAAGCAGCTCATCAGAAATATTCCCTCTAGTTTCTATCTGAAGATATTTTGGTTTTCAACATAAGCCTCAAAGCGCTACAGAGTATCCCTTAGTTGGCTAAACTGAAACAGTGTTAGAATACTGCTCAATGAAAACAGAAGCTTAACTGTGTGAGTGGCATTCACATGACACAGAACTCTTTCACAGAAACCTTCCTTCTGGTTTCTTTCAGAGGGTATTTCTTTTTCAGCATATTCTTAAGAGCGATCCCAAATGTCCTTTCTCAGGTTCCACAGAAAGAGTGATTTCAAACTGCTCAATCCAAAGAATGATTTAACTCTATGAGATGAATCCACACATCACAAAGCAGTTTCTCAGAAAGCATCTCTCCAGTTTTCAACGGAAGACATTTCCTTACCCGCCACAGTACCCGGTCACCACTTAATATCCCTTCACAGGTTCTTCAAAGAGAGAGTTTCCAAACTAGGCAACGTACTGTCAGTGTTAATTCTCTGAAATGAATGCACACATCAGAGAGCAGTTTCTTGGAATATTTCTTTCGGGGTTTTATTTCAGGATATTTCATTTTTTGCCATAGTCTTCAATGGGCTGCAAAACATCACTTTTTCAATTTTACAGGAGCAGTGTTCAAACATTGCCTTATGAGAAAAGAGGTATAAGTCCCTGAGTGGAAAAACATAACAAAAAGCAGTTTCTCAGAAAGCATCTCACCAGATTTTATCTGAAAATATTTCCTATTTACCCATAAGCCTGAATGAGCTCCCAAATATTCCTTTGTGAAAGAACATTTTATCTATGTGAGATGAACAGACATATCTATCACAAAGCAGTTTCACAGAAAGCTTCTTTCCAGTTTTTGTCTGAGGATATTTGTTTTTCATCAGAGCCATCCATATACTCCCGAATGTCCCCTGGTAGCTTTTTCTCCAAACGAGATTCCCCAACCCTCTATGAGAAGAAAAGTATAACTCTGTGAGTGGAATCCACACGTCACAAAGCAGCTCCTCGGAAATCTTCTCTGCAGTATCAATCTGAAGATATTTCCGTTTTTGCTGTAAAAATTAAAGCACTCCCGAGTATCCCATGGCTGACTGAGTTAAAACAGTGTTAGAATACTGATCAATGAAAACAGTAGGTTAACTGTTCAAGTGGACTTCACATGACCTAGAGCAGATTCACAGAAATTTTCCTTCTGGTTTTTATCAGAGGGTATTTCTTTTTCAGCATATTCTTAAGAGCGTTCCCCAATGTCCTCTCTCAGGTTCCACAGAAACACTGATTTCAAACTGCTCAATCCAAAGAATTATTTAACTCTGAGATGAACACACACATCACAAAGAAGTTGCTCCAAAAGCTTCTGTCCAGTTTTCACTGGAAGACGTTTCCTTTCTCACCACAAGCCTCCGGACTCCACTTAATATCCCTTCACAGATTCCTCAAAGACAGAGTTTCCAAACTGGGCAACGTAGTGAAAGCTTTAACTTTCTGAAATGAATGCACACGTCAGAGAGTAGTTTCTTGGAACGCTTCTTTCTGGTTTTTATTTCATGATATTTCACTTTTTGCCATACTCTTCAAAGCCCTGCAAATTATCACTTTTTCAGTTTTACAGGAACAGTGTTCAAACACTGCCTTATGAGTAAAGGGGTATAACTCCTTGAATGGAATGCACACATCACAAAGCAGTTTCTCAGAAAGCTTCTCTCCAGTTTTTATCTGAAGATATTTCCTTTTTCCCAACAGTCCTGAATGTATTCCCGAATGTCGCTTCTCGGATCTGTCCATGGCACAGTTTTAAAACTGCATAATAGAAAGAAAGTATTATCTCTGAGGTGAATAGACATATCTATAACAAAGGAGATTCACAGAAAGTTTCTTTCCAGTTTTTGTCTGATGATAATTCCTCAGACACGTTTCTAGGTCATGTGGACTTCACGTAACCTGGAGCAGTTTCACAGAAAGTTTCCTTCTGGTTTTTATTGCAGGATATTTCTTGTTCAGCATATTCTTATGAGTGTTCTCAAATGTCCTTTCTCAGTTTCCACAGAAACAGTGATTTCAAACTGCTGAATCCAAAGAATGATTAAAATCTATGTGTTGAATACACACATCTCAAAGCATTTGCTCCAAAATCTTCTCTCCAGTTTTCATCGGAAGATGTTTCCTTTCTCACCACAAGTCTTCAGGTGACACTTAATATTCCTTTGATATTCCTCAAAGACAGAGTTTCCAAACTGGGCAATGTAGAGTATGCTTTAATTCTGTGAAGTGAATGCACATATCAGAGAGCAGTTTCTTGGAACGTATCTTTCTGGGTTTTCTTGAGGATAGTTCACTCTTCACCACAGTCTTCAACGCAATGCAAAATACCACATTTTCAGTTTCACAGGAACAGTGTTAAAACACTGCCTATGAGAAAAGAGGTAAAAATCAGTGAGTGGAAGCACACATCACAAAGCAGTTTCTGAGAAAGCTTCTCTCCAGTTTTTAGCTGAAGGTATCTCATTTTTCATCGTACGCCTGAATGTGCTCCCGAATGTCCCTTCACGAATACGTCCATGACACAGTTTCAAAATTGCGAGATGGAAAGAGAGTTTTATCTGTGTGAGATGAATAGACATGTCTATCACAAACCAGATTCACAGAAAGTGTCTTTCTAGTTATTGTCTGAGGATATTTCCTTTTTCACCATAGGCGTCCATATACTCCCGAATGTCCCTGGTAGCTTTCTCTGGACACAGGATTTCCCAATTTTCTATGAGAAGAGAAGTAAAATTCTGTGAGTGTAATGCACACGTCACAAAGCAGCTCCTCGGAAATCTCCTCTCCAGTATCTATCTGAAGCTATTTCCGTTTTAACCATAAGCCCCAAAGCGCTCCCGAGTATCCCTCAGCTGACTAACCTAAAACAGTGTTAGAATACTGCTCAATGAGAACAGAAACTTAACTATGCGTGTGGACTTCACGTGACCTACAGCAGTTTCACAGATAGTTTCCTTCTGGTTTTTATCGGATGGTATTTCTTTTTCAGTGTATTCTTAAGAGCAACCCCAAATGTCCTTTCTCAGTTTCCACTGAAACAGTGATTTCAAACTACTCAATCCAAAGAATGATTTAACTCTATGAGATGAATACTCACATCACAAGGCATTTGCTCTGAAAGTTTCTCTCCAGTTTTCATCGGAAGACGTTTCCTTTCTCACCACAAGCCTCCGGGTGCCACTTAATATCCTTTCACAGATTACTCAAAGACAGAATTTCCAAACTGGGCAAGGTAGTGTAAGCTTTAACTTTCTGAAATGAATGCACACGTCAGAGAGCAGTTTCTTGGAACTCTTCTTTCTGGGTTTTATTTCCGGATATTTCACTTTTCGCCATAGTCTTCAATGTGCTGCAAAATATCCCTTTTTCAGTTTTACAGGAACACTGTTCAAAGACTGCCTTCGAGAAAATAGGTATAACTCCCTGAGTGAAATGCACACATTACAAATTTGTATCTCGTATAGCTACTCTCCAGTTTTTATCTGAAGATATTTCCTACATCCCCACAGGCCTGAATGTGCTCCCGAATGTCTCGTCTCGAATCCGTCTATGACGCAGTTTCAAAACTGCATAATACAAAAAAGTTTTATCTATGTGAGATGAATAGACATATCTATCCCAAAGCAGTTTCACAGAAAGCTTCTTTTAATTTTGTCTGAGGATATTCCCTTTTTCATCATAGCCGTACATACACTCCTGAATGGCCCCTGATAGCGTTTTCTCCAAACGGAATGCCCCAATAATCTATGAAAAGAAAAGCATAACTCTATGAGTGGAATGCACACGTCACCAAGAAGCTCCACGGAAATCTTCTCTCAAATATATATCTGAAGATATTTCCGTTTGTGCTGTAAGCCTCAAAGCAATCCCGAGTGTCCCTTAGCTGACTAACCTAAAAGAGTGCTCAATGAAAACAGAAGCTTAACTGTGCAAGTGGACTTCACATGACCTAGACCTGTTTCACAGAAAGTTTCCTTCTTGTTTTTATCAGAGGGTATTTTTTTTTAGTGTATTCTTAAGAGTGTTCCCAAATGACCTTTATAGGGATCCACAGAAACAGTGATTTCAAACTGCTCAATCCAAAGAATGATTTAGCTCTCCGAGATGGATACACACATCACAAAGCAGTTGCTTCGTAATCTTCTCTCCAGTTGTCATCAGAAGACGTTTCATTTCTCACCACAAGCCTCTGGGCGCCACTTAATATCCTTTCCCAGATTCCTCAAAGACAGAGCTACCAAACTGGGCATCATAGTGTAAGTTTAACTCTCTGAAAGGAATGCACACATCAGAGAGCAGTTTTTTGGAATGCTTCTTTCTGGGTTTTACTTCAGGATATTTCACTTTTCACCATAGTCTTAAATGCACTGCAAAATATCACTTTTTCCACTTAACAGGATCAGTGTTCAAACATCGCCTTATGAGAAAAGAGGTATAACAACCTGAGTGGAATGAACACATCACAAAGCAGTTTCTCAGAAAGCTTCTCTCCCGTGTTTATCTGGAGATATTTTCTATTTCCCCACAGTCCTGAATGGGCTCCCGAATGTCCTTCACGAATCCGTCCATGATGCAGTTTCAAAACTGCGTAATAGAAAGAAAGTTTATCTATGTGAGAAGAATAGACATATCTATCACAAAGCAGCTTCACAGAAATCTTGTTTCTGGTTTTTGTCTAAGGATACTTCCTATTTCACAATAGTCATCCATATAATCACGAATGCCCCCTGGTAGCATTTTCTCCAAACGGGATTCAACAATCAATCCTCTATGAGAAGAAAGGTATAACTCTGTGAGTGGAATGCACACGTCACAAAGCAACTCCTCGGAAATCTTCTCTCCAGTATCTATGTGAAGATATTTCCATTTTCACCGTAAGCCTCAAAGCGCTCCCGAGTATAACTTAGCTGATTAACCAAAAACAATGTTAGAATACAGCTAAATGAAAACAGAAGCTTAACTATGCGAGTGGACTTCACGTGACCTAGAGCAGTTTCCTTCTGGTTTTTATCAGAGGTCTTTCTTTTTCAGCATATTCTTAAGAGCGATCCCAAATGTCCTTTCTCAGGTTCCACAGAAACAGTGATTTCAAACTGCTCAATCCAAAAAATGATTTAACTCTATGAGATAAATACACACCTCACATAGTAGTTGCTCTGAAAGTTTCTCTCCAGTTTTAATCGGAAGACGTTGTCTTTCTCAGCACAATCCTCTGGGCGCCACTTAATATCCCTTCACAGATTCCTAAAAGACAGAGGTTCCAAACTGAGCAACGTTGTTTAAGATTTATTAATGTGCAAAAATCACAAGCATTCTTATACACCAGTAACAGACGCAGAGAGCCAAATCAGGAATGAACTTCCATTCACAATTGCTTCAAAGAGAATAAAATACCTAGGAATCCAACTTACAAGGGATGTAAAGGACCTCTTCAAGGAGAACTACAAACCACTGCTCAGTGAAATCAAAGAGGACACAAACAAATGGAAGAACATACCATGCTCATGGATAGGAAGAATCAATATCGTGAAAATGGCCATACTGCCCAAGGTTATTTATAGATTCAATGCCATCCCCATCAAGCTACCAATGAGTTTCTTCACCAAATTGGAAAAAACTGCTTTAAAGTTCATATGGAACCAAAAAAGAGCCCGCATTGCCAAGACAATCCTAAGTCAAAAGGACAAAGCCGGAGGTGTCACGCTACCTGACTTCAAACTATACTACAAGGCTACAGTAACCAAAACAGCATGGTACTGGTACCAAAACAGAGATATAGACCAATGGAACAGAACGGAGCCTTCAGAAATAATGCCACACATCTACAACCATCTGATATTTGACAAACCTGAGAAAAACAAGAAATGGGGAAAGGATTCCCTATTTAATAAATGGTGCTGGGAAAATTGGCTAGACATAAGTAGAAAGCTGAAACTGGATCCTTTCCTTACTCCTTATACGAAGATTAATTCAAGATGGATTAGAGACTTAAATGTTAGACCTAATACCATAAAAACCCTAGAAGAAAATCTAGGTAGTACCATTCAGGACATAGGCATGGGCAAGGACTTCATGTCTAAAACACCAAAAGCAACGGCAGCAAAAGCCAAAATTGACAAATGGGATCTCATTAAACTAAAGAGCTTCTGCACAGCAAAAGAAACTACCATCAGAGTGAACAGGCAACCTACAGAATGGGAGAAAATTTTTGCAATCTACTCATCTGACAAAGGGCTCATTTCCAGAATCTACAAAGAACTTAAACAAATATACAAGAAAAAAACAAACAACCCCATCTAAAAGTGGGGAAAGGATATGAACAGACATTTCTCAAAAGAAGACATTCATACAGCCAACAGACACATGAAAAAATGCTCATCATCACTGGCCATCAGAGAAATGCAAATCAAAACCACAATGAGATACCATCTCACACCAGTTAGAATGGCAATCATTAAAAAATCAGGAAACAATAGGTGTTGGAGAGGATGTGGAGAAATAGGAACACTTTTACACTGTTGGTGGGATTGTAAACTAGTTCAACCATTATGGAAAACAGTATGGCGATTCCTCAAGGATCTAGAACTAGATGTACCATATGACCCAGCCATCCCACTACTGGGTATATACCCAAAGGATTATAAATTATGCTACTACAAAGACACATGCACACGTATGTTTATTGCGGCACTATTCACAATAGCAAAGACTTGGAATCAACCCAAATGTCCATCAGTGACAGACTGGATTAAGAAAATGTGGCACATATACACCATGGAATACTATGCAGCCATAAAAAAGGATGAGTTTGCGTCCTTTGTAGGGACATGGATGCAGCTGGAAACCATCATTCTTAGCAAACTATCACAAGAAGAGAAAACCAAACACCACATGTTCTCACTCATAGGTGGGAACTGAACAATGAGCTCACTTGGACTCGGGAAGGGGAACATCACACAATGGGGCCTATCATGGGGAGGGGG
>NC_045448.1:89984758-89998102 GCF_002776525.5 Piliocolobus tephrosceles | reverse complement strand
GAAAATGTGGCACATATACACCATGGAATACTATGCAGCCATAAAAAAGGATGAGTTTGCGTCCTTTGTAGGGACATGGATGCAGCTGGAAACCATCATTCTTAGCAAATTATCACAAGAAGAGAAAACCAAACACCGCATGTTCTCACTCATAGGTGGGAACTGAACAATGAGCTCACTTGGACTCGGGAAGGGGAACATCACACACTGGGGCCTATCATGGGGAGGGGGGAGGGGGGAGGGATTGCATTGGGGAGTTATACCTGATATAAATGATGAATTGATGGGTGCTGACGAGTTGATGGGTGCAGCACACCAACATGGCACATGTATACATATGTAACCTGCACGTTATGCACATGTACCCTAGAACTTAAAGTATAATAAAAAATAAAAAAAATAAAAAAAAATTAAAAAAAAAGAAAATATCCTCAGACAAAAACTGAAAGGAAGCTTTCTGTGAAACTGCTTTCTGATAGATATATTTATTCATCTCACATAGATTAAACTTTCCTTACATTATGCAGTTTGGAAACCCCATCAGGGACAGAACCATGAAGGGTCATTCGGGAGCACATTCAGGCCTACGGTGAAAAAAGAGATATCTTCAGATAAAAACTGGGTAGAAACTCTCTGAGAAACTGCTTTGTGTTGTGTGCATTCCACTCAGGGAGTTATACGTCTTTTCCCATATGGCAGTGTTTGAACACCATTCCTGTAGAATCAAAAAAGTAATATTTTGGAGCACATGGAAGACTATGGCGAAAAATGAAATATCTTGAAATAAAACCCAGAAAGAAGCGTTCCAAGAAACTTCTCTCTGACATGTCCATTCATTTCAGAAAGTTAAACCTTACTCTACATTTCCCAGTTTCGAAAGCCTGTCTTTGAGGATTCTGCGAAGGGATATTAAGTGGCGACCGGAGGTCTGTGGCGAGCAAGGAAATGTCTTCCATTGAAAACCGGAGAGAAGATTTCTGAGCAACTGCTTTGTGATGTTTTTATTCATCTCATAGAGTTAAATCATTCTTTGGATAGAGCAGTTTGGAATCACAGTTTCTGTGGATCTTGAGAAAGGACATTTTGGTATGCGCTTTAGAATATGCTGAAAAAGAAATACCCTCAGATATAAACCAGAAGGAAGCTTTCTATAATACTGCTCTGGGTCGTGTGAATTCCTCTTGCTCAGTTAAGCTTCTCTTTTCACTGAGCTCTTTTCAACCACTGTTTTTGTTTAGCATGTGAAGGGATATTCAGGACCGCTTTGAGGCTTTTGGCAAAAATGAAAACATCTTCAGAGAGAAACTGGAGATAAGCTTTCCAAGGAGTTGCTTTGTGACATGTGCATTCCACTCACAGAGTTATACCTTTCTTCTCATAGATGATTGGGGAATCTCTTTTGGAGAAAAAGCTACTAAGGGACATTCGGGAGTATATGGATGGCTATGGTGAAAAAGGAAATATCCTCAGACAAAGACTGTAAAGAAGGTTTCTGTGAAACGGTTTTGTGATAGATATGGTTTTTCATCTCACATAGACAAAACAGTTTTATAATACGCAGTTTGGAAACTCCCTCATGGACGGATCTGTGAAGGGACATTCGGGAGCACATTCAGGGATATGGTGAAAAAGGAAATATCCTCAGAAAAAGACTGGAAGAAGGTTTCTGTGAAATGGCTTTGTGATAGATATGTTTATTCATCTCACATAAATAAAACTGTTTTACGCAGTTTGGAAACTCCGTCATGTATGGTTCTGTGAAGGGACTTTCGGGGGCACATTCAGACCTATGGTGAAAAAGGAAATCTCTTCAGATAAAAACTGGAGAGAAGATTTCTGAGAAACTATTTTGTGATGTGTGCATTCCACTCAGGGACTTATACCTCTTTTCTCATAAGACAGTGTTTGAACACTGTTCCTGTAAAACCAAAAAAGTGATATTTCAGAGTTCATTGAAGACACTGGCGATAAGTAAAATATCCTCAAATAAAACCCAGAAAGAAGCGTTCCAAGAAACTACTCTCTTATGGCGATTTCTTTCACAGAGTTAAAACTTACTTTACATTGTCTATTTTGGAAACTCTGTGTTTGAGAAATCCACAAAGGGCTATTCAGTGGCAACCAGAGGCCTCTGGTGAGGAAGGAAATGTCTTCCAACGAAAACTGGAGAGAAGCTGTCTGAGCAACTCCTTTGTGATGTGTGTATTCATTTCATAGAGTTAAACCACACTTTCAATTGAGTAGTTTGAAATCACTGTTTCTGTGGGATCTGAGGTAGGACATTTAAGAACGCTCTTTAGAATATGGAGAAAGAAATATCCTCAGATGAAAACCAGAAGGAAGCTTTCTGTGAAACTGGTATGTATCGTGTGAATTCCTCTTGCTCAGTTAAGCTTCTCTTTTCTTTGAGCAGTTTTATAACACTGTTTAGGTTTAGTGTGCGAAGAGATATTCGGGAACTCTGTGAGGCTTACGGTGAAAAAGGAAATATGATCAAATAGAAAATGGAGAGAAGCTTACAGAGGAATTGTTGTGACATGTGCATTTAACTCACAGTATTATACCTCTCCTCTCATACAGCATAGGGGAAACCCTTTTGGAGAAAGTGATTCCAAGGGATATTCAGGAGAACATTGACGCCTATAGTGAAAAGGGAAATAGCCACAGACAAAAACTGGAAAGAAGCTTTCTATGAACCTGCTCTGTGATATGTATATTGCTCTCACAAATATAAAGCTTTCTTTACATTAAACAGCTTGGAAACTCTGTCATGGACAGATACATGAAGGGACATTCGGGAGCACATACAGGACTATGGTGAAAAAGGAAATATCTTCAGATAAAAACTGCAAGGAAGTTTTCTGTGAATCTACTTTTTGCCATGTTTATTCATAACACATAGATAAAGTTTTTTTACATTACACACCTTGGAACTCCGTCATGGATGGATCTGCGAAGGGATATTTGGGATCACATTCAGACTTATGGTGAAAAAGGAAATATCTCCAGATAAAAACTGGAGAGAAGCGTTCTGAGAAAATGCTTTGTGATGTGTGCATTACAAACAGTGAGTTATACCTCTTTTCTCATAAGGCAGTGTTTTAACACTGTTCCTATAAAACAGAAAAAGTGATATTTCGGAGTACATTGAAGACTAGGGCAAAATGTGAAATAGCCTCAAATAAAACCGAGAAAGAAGCGTTCCAAGAAACTGCTCTCTGCTATGTGCATTCATTTCACAGAGTTAAAGCTCACTTTACATTGTCCAGTTTGGAAACTCTGTCTTTGAGGAATCTGTAAAGGGATATTTGGTGGTGCCTGGAGGCCTGGGGTGAGCAAGGAAATGTCTTCCATTGAAAACTGGAGAGAAGCTGTCAGAGGAACTGCTTTGTGACGTGTGCATTATTCTCACAGTGTTTTACCACTCTTCTCTGCAGTCTACAGTCCTCCGCTCTACCAGCTGAGCTATCGAAGCGTGCACACCACTCTTCTCATAGAGCATTGGGGAAACTCTCTTGGAGAAAAAGGTACCAAGGGATATCTGGGAGCATATTGACGCTTATGATACAAAGGGAAATAGCCTCAGACAACAACTGGAAAGAAGCTTTCTGTGACACTGCTCTTTGTTATGTGTACTTATCTCACATAGATAAAGCTTTCTTTACATTACGCAGCTTGAAAACTCTGTCATGGACGGATCTGCGAAGGGACATTCGGGAGCACATACAGGACTATGGTGAAAAAGGAAATATCTTCAGATAAAAACTGAAAAGAAGCTTTCTGTGAATCTGCTTTTTGTTATGTTTATTCATCACACATAGATAAAGCTTTCTTTACATTACACAGCTTGGAAACTCTGTCATGGATGGATCTGTGAAGGCATATTCAGGATCACATTCAGGCCTATCGTGAAAAAGGAAACCTCTTCAAATAGAAACTGGAGAGAAACTTTCTGAGAAACGGCTTTGTGATGTGTGCATTCCACTCAGGGAGTTATATCTCTTTTCTCATAAGGCAATGTTTGAACACTGTTCCTGTAAAACCGAAAAACTGATATTTCGGAGCGCATTGAAGACTATGGCGAAAAGTGAAATATCCTCAAATAAAACCCAGAAAGAAGCGTTGCAAGAAACTGCTCTCTGATATGTGCATTCATTTCACAGAGTTAAAGCTAACTTTACATACTTTACATTGCCCAGTTTGGAAACTCTGTCTTTGAGGAAACTCTGAAGGGATATTAAGTGGCAACTGGAGGCATGTGATGAGCAAGGAAATGTCTTCCATTGACAACCAGAGAGAAATTTTCTGCTTTGTAATGTGTGTATTCATCTCAAAGAGTTAAATCATTCTTTGGATTGAACAGTTTGAAATCACTGTTTCTGTGAAACCTGAGAAAGGACATTTGGGGACACTCTTTCGAATATGGTGAAAAAGAAATACCCTCAGATAAAAACCAGAAGGAAGCTTTCTGTGAAACTGCTATGTGTCTTTTGAATTCCTCTCACTCAGTTAAACTTCTCTTTTCATTGAGCAGTTTTCTAGCACTGTTTATGTTTAGCCTGTGAAGGGATATTGAGGAACGCTTTGAAGCTTTCAGTTAAAAAGGAAGTATGTTCAGATAGAAACTGGAGAAAAGCTTTCTGAGGAACAGATTTTGACGTGTGCATTCCACTCACAGTGTTATACCTCTCTTCTCATAGAGCATTGTGGAAACCCTTTTGGAGAAAAAGGTACCATGGGATATTCTGGAGCATATTGAGGCCTATGGTGAAAAGTGAAATAGCCTCACACAAAAACTGGAAAGAAGCTTTCTGTGAAACTGCTTTGTGATATGTGTATTCATCTAACATAGATAAAGCTTTCTTTACATTACACAGCTTGGAAACTCTGTCATGGATGGATCCATGAAGGGACATTCGGGAGCACATTCAGGACTCTGGTGAAAAACGAAATACTTTCAGATAAAAACTGGAAAGAAGCTTTCTGTGAATCCACTTTTGCTATGTTTATTCATCTCACAGAGATCAAACTTTCTTTACATTACACAACTTGGAAACTCTGACATGGACAGATCCACGAAGGGACATTTGGGAGCACATTCAGGACTATGGTGAAAATGGAAATATCTTCAGATAAAAACTGGAGAACAGCTTTCTGAGAAACTGCTATGTGATGTGTTCATTCCACTCAGGGAGTTATACCTCTTTTCTCATAAGGCAGTGTTTGAACACTGTTCGTGTAAAACCGAAAAAGTGATATTTCAGAACGCATTGAAGACTATGGCGAAACAGAAATATCCACAAACAAAAACCAAAAAGAAGCATTCCAGGAAACTGCTCTCTGATATGTGGATTCATTTAACAGAGTTAAAGCTTACTCTACATTACACAGTATGGAAACTCTGTCTTTGAGAAATCTGCAAGGGGATAATAAGTGGTGCCCGGAGGCTTGTGGTGGGCAAGGATATGTCTTCCGATGAAAATTGGAGAGAAGCTTTCTGAGCCACAGCCTGTGATGTGTGTTTTCATCTCACAGAGTTAAATCATTCTTTGGATTGAGAAGTTTGAAATAACTGTTTCTGTGGAACCTGAGAAAGGACATTTGGGAACCCTCTTTAGAATTTGTAAAAAAAGAAATACTCTAAGATAAAAACCAGAAGGAAGTTTTCTGTGAAACTGCTCTGTGTCATGTGAATTCTACTCACACAGTTAAGCTTCTTTTTTCATTTGGTAGTATTCTGACACTGTTTTTGTTTAGTCTGTGAAGGGATATTTGGAAGCACTTTGAGGCTTATGGTGAAAACTGAAATATCTTCAGATAGAATCTGGAGATAAGCTTTCCGAGGAGCTGCTTTGTGATGTGCGCATTGCACTCGCAGAGTTATACTTTTCTTCTCATAGAGGATTAGGGAATCCCTTTTGGAGAAAAAGTTACCAAGGGACATTCAGGAGTATACGGATGGCTATGGTGAAAAAGGAAATATCCTCAGACAAAAACTGGAAAGATGCTTTCTGTGAAACTGCTCTATGATAGATATGTATATTCATCTCACATAGATAAAACTTTCTTTATAGTACGCAGTTTGGAAACTCCGTCATGGACGGATCTGCGAAAGGACATTCGGGAGCACGTTCAGGCCTATGGTGAAAAAGAAGATATCTTCAGATAAATACTAGAGAGAAGCTTTCTGAGAAATTGAGTTGTAATGTGTGTATTCCACTCAGGGAGTTATACCTTTTTTCTCACAAGGCAGTGTTTAAACCCTGTTCCTGTAAAACTGAGAAATTGATATTTTGGAGCACGTTGAAGACTATGGTGAAAGGCGAAATATCCTGAAATGAACCTAGAAAGAAGCGTTCCAAGAAGCAGCTCTCTGATATATGCATTCATTTCACAGAGTTAAAGCTTACTCTACATTGCTCAGTTTGGAAACTCTGTCTTTAAGGAATCTGAGAAGGGATATTAAGAGGCCCCCGGAGGCCTGTGATGAGCAAGGAAATGTCTTCATATGAAAACTGGAGAGAAGCTTTCTGAGCAACTGCATTTTGATGTGTGTACTCATCTCATATAGTTAAATAATTCTTTGGGTTGAGCAGTTTGAAATCACTGTTTCTGTGGAATCTGGGGAAGGACATGTGGGAACGCTCTTTAGAATATGGAGAAAGAAAAATTCTCAGATAAAAGCCAGAAGGAAGCTTTCTGTGAAACTGCTCTCTGTCGTGTGAATTCATCTCACTCAGTTAAGCCTCTCTTTTCATTGAGTAGTTTTCTAACACTGTTTATGCTTAGTGTGTGAAGGGATATTTGGGAGTGCTTTGAGGCTTATGATGAAAAAGGAAATATATTCAGATACAAACTGTATAGAAACTTTCTGAGGCACTGCTTTGTGACGTGTGCATTCCATTCACATTGTTATACCTCTCTTCTCATAGAGGATTGGGGAATCCCTTTTGGAGAAAAAGCTACCAAGGAAAATTCAGGTGTATATGGACGACTATGGTGAAAAAGGAAATATCCTCAGACTAAAACTGGAAAGAAGCTTTCTGTGAAACTGCTTTGTGATAGATATATTTATTCATCTCACATAGATAGAACTTTCTTTATATTACACAGTTTGGAAACTCCGTCATGGATGGACCCACGAAGGGACATTCAGGGGCACATTCTGTGCTATGATGAAAAGTATTTTAGATGAAATATCTTCATCTAAAAACTGGAGAGAAGCTTTCTGAGATACTGCTTTGTGATGTGTGCCATCCACTCAGGGAGTTATAGTTCTTTTCTCATAAAGCAGTGTTTGAGCACTGCTTCTGTCAAATTGAAAAAGTGATATTTCAGAGCACAGTGAAGACTATAGCAAAAAGTGAAATATCCTCAAATAAAAGCCAGAAAGAAACATTCTAAGAAACTGTTCTCTGATATGTGCATTAATTTCACAGACATAAAGCTTACTCTCCATTGCCCAGTTTGGAATCTCTGTCTTTGGGAAATCTGCAAAATGATATTAAGTGGCGCCGGGTGGTCTGTGGTGACCAAGGAAATGTCTTCCAATGGAAACTGTAGAGAAGCTTTCTGAGCAACTGCTTTCTGATGTGTGTATTCATCTTGTATAGTTAAATCATTCTTTGGATTGAGCAGTTTGAAAACGCTGTTTCTGTGGAATCTGTGGAAGGATATTTAGTAATGATCTTTAGATTATGGAGATATCCTCAGATAAAAACCAGAAGGAGGCTTTCTGTGAAACTGCTTTGTGTCATGTGAATTCCACTCACTCAGTCTAGCTTCTCTTTTCATTGAGCAGTATTCTAACATGGTATTTGTTTAGTCTGTGAAGGGATATTCAGGAGCATTTTGAGGCTTATAGTGAAAATGGAAGTATCTTCAGATAGAAAATGGAGAGAAGTTTCCTGAGGAGCTGCTTTGTGACGTGTGCATTCCAGTCACAGAGTTATACCTTTCTTCTCATAGAGGATTGGGGATCCGTTTTGGAGGAAAAGCTACCAAGGGACATTCAGGAGTATATGGAAGGTTATGAAGAAAAAGGAAATATCCTCAGACAAATACAAGAAAGCAGCTTTCTGTAAAACTGCTTTGTGTTAGATATGTTTATTCATCTCACATAGATAAAACTTTATATTACGCAGTTTGGAAACTCTGTCATGAACGGATCTGTGAAGGGACATTCGGGAGCACATTCCGTACTATGGTGAAAAAGGAGATAACTTCATCTAAAAACGAGAGAAGCTTTCTGAGAAACTGCTATGTGATGTGTGCATTCCACTCAGGGAGTTATACCTCTTTTCTCATAACGCAGTGTTTCAACACTGTTCCTGGAAATCCGAAAAAAATGATATTTCGGAGACAATTGAAGAATGTGGCAAAAAGCTAATATCCTCAAATAAAACCCAGAAAGAAGTGTTCCAAGAAACTGCTCTCTGATATGTGCATCCATTTCACAGAGTTAAAGGTTACTGTATGTTGCCCAGTTTGGAAACTCTGTCTTTGAGGTATCTGCGAAAGGATATTAAGTGGCAACCAGAAGCATGTGGTGAGCAAGAAAATATTCCGATGAAAATTGGAGAGAAGGTTCTGAGCAATGGCTTTGTGGTGTCTGTATTCATCTCATAGATTTAAACCATTCTTTGGATTGAGCAGTTTAAAATCACTGTTTCTGTGGAATCTGAAGAAGGACATTTGGGAACAGTTTATAGAATATGGAGACAGAAATATCCTCAGATAAAAATTTGAAGGAAGCTTTCTGTGAAACTGCTGTATGGCGTGTGAATTCCTCTCGCTCAATTAAGCTTCCCTTTTCATTGAGCAGTTTTCTAATACTGTTTATGTTTAGTGTGCAAAGGGATATTCCGGAGCACTTTGAGGCCTATGTTGGAAAAGCAAATATGCTCAGATAGAAACTGGAGAGAAGTTTTCCGAGGAACTGCTTTGTGACACGTGCATTCCACTCACAGTGTTGTATCTGTCTTCTCAAACAGCATCGGGGAAACCTTTTGGAGAAAAAGATATCAAGGGATATCCGGGAGCATATTGATGGCTATGGTGAAAAGGGAAATAGCCACAGACAAAAACTCGTAGAAGGTCTCTTTGATATTGCTCTGTGCTATGTGAATTCATCTCACATATAAAAAGCTTTCTTTACATTCCTCAGCTTGGAAACTCTATCATGGATTGATCCGAGAGGGACATTCTGGAGCACATTCAGGAATATGGTGAAAAAGAAACATCTTCAGAGGAAAACTCAAAATAAATTTTATGTGAGTCTGCTTTTTGCTACGTTTAGTCCCCTCATATACGTAAAACTTTCTTTACATTAGACAGCTTAGAAACTCCGTCATGGACGGATTCATGAAAGTACCTTCGGGAGCGCGTTCTGGACTATGGTGAAAAAGGAAATATCTTCAGATGAGAACCGGAGAGAAGCTTTCTGAGAAACAGCTTTGTGAGGTGTGCATTCTGAAGGGATGGCCTTCCCCTCCACACCTGTGGGTGTTTCTCATTAGGTGGAAGGAGAGAATTGTGAAAAGAAATAAGACACAGAGACAAAGTATAGAGAAAGAAAAGCAGGGCCCAGGGGACCGGCGCTCAGCTTACAGAGGACCCACACTGGCACCAGTCTCTGAGTTCCCTTAGTATTTATTGATAATTATCTTTACCATCAAAAAGATAAGGGAGTGGCAGGACAATAGGATCATTTTAGGGAGAAAATCAGCAGTAAGACATATAGATAAAGATCTTTGTGACCTGAATAAGTTCAAAAGAAAATGCTGTGCCATGAGATGCATATGCAAACATCTCTACAAACCTTTTAGCAGTATTGCTCCAGCAAATCCCACCTTATTCCTAAAGGCGGTTTTTTCTTTGCTCAGTAAACAAAGCACACAATGGGTTTTACACTGAGATGTTCCATTGCCCAGGGACGGGCAGGAGACAAATGTTTTTCTCTTACTTGAGATTAAGAGAATGGTGATGACCTTTAACCACAAGCAGCCTTTAGGCACTTGTTTAACAAAGCACATTCTGTACAGCCCAAAATACTTTAAACCTTAAGTCACCACAGCACATATCTCTTGCAAGGACAAAGTTGGGAGTAGGGTCACAGATTAACAGCATCTCAAATACAGAACCAAATGGAGTCTCTTAAATCTACTTCTTTCTATATAGACACAGTAACAGGCTGAACTCTCTTTTCCCCACACATTCCACTCAGGGAGTTATACCTCTTTTCTCATAAGGCAGTGTTTGAACCCTGTTCCTTCAAAACGAAAAAGTGGTATTTTGGAGCACATTGAAGACTATGGTGAAAAGTGAAATATCCTCTAATAACACCCAGAAAGAAGCATTCCAAGAAACTCCTCTCTGTCATGTGCATTCATTTCAGAGAGTTAAAGTTTACCCTACATTTGCCAGTTTGTAAACTCTGTCTTTGAGTAATCTGCCAAGGAATATTAAGTGGTCCCCAGAGGCCTGTGGTGAGCAAGGAAATGTCTTCCGTTGAAAACTGGAGAGAAGCTTTCAGAGCAACTGCTTTGTGATGTGTGTGTTCATCTCATAGAGTTAAATCATTCTTTGGATTGAGCAGTTTCAAATCACTGTTTCTGTGGAACCTGAGAAAGGACATTTGGGAACGCTCTTTAGAAAATGCTAAAAAAGGAATATCCTCTGATAAAAACCAGAAGGAAGCTTTCTGTGAAACTGCTCTGTGTCTTGTGAATTCCACTCACACTGTTAACCTTCTCTTTTCATTGAGCAGTATTCTAACACTCTTTTTCTTTAGTCTGCAAATGGATATTCGGGAGCTATTGAGGTTTATGGTGATAACAGAAATATCTTCAGATAGAAACTGGAGAGAAGCTTTCTGAGGAGCTGCTTTGTGAGGTGTGCATTCCATTCAAGGAGTTACACCTTTGTTCTCATTGAAGATTGGGGCATCCCTTTTGGAGAAAATGCTACCAAGGGACATTCAGGAGTACATGGACGCCTATGGTGAAAAAGGAAATATCGTCAGACCAAAACTGGAAAGAAGCTTTCTGTGAAACTGCTTTGTGATATATATGTTTATTCATCCCACATAGATACATCTTTCTTTATATTATGCATTTGGAAACTCCGTCATGAACAGATCTGTGAAGGGACATTCGGGAGCACATTCAGGCTTATGTTCAAAAAGGAAATATCTTCAGATAAAAACTGCAGAGAAGCTTTCTGAGAAACTGCTTTGTGATGTGTGCTTTCCACTCAGAGAATTAAATCTCTTTTCTCAGAAGGCAGTGTTTGAACACTGTTCCTGTGAAACCGAAAAAGTGATATTTCAGAGCACGTTGAAGACTATGGCGAAAAGTGAACTATCCTCTAATAAAACCCAGAAAGAAGCATTCCAAGAAACTCCTCTCTGATATGTGCATTCATTTCACAGAGTTAAAGCTTACTCTACTTTGTCGTTTTGGAAACTCTGTCTTTGAGGAATCTTGCGAAGGGATATTAAGTGCACCTGGAGGCTTGTGGTGAGCAAGGAATTGTCTTCTGATGAAAACTGGAGAGAAGCTTTCTGAGCAACTGCCTGTAATGTGTGTTTTCATCTCATAGAGTTAAATCATTGTTGGATTGAGCAGTTTGAAATCACTGTTTCTGTGGAATCTGAGGAAGGACATTTGGGAACACTCTTTAGAATTTGGAGAAATATCCTCAGATAGACCAGAAGAAAGCATTCTGTGAAACTGCTGTGTGTTGTGTGAATTCCTCTCGCTCAGCAGAGCTTCTCTTTTCATTGAGCACTTTTATAACACTGTTTATGTTTAGCACGTGAAGGGATTTCGGGAATGCTTTGAGGCTTAAGGTGAACAGGGAAATATATTCCGATAGTAACTAAAGAGAAGCTTTCAGAGTAACTGTTTTGTGACGTGTGCATTCCACTAACAGTGTTATACTTCTCTTCTCATACAGCATCAGGGAAATGCTTTTGGTGAAAAAGGTACCAATTGATATCCGGGGGCATATTGACGTTCATAGTGAAAAAGGATATATCTTCAGATAACAACTGGAAAGAAGCTTTCTGTGAATCTGCTTTTTGCTATGTTTATTCATCTCACATAGATAAAGCTTTCTTTACATTACACAGCTTGGAAACTCAGTCATGGATGGACACACGAAGGGACATTTGGGAGCACATTGCTCATCACTCATAGATAAAGCTTCCTTTACATTATGCAGCTTGGAAACTTCATCATGGATGGACCCGCAAAGGGATATTCGGGATCACATTCTGGTCTATGGTGAAAAAGGAAACCTCTTCAGATACAAACCGGAGAGAAACTTTCTGAGAAACTGCATTGTGATGTGTGCATTCCACTCAGGGAGTTATACCTCTTTTCTCATAAGGCAGTCTTTGTTTGAACACTGTTCCTGTAAAACGGAAAAAGTGATATATCAGAGCGCCCTGAACTATGGCAAAAAGTGGAATATAATCGAATAAAACCCAGAAAGAAGTGTTCCAAGAAACTGTTCTGTGATATGTGCATTCATTTCACAGAGTTAAAGCTTACTCTACATTGCTCAGTTTGGAAACTCTGTCTTTCAGGAACCTGCGAAGGGATACTAATTGGCGCCCAGAGGCCTCTGGTGAGCAAGGAAATATCTTCCACTGAAAACAGGAGAGAAGTTTTCTGAGCAACTGGGTTTTGATGTGTGTATTCATCTCATAGATTTAAGTCATTCGTTGATTGAGCATTTTGAAATCACTGTTTCTGTGGAACCTGAGAAAGGACATTTGGGAATGCTATCAAGAATATGTTGGCTGGGGGGGCGGAGTAAGATGGCAGAAGAGGAACAGCTTCAGTCTCCATCTCCCAGCGCGAGCGACACAGAAGACCGGTGATTTCTGCATTTTCAACTGAGGTACTGGGGTCATCTCACTCGGGAGTGCCGGACAATCTGTGCTGGTCAGCTGCTGCAGCCCGACCAGCGAGAGCTGAAGCAGGGCGAGGCATCACCTCACCTGGGAAGCACGAGGGTGAAGGGAGTCCCTTTTCCTAGCCAGGGGAACTGAGACACACAACACCTGGAAAATCGGGTAACTCCCACCCCAATACTGCGCTGTAACACTGGCACACCGGAGATTATATCCCACACCTGGCCGGGAGGGTACCACGCCCACAGAGCCTCCCTCCTTGCTAACACAGCAGTCTGCGGCAATCTAACCGCAAGGCAGCAGTGAGGCTGGGGGAGGGGCGCCCGCCATCGCTGAGGCTTAAGTAGGTAAATAAAGCCGCTGGGAAGCTCGAACTGGGTGGAGCTCACAGCAGCTCAAGGAAACCTGCCTGTCTCTGTAGA
>NC_045448.1:89911532-89959758 GCF_002776525.5 Piliocolobus tephrosceles | reverse complement strand
CTGCTGTCAGTCTGATGGGCTTCCCTTTGTGGGTAACCCGACCTTTCTCTCTGGCTGCCCTTAAGATTTTTTCCTTCATTTCAACTTTGGTGAATCTGGCAATTATGTGCCTTGGAGTTGCTCTTCTGGAGGAGTATCTTTGTGGCGTTATCTGTATTTCCTGAATTTGAATATTGGCCTGCCCTACTAGGTTGGGGAAGTTCTCCTGGATGATATCCTGTAGAGTGTTTTCCAATTTGGTTCTATTTTCCCCCTCACTTTCAGGCACCCCAGTCAGACGTAGATTTGGTCTTCTTACATAATCCCATACTTCTTGCTGGCTTTGTTCATTTCTTTTTCTTCTTTTTTCTTTTGGTTTCTCTTCTCGCTTCATTTCATTCATTTGATCCTCCATCGCTGATACTCTTTCTTCCAGTTGATCGAGTCGGTTACTGAAGCTTGTGCATTTGTCACGTATTTCTCGTGTCATGGTTTTCATCTCTGTCATTTCGTTTATGACCTTCTCTGCATTAATTAGTCTAGCTGTCAATTCTTCCACTCTTTTTTCAAGATTTTTAGTTTCTTGGCGCTGGGTACGTAATTCCTCCTTTAGCTCTGAGAGGTTTGATGGACTGAAGCCTTCTTCTCTCATCTCATCAAAATCAGTCTCTGATCAGCATTGATCCGTTGCTGGCGATGGGCTGTGCTCCTTTGCAGGAGGAGATGCGCTCTTATTTTTTGAATTTCCAGCTTTTCTGCCCTGCTTTTTCCCCATCTTTGTGGTTTTATCTGTCTCTGGTCTTTGATGATGGTGACGTACTGATGGGGTTTTGGTATAGGTGTCCTTCCTGTTTGATAGTTTTCCTTCTGACAGTCAGGACCCTCAGCTATAGGTCTGTTGGAGATTGCTTGAGGTCCAGTCCGGACCCTGTTTGCGTGGGTATCAGCAGCAGAGGTTGCAGAAGACAGAATATTGCTGAACAGCGAGTGCACCTGTCTGATTCTTGCTTTGGAAGCTTCCTCTCAGGGGTGTACTCCACCCTGTGTGGTGTGGGGTGTCAGACTGCCCCTAGTGGGAGATGTCTCCCAGTTAGGCTACTCAGGGGTCAGAAACCCACTTGAACAGGCAGACTGCCCCTTCTCAGATCTCAACCTCCGTGCTGGGAGATCCACTGCTCTCTTCAAAGCTGTCAGACAGAGTCGTTCGCGTCTGCACAGGCTTCTGCACCTTTAGCTGAGCCCTGTCCCCAGAGGCGGAGTCTACAGAGACATGCAGGTTTCCTTGAGCTGCTGTGAGCTCCACCCAGTTCGAGCTTCCCAGTGGCTTTATTTACCTACTTAAGCCTCAGCGATGGCGGGCGCCCCTCCCCCAGCCTCGCTGCTGTCTTCCGGTTAGATTGCTGCAGACTGCTGTGTTAGCAAGGAGGGAGGCTCCGTGGGCGTGGGACCCTCCCGGCCAGGTGTGGGATATATTCTCCGGTATGCCGGTGTTATAGCGCAGTATTGGGGTGGGAGTTACCCGATTTTCCAGGTGTTGTGTGTCTCAGTTCCCCTGGCCAGGAAAAGGGACTCCCTTCCCCCTCGCGCTTCCCAGGTGAGGCGATGCCTCACCCTGCTTCAACTCTCGCTGGTCGGACTGCAGCAGCTGACCCTCACGGATTGTCCGGCACTCCCGAGTGAGATGACCCCAGTACCTCAGTTGAAAATGCAGAAATCACCGGTCTTCTGTGTCGCTCACACTGGGAGATGGAGAGTGGCGCTGTTCCTATTCGGCCATCTTGCTCCGCCCCCGAAAGTAAACATCTTTCGACAGAAACTGGAGAGAAGCTTTCTGTGGAGCTGCCTTTTGACGTGTGCATTCCACTCACAGAAATATACCTTTCATATCATAGAGAATTCTGGAATTCCTTTAGGAGGAAAAGCTACCAAGAGACATTGGGTAGTATAGGGACCCATATGATGAAAAAGGAAATATCCTCAGACAAAAACTGGAAAGAAGATTTCTGTGAAACTGCTTAGCATTGGATATATTTATTCATCTCACATAGTTAAAACTTTAATTATTTTATGCAGTTTGGAAACTCCGTCATGCACAGATCCACAAAGGGACGTTCGGGAGCACATTCAGGCCTACCGTGAAAGAGGAGATATCTTCAGATAAAAACTGGATAGAAGCTTTCTGAGAAACGACTTTGTGATGTATGCATTCTACTCAGGGAGTAATACCTCTTTTCCCATAAGCAAGTGTTTGAACACTTTTCCTGTGAATCCAAAAAAGTGATATTTCGGAACACATTGAGGACTATGGCGAATAGTGAAATATACTGAAATAAAATCGAGGAAGCAGCATTCCAAGAATCTGCTCTGGGATATGTGCATTCACTTCACAGAGTTAATGCTTACTCTATGTTGTCCAGTTTCGAAACTCTGTCTTTGAAGAATCCATGAAGGGATATTTAGTGATGCCTGGGGGCTTGTGGTTAGCACGGAAAGGTGTTCCGATGAAACCTGCAGAGAAACTTTCTGAGCAACTGCTTTGTTATGTGTGTATTCGTCTCATGGAGTTAAACCATTCCTTGGATTGAGCAGCTTGAAATCACTGTTTTTGCGGCATCTGAGGAAAGACATTCGCGAACAATCTTTAGAATATGGGCAACGAAATATCCTCAGGTAAAATCCAGAAGAAAGTTTTCTGTGAAACTGCTCTGTGTCGTCTTAATTCCTCTCACTCAGTTAAGCCTCTCTTTTCATTGAGCAGCTTTCTAATCCTGTGTATGTTTAGCATGTGATGAGATATTCGGGAGTACTTTGAGGCTAATGGTGAAAAAGGAAATATGTTCAGACCGAAACTGGAGAGAAGCTTTCCGAGTAACTGCTTTGTGACATGTGCATTCCACTCACAGTGTTATACCTCTCTTCTCATACAGCGTTTGGGCAACCCTTTTGGAGAAACAGGTACCAAGTGATATTCGGGAGCATGTTGATGCTGATGGTGACAAGGGAAATAGCCTCAGACAAAAACTGGAAAGAAGCTTTCTAGGAAACTACTCTGTGATATGTGTAATCATCTCACATCAATAGCTTTATTTACATTATGCAGCTTGGAAACTGTCTTGGACGGATCCATGAAGGGACCTTTGGGATCACATTCTGCACTATGGTGAAAAAGGAAATATCTTTAGAGAAAAACTGGAAAGAAGCTTTCTGTGAATCTGCTTTTTATATGTTTATTCATCTCACATAGATGCTTTCTTTACATTACACAGCTTGGAAACTCCCTCGTGGATGGATCCGTGAAGGGATATTTGGGATCACATTTGGGCCTAAGGTGAAATAGGAAATATAGTCAGATAAAAACTGGAGAGAAGCATTTTGAGAAACCGATTGTTGATGTGAGCATTTCACTCAAGGAGTTATAACTTTCTTCTCATGAGGCACAGTTTGAACACTGTTCCTGTAAAACCAAAAGAGTGATATTCGGAGCACATTGAAGACTATGGCAAAAAGTGAAATGTCGTCCAATAAAAAACAGAAAGAAGCACTGGAAGAAACGGCTCTCTGACACGTCCATTCTTTTCACAGGGTTAAAGCAGACTCTACATTTCCCACTTTGAAAGTCGGTCTTTGAGGGTTCTGTGAAGGGATAGTAAGTGGCAACTGGAGGCCTGTGTCGAGCAAGGAAATGTCTTCCATCGAAAATTAGAGAGAAGATTTCTGCACAACTCTTTTGTGATGTTTGTATTCATCTCATAGAGTTAAATCATTCTTTGCATTGAGTAGTTTGAAATCACTCTTTCTGTGGAATCTGAGAAAGGACATTTGGAAACACTCTTTAGAATATCCTGAAAAAGAAATAACCACAGAGAGAAACCAGAAGAAACCTTTCTGTGAAACTGCTCTGTGTCACGTGAATTCTGCTCACACATTTAACCTCTCTTTTCATTGACTAGTATCATAACTCTGTTTTTGTTTAGTCTGCAAAGGCATATTCAGGATCAATTTGAGGCTTGAGGTGAGAAAGGAAATGTCTTTACATAGAAACTGGAGAGAAGCTTTCTGAGGAGCTGCTTTGTGACGTGTGCATTCCACTCAGAGAAATATACCTTTCTTCTCCTAGAGGATTCCGGAATCCCTTTTGAAGAAAGAGCCACCAAGAGACATTCGGGAGTATAGGGACAGCTATGGTGAAAAAGGAAATATCCTCAAATAAATACTGGAAAAAAGATTTCTGTGAAACTGTTTTGTGTTAGATATATTTATTCATCTCGCATAGTTAAAACTTTTCTCCTACTACACAGTTTGGAAACTCCTTCATGCACGGATACGCAAAGGGACATTCGGGAGCACATTCAGGCCTATGGTGAAAGAGGAGGTATCGTCAGATTAAATCTGGATAGAAGCTTTCTGAGAAACTACTTTGTGATGTATGCATTCCACTCAGGGAGTTATATCTCTTTTCTCACAAGACAGGGTTTGAACACTGTCTTTGAGGAACCTGAGAAGGCCTAAGTTCAATGGCATTGAGGTCTAGGCTGAGAAGGGAAATATCCTCAATTGAAAACGTTAAAGAAGCTTTATGAAAACACAGTTTTACCTTTCCCTTCTTCGAGCAGTTTGCTATCACTGTTTTCATGGATTCTGCAAAGTGATATTTGGGAGCCGAATGAGGGCTATTGTGAAAAAGGAAATATCCTCAGATAAAAACTGGAAAGAAGCGTTCTGAGAACCAGCATTGGGATGTGTGAATGCAACTCACAGAGTTCCACCTTTCTCTTCAGAGATGAGTTTGCTAACACAGTTTTCTTGAAATCTGCAATGGAATACTTCTTCGCCCTATGTAGCTTACACTGACAAAGGAAATACCCTCAGATGAAAACGTGAAAGAAGCTTTCTGAGAAATTGCTTTCTGATATGTGACTTCACCTCACAGAGTTACACCACTGTTTCCTGCAGCCTTTTGCTAACATTGTTTTTGTGGATTCTGAGAACTGATATTTCGTATGCGTTTGAAGAGTATAAGGACCAAGGAAATATCCTCCGAGAGAAGCCGAAATGAAGCTTTCTGAGAAACTGCTTTGTGATGTGTGAAATCAGTTCACAGTGTTACACCACTCTTTCATGGAGGAGTTTGCTAGCACTGAGTGTGTGGTATCTCAGCAGGGAATCCAATGGTGAGTAGTGAAATATCCTCAGACGAATCTGCAGAGAAGCCTTCTCAGAAACTTCTTTGTTGTGGGTGAATTCAGCTCACAGAGTGTCATCATTGTTTTCATTGAGAAGCTTGCTAACATTGTTTTGACAGAATCTGCAATAAGACACACGGTGGTGCTCCGAGACCACAAAAAACTTAGCTCACACAAGAAAGAAGCTTTCTGAGAACTGCTCTGTGATGTGTGCATTCAACTCACTGAGTTCCCCCTGTATTTCGTCTAGCCGTTTGCTAGCCCTGTTTGTGTGGAATCAGAGAACCCATATTTCGGATCCATTTGAAGACTGTAGGGACAGACGAAATATTCTCCGATAAAAATGAGAAAGAAGCTTTCTGGGAAACTTGTTTGTGATCTGTGAATTCATCTCACAGAGTAACCCCTTTCCCCTCAAGAAGCCGTTCGGTAAGACTGTTCTAGTGGAATTTGCAAGGTGATATTTGGAAGCCAATGGAGGGCTAAGGTGAAAAGGAAAGTAGCCTCAGATAAACAATGGAAAGAAGCGTTCTGAGAAACTGCATTGTGACATGTGAATGCAGCTCACAGAGTTACACTTTCTTTTTCATTGATCCGTTTGCTAACACTGTTTTCTTGAAATCTGCATTGGGATATTTCTTAGCGAAATGAAGCTTACCGTGACAAAGGAAATATCCTCCTATAAAACCTAGAAAGTAGCCCTCTGAGAAACTTCTTTGTGATATGAGAATTCATCTCACCGAGTTCCCACTCTGTCCTCACGAAGCACTTTGGTAAGTCTGCTTTCCTGGATTCTGCAAAGGGATATTTGGGAGCTCATTGAGGCCTATGGTGAAAAAGGAAATAGCCTCAGATAGAACCTGGAAAGAAGCGTTCTGAGAAGCTGCATTGTGATATGTGAATGCACCTCACAGAGTTACGCTCTTCTCTTCAAGGATTCGTTTGCTCACACAGTTCTCTTGAAATCTGCAACGGAATACTTCTTAGTGCAATGAAGCCTATGGTGACAAAGGAAATATCCTCAGAAAAAAAACAGAAAGAAGCTTTCTTGGAACTTCTTTCTGATGTATGAATTCATCTCACAGAGTTACACTTGCGTTTCATGGAGCAGTCGATTTACACTGTCTTTGAGGAACCTGAGAAGGCCTACTTTGGATGGCATTGAGGCCTAGGCTGAGAAGGGAAATATCCTCAATTGAAAACGTGAGAGAAGCTTTGTGAGCAACTTCTTTGTGATATGTGAATTCATCTCACAGAGTTACAACTCAGTCTTCATGAAGCAGTTTGCTAAGACGGTTTTGGTGGAATCTGCAAAGTGTTATTTGGGAGTGCATTGAGGCCTATGGTGAAAAAGGAAATATCCTTGGATAATAACTAGAAAGAAGCTTTCTCAGAAATTGCTTTCTGAAGTGTGAATTCATCACACAGAGTTTCACCATTCCCCTCTTGTAGCAGCTTGCTAACACTGTTTTCGTGGATTCTGCAAAGTGATATTTGGGAGCTCATTGAGGGCTGTGGTGTAAAAAGAAATATCCTCAGATAAAAACTGGAAAGAATCGTTTTGAGAACCAGCATTGCGATGTGTGAATGCAACTCACAGAGTTCCGCCTTTCTCTTCAGAAATGAGTTTGCTAACAGTTTCTTGAAATCATCATGGGATACTTCTTAGCACAATGCAGTTTACAGTGACAAAGGAAGTATCCTCAGATGAAAACGTGAAAGAAGCTTTGTGAGAAATTGCTTTCTGATATGTGACTTCATCTCACCGAGTTACACCACTGTTTCCTGCAGCCTTGTGCTAGCATTGTTTTTGTGGAATCTGAGAGCTGATATTTCGGAAGGGTTTGAAGAGTATAAGGACCAAGGAAGTATCCTCCGAGAAAAACCACAATGAAGCTTTCTGAGAAACTGCTTTGTGATGTGTGAATTCAGTTCACAGTGTTACACCACTCTTTGATGGAGGAGTTTGCTAGCACTGAGTGTGTGGAATCTCAGAAGTGATATATTGGATATCATTGAATCCCATGGTGAGTAATGAAATATCCTCAGACAAATCTGCAGAGAAGCCTTCTCAGAAACTTCTTTGTTGTGAGTGAATTTAGCTCACAGAGTGTCATCATTGTTTTCATTGAGAAGCTTGCTAACAGTATTTTGACAGAATCTGCAATAAGACACACCATGGTGCTCCGAGACCACAAATAACCTTAGCTCAAACAAGAAAGAAGCTTTCTGAGAAACTGCTTTGTGATGTGTGCATTCAACTCACTGAGTTCCCCCTGTATTTCGTGAAGCCATTTGCCAGCCCTGTTTGTGTGGATCGGAGAACCCGTATTTCGGATCCCTTTGAAGACTGTAGGGCCAGAGGAAATATTCTCTGATAAAAATGAGAAAGAAGCTTTCTGAGAAATTGCTTTCTTTTATGTGACTTCACCTCACAGAGTTACGCCACTGTTTCCTGCAGCCTTGTGCTAGCATTGTTTTTTTTGGATTCTGAGAGCTGATATTTCAGATGGGTTTGAAGAGTATAAGGGCCAAGGAAATATCCTCTGAGAAACACCGGAATGAAGCTTTCTGAGAAACTGCTTTGTGATGTGTGAATTCAGTTCACAGTGTTACACCCCTCTTTCTTAGAGGAGTTTGCTAGCACTGAGTGTGTGGTATCTCAGAAGTGATATCTTGGATATCGTTGAATCCCATAGTGTGTAATGAAATATCCTCAGACAAACCTGCAGAGAATCCTTCTCAGAAACTTCTTTGTTGTGGGTGAATTCAGCTCACAGAGTGTCATCATTGTTTTCAATGAGAAGCATGCTAACAGTGTTTTGACAGAATCTGCAATAAGACACACCATGGCGCTCCGAGACCACAAATAACCTGAGCTCAAACAGGAAAGAAGCTTTCTGAGAAACTGCTTTGTGATGTGTGCATTCAACTTACTGAGTTCCCCCTGTATTTCGTGTAGCCGTTTGCTAGCCCTGTTTGTGTGGAATCGGAGAACCCATATTTCGGATCCCTTTGAAGATTGTTGGGCCAGAGGAAATATCTTCTGATAAAAATGAGAAGAAGCTTTCTGAGACGCTTCTTTGTGATCTGTGAATTCACCTCACCCAGTTACCCCTTTGCCCTCAAGAAGCTGTTCGCTAAGACTGTTCTTGTGGAATTTGCAAGGTGATATTTGGAAGCCAATGGAGGGCTATGGTGAAAAAGAAAGTAGCCTCAGATAAACACTGGAAAGAAACATTCTGAGAAACTGCCTTGAGACATGTGAATGCAGCTCACAGAGTTACCCTTTCCTTTTCATTGATCCGGTTGCTAACAGTGTTTTCTTGAAATCTGCATTGGGAGATTTCTTAGCGAAATGAAGCCTACGGTGACAAAGGAAATATCCTCAGATAAAAACTAGAAAGAAGCTTTCTTGAAAACTTCTTTGTGATGTGTGAATTCATCTCACAGAGTTACACTTGTGTTTCATGGAGCAGTCGATTGACACTGTCTTTGAGGAACCTGAGAAGGCCTACTTTGAATGGCATTGAGGCCTGGGCTGAGAAGGGAAATATCCTCTATTGAAAACCTGAGAGAAGCTTTGTGAGCAACTTCTTTATGATATGTGAAATCATCTCACAGAGTTACAACTCAGTCTTCATGAAGCAGTTTGCTAAGACGGTTTTGGTGGAATCTGCAAAGTGTTATTTGGGAGGGCATTGAGGCCTATGATGAAAAAGAAAATATCCTCAGATAATAACTAGAAAGAAGCTTTCTCAGAAATTGCTTATTGATGTGTGAATTCATCACACAGAGTTTTACCTTTCCCTTCTTGTAGCAGTTTGCTAACACTGTTTTCTGCAAAGTGATATTTGGGAGCTCATTGAGCACTATGGCAAAAAAGGAAATATCCTCAGATCAAAACTGGAAAGAAGTGTTCTGAGAATCAGCACTGCGATGTGTGAATGCAACTCACAGAGTTCCACCTTTATCTTCAGAGATGAGTTTGCTAACACAGTTTTCTTGAAATCTGCAATGTGATACTTCTTAGCGCTATGCAGCTTACAGTGACAAAGGAAATATCCTCAGATGAAAACGTGAAACAAGCTTTTTGAGAAATTGCTTTCTGATATGTGACTTCGCCTCACCGAGTTACACCACTGTTTCGTGCAGCCTTGTTCTAGCATTGTTTTTGTGGATTCTGAGAACTATTATTTCGGATGGGTTTGAAGAGTATAAGGACCAAGGAAGCATCCTCCGAGAAAAACCGCAATGAAGCTTTCTGAGAAACTGCTTTGTGATGTGTGAATTTAGTTCACAGTGTTACACCACTCTTTTATGGTGGAGTTTCCTAGCACTGAGTGTGTGGCATCTCAGAAGTGATATATTGGATATCATTGAATCCCACGGTGTGTAATGAAATATCCTCAGACAAATCTGCAGAGAAGCCTTCTCAGAAACTTCTTTGTTGTGGGTAAATTCAGCTCACAGAGTGTCATCATTGTTTTCATTGAGAAGCTTGCTAACAGTGTTTTGACAGAATCTGCAATAAGACACACGGTGGCGCTCCGAGACCACAAATAACCTGAGCTCACCAGCGAAAGAGGCTTTCTGAGAAACTGCTTTGTGATGTGTGCATTCAACTCACTGAGTTCCCCCTGTATTTCGTGGAGCCATTTGCTAGCCCTGTTTCTGTGAAATCGGAGAACCCATATTTCTGATGCCTTTGAAGACTGTAGAGCCACAGGAAATATCCTCCGATAAAAATGTGAAAGAAACTTTCTGAGAAACTTCTTTGTGATCTGTGAACTCATCTCACAGAGTTACCCGTTTCCCCTCAAGAAGCCGTTCGCTAAGACTGTTCTTGTGGAATTTGCAAGGTGATATTTGGAAACCAATGGAGAGCTATTGTGAAAAAGAAAATATCCTCAGATAAACACTGGAAAGAAGCATTCTGAGAAACTGCATTGTGGCTTATGAATGCAACTCACAGAGTTACACTTTCCTTTTCATTGATCCGTTTGCTAACACTGTTTTCTTGAAATCTGCATTGGGATGTTTCTTAGCGAAATGAAGCCTATGGTGAAAAAGGGAATATCCTCCTATAAAACCTAGAAAGTAGCCCTCTGAGAAACTTCTTTGTGATATGTGAATTCATCTCACTGAGTTCCATCTCTGTCTTCACGAAGCAGTTTGCTAACTCTGTTTTCCTGTATTCTGCAAAGGGACATTTGGGAGCTCATTGAGGCCTATGGTGAAAAAGGAAGTAGCCTCAGATAGAACCTGGAAAGAAGCGTTCTGAGAAGCTGCATTGTGATTTGTGAATGCAGCTCACAGAGTTACCCTTTTCTCTTCAGGGATCCGTTTGCTCACATAATTCTCTTGAAATCTGCAACGGGATACTTCCTAGCACAGTGAAGCCTATGGTGACAAAGGAAATATCCTCAGATAAAAACTAGAAAGAAGCTTTCTTGGAAACTTCTTTCTGATGAGTGAATTTATCTCACAGAGTTACACTTGCGTTTATGGAGCAGTCAATTGACACTGTCTTTGAGGAACCTGAGAAGGCCTACTTTGGACAGCATTGAGGCCTAGGCTGAGAAGGGAAATATCCTCAATTGAAAACGTGAGAGAAGCTTTGTGAGCAACTTCTTTGTGATATGTGAATTCATCTCACAGAGTTACAACTCAGTCTTCATGAAGCAGTTTGCTAAGACGGTTTTGGTGGAATCTGCAAAGTGTTATTTGGGAGTGCATTGAGGCCTATGGTGAAAAAGGAAACATCTTCAGATAACAACTAGAAAGAAGCTTTCTCAGAAATTGCTTTCTGAAGTGTGAATTCATCACACAGAGTTTCACCTTTCCCTTCTTGTAGCAGCTTGTTAACACTGTTTTTGTGTATTCTGCAAAGTGATATTTGGGAGCTCATTGAGGGTTATGGTGAAAAAGGAAATATCGTCAAATAAAAACTGGAAAGAAGTGTTCTGAGAAACTGCATTGCGATGTGAATGCAACTCACAGAGTTCCACCTTTATCTTCAGAGATGAGTTTGCTAACACAGTTTTCTTGAAATCTGCAATGGGATATTTCTTAGCGCTATGCACCTTACAGTGGCAAAGGAAATATCCTCAGATAGAAACGTGAAAGAAGCTTTCTCAGAAATTGCTTTCTGATATTTGACTTCATCTCACAGAGTTACCCCACTGTTTACTGCAGCCTTGTTCTAGCATTGTTTTTGTGAATTCTGAGAGCTGATATTTCGGAAGGGTTTGAAGAGTATAAGGACCAAGGAAATATCCTCTGAGAAAAACCGGAATGAAGCTTTCTGAGAAACTGCTTTGTGATGTGTGAATTCAGTTCACAGTGTTACACCACTCTTTCATGGCGTATAATGAAATAGGAAATATCCTCAGATAAACCTAGAAAGAAGCTTTCTGAGAAACTTCTTTGTGATGTGTGAATTCACCTCACAGAGTTCCACCTTTCTCTCCATGAAGCAGTTTGCTCACGTGTTTTCGTGGAATCTTAAAAGTGATACGCATTGAGGACTATGGTGAAAAGGGAAATATCCTCAGATAAAAACTAGAACAACACTTTCTGAGAAACTGCTTTATGACATCTGAATTCATCTCACTGAGTTACACTTAGGTTTCATGGAGCAGTCTCTTACCATTGTTTTGGGGAATCTGAAAGGGATATTTTGGATCGCATTGAAGCCTACTCTGACAAAGGAAGTATCTTCAAATAAAAACGAGAAAAAAGCGATCTGAGAAACTGCATTTTGATGTGTGACTGCAACTCAGAGAGTTACTCCTTTCTTCTCATTGATCATTTTGCTAACACTGTGTTCTTGAAATCTGCAATTAGATATTTCTTAGTGCAATGAAGCTTACAGTGACAAAGAAAATCTCCTCAGATAAAAACCAGAGAGAAGCTTTCTGAGAAACTGCTTTGTGGTGTGAGAGTGCATCTCTTTGAGTTACACCTGTGTTTCGAGGAGCCTTTTGCTAGTACTGTTTTTGTGGAATCTGAGAAGTGATAATTTGGATCGATATGAAGACTCTATGAATAAAGGAAATATCCTCAGATAAAAAGCAGAATAAAGCATTCTGAGAAACTGGTTTGAGATGTGTGAATTCATTTCGCAGTGACACCACTCTTTCATGGAGGAGTTTGCTGACACTGATTTTGTGAATCTCAGAAGTGATATATTGGATATCTTTGAATCCCAGGGTGGAAAATGAAATATCCTCAGATAAAAACTGCAGAGATGCCCTGTGAAAAACTGCTTTGTTGTAGGTGAATTCAGCTCACAGTGTTACAGCACTGTTTTCATTGAGAAACTTGCTAAGAGCGTTTTCGTAGAATCTGCAATGAGACCCAAGGGGGCTCTTCGAGACCAGAAATAAACTCAAATGAGAAAGGAAAGAAGCTTTCTGAGAAACTGCTTTGTGATGTGTGAATTCAACTCACAGAGATACACGTGTCTTTCGTGGAGCTGTTTGATAGCCCTGTTTTGTGGAATCTGAGAACTGATATTTCAGATCACTTTGAAGACTATATGGCCAAAGGAAATATCCTCAGATAAAAACCAGAAAGAAGCTTTCTGAGAAACTGCTTTGTGATGTGTGAATTCTTCTCTCAGAGTTACATAACTGTTTCGTGGAGGAGTTTGCTAGCACTTTTTCTGTGGAATCTCAGAGGTGATATTTTGGATATCATTGAATCCCATGGTGAAAAGTGAAATATCCTCAGATAAAACCTGGAGGAAAGCCTTCTCAGAAACTTCTTGGTGGTGTGTGAATTCATCTCACAGAGCTACACCTTTGTCTTCATGAAGCAGTTGCTGACACTGTTTTCGTGGAATCCGCATAGTGATATACGAGAGCGCGTTGAAGGCTACAGTGAAAAAGGAAATATTCACAGATAAAAACTGGAAAGAAGTGTTCTGAGAAACTGCATTGTGATGTGTGAATGCAAGTCACAGAGTTACACATTTCTTTTCATTGATCAGCTTGCTAACCCTGTTTTCTTGAAATCTGCAATAAGATATTTGTCAGTGCCATGAAGCTTACAGTGACAAAGGAAATATCCTCAGATAAAAACTAGAAGGAAACTTTCTGAGAAACTGCTTTGTAGTGCGTGTATTCATCTCGCAGAGTTACACCTTTCCCTCCATCAGTTGAAAAGTATCACCTTTCCAACAGATCAATGAAAAGACAGATGTAACTCTCTGAGTTGCAGTCACACATCACAATGCAGTTTCTCAGAACTCTTATTTCTCGTTTTTATTTGAAGATACTTCCTTTGTCAGCGTAAGCTTCAATGAGATCCAAAATATCCCTTTCAGATTCCCCAAAAACAATGGTGAGATACTGCTCCGTGAAACAAAAGTTTAACTCTGTGAGATGAATTCATTTATCAGAAAGCAGTGTCTCAGAAAGCTTCTTTCTAATTTTTATCTGAGGATATTTAATTTTTCAAAATAGCACTCAATGCGCTCCCAAATATCACATTGCAGATTCTACGAAAACAGTGTTAGTAAACTGTTTCATTGAAAGAAAGGTGTAACTCTGTGAGATGAATTCACACATCACAAAGAAGTTTCTCAGAGAGCTTCTTTCTAGTTTTTATCTGAGAAGATTTCCTATGTCAGCATAGGTTTCAATGCGGTACAAAATATTGCATCACAAATTCCCCAAAAACAGTGGTAACAGACTGCTCCATGAAGTGAAACTTTAACTGGGTGAGATGAATTCACACATCATAAAGCAGTTTCTCAGAAAGCTTCTTACTAGTTTTTATCTGAGGATATTTCCCTTTTATTTTAGGCCTCAGCGTTACCAAATATCACTCTACGGATTCCAGGAAAACTGTGTTAGCAAACTGCCTCATGAAGAGAAAGGTTTATCTCTGTAAGATGAATTCACACAATCATAAAGCAGTTTCTCAGAATGCTTCTTTCTAGTTTTTATCTGAGTATATTTCCCTTTTTATCATAGGCCTCAAGGTGTTCCCAAATATCACTTTACCGATTCCACAAAAACAGTGTTAGCAAACTGCTTCATTGAGAGAAAGGTGTAACTCTGCAAGATGAATTCACACATTACAAAAGAGTTTCTCAGAAACCTTCTTTCTAGTTTTTATCTGAGGACATTTCCTTTGTCACCATAAGCCTCATGGTGCTGAGAAATATTCCACTGCAGATTTTAAGAAAAGAGTGTTAGCAAGCTGATCAATGAAAAGATATGTGTAATTCTGTGATTTGCATTCACACATCACAATACAGTTTCTCAGAATGCTTCTTTCCAGTTTTTATCTGAGAATATTTCCTTCTTCACCATAGACCTCATTGCGTTCCAAAGTATCATTTTGTGGATTCCTCGAAAACTGTGTTAGCAAACTGCTTCATGAAGACAAAGATGTAGCTCTGTGAGATGAATTCACACATCACAAAGCAGTTTCTGAGAAGGCTTCTCTCCATTTTTTATCTGAGGATATTTCATTTTTCACCATGGGATTCAGTGATATCCAAAATATCACTTCCGAAATTCCACAGAAAAAGTGCTAGCAAACTCCTCTCAGAAAGAGTAGTGTAACTCTGTGAGATGAATTCACACATAATAAAGCAGTTTCTCAGAAAGCTTCTTCCCTTTTTCATCTGAGTTTATTTCTGGTCTCAGAGCGCTCCCGTGTGTCTCATTGCAGATTCTGCAAAAACACAGTTAGCAAGCTTCTCAATGAAAACAATGCTGTAACTCTGTGAGCTGAATTCACCTACAACAAAGCAGTTTCTCAGAAGACTTCTATGCAGTTTTTATCTGAGGATGTTTCCTTTTCCACCATGGGATTCAACAATATCCAAGATATAACTTCTGAGATTCCACAAAATCAGTGCTAGCAAACTCCTCCAAGAAAGAGTGGTGTCACTGTGCAATGAATTCACACATCACCAACCAGTTTCTCAGAAAGTTTCATTCTGGTTTTTATCTGAACATATGTCTTTTGTCCATAGAGTCTTCATACCGATCCACATTATCACTTCTAAGATTCCACAGAAACAGTGACGGCAAACAGGTCCTCGAAACACAGGTGTAACTCTAAGGGATGCATTCTCACATCACAAAGTAGTTTCTCAGAAAGTTTCTTTCTTGTTTTTATCTGAGGAGATTTCCTTTGTCACCAAAAGCTTCACTGCGCTAAGAAATATCCCAATGCAGATTTCAAGAACACAGTGTTAGCAAACTGATCAATGAAAAGACAGATGTAACTCTCTGAGTTGCATTCGCACATCACAATGCAGTTTCTCAGAACGCTTCTTTCTCGTTTTTATTTGAAGATACTTCATTTGTCAGCGTAGGCTAAATGAGATAAAAAATATCCCTTTCAGATTCTCCAGAAACAATGGTAAGAGACTGCCTCATGAAACGAAAGTGTAACTCTGTGAGATGAATTCAGATATCAGAAAGCAGTTTCTCAGAAAGTGACTTTCCAGTTTTTATCTGAGGATATTTCCTTTTTCACCATAGCCCTCAATACACTCCCAAATATCACTTTGCAGATTCCACGAAAACACTGTTAGCAAACTGCTACAAGAAGGGAAAGGTGAATCTCTGTGAGATGAATTCACACATCAAAAAGAAGTTTCTCAGAAAGTTTCTTTATATTTTTTATCTGAGGAGATATCCTTTGTCAACATAGGTTTCAACTGGATCCAAAATATCAAATCACAAATTCCCCACAAACAATGGTAACAGACTGCTCTTTAAAGTGAAATTTTAACTCTGTGAGATGAATTGAGACATCACAAAGCAGTTTCTCAGAAAGCTCTTTCTAATTTTTAACTGAGGATATTTTCTTTTTCACCATAGGCCTCAATGCGTTCCGAAATATCACTTTGCAGATTCCACGAAAACTGTGTAAGCAAACCACTTCGTTGAGAGAAAGGTGTAACTCTGTGAGATAAGTTCACACGTCCCAAAGTAGTTTCTCAGAAAGCTCCTGTCTCGTTTTTATCTGAGGAGATTTCCTTTGCCACCATAAGCTTCATCGCGTTAAGAAGTATCCCATTGCAGATTTGAAGAAAACAGTGTTGGCAAACTGATCAATGAAAAGGAAAGTGTAACTCTCTGAGTTGCAGTCACTCAGCGCAATGCAGTTTCTCAGAACGCTTCTTTCTCATTTTTATTTGAAAATACTACCTTTGAACGGAGGCTTTAATGCGATCCTAAATATCCCTTTTTGATTCTTCAAAAACAATGGTAAGAGGCCGTTCCATGAAACGAAAGTGTAACTCTGTAAAGTTAATTCAGATATCAGAAAGTAGTTTCTCAGAAAGCATCTTGTTTTTATCTGAGGATATTTCCTTTTTCACCATAGCCCTCAATGCACTCCCAAGTATCACTTTGCAGATTCCACGAAACCAGTATTAGCAAACTGCTTCATTGAGAGAAAGGTGTAACTCTATGATATGAATTCACACAGCTTTCTCAGAAAGCTTCTTTCTAGTGTTTATCTGAGGAGATTTCCTTTGTCAACATAGGCTTCAATGCAATCCAAAATATGGCTTCACAAATTACCCAAAAACAGTGGTAACAGACTGCCCCACGAAGTGAAATTTTAAGTCTATGAGACGAATTCAGACATCATAACGCAGTTTCTCAGAAAGCTTCTTTTTAGTTTTTATCTGAGGATATTTCCCTTTTCACAATAGGCCTGAATGTGATCCTGAATATCCCTTCGCGTATCCATCCATGGCGGAGTTTCCAAGCTGTGTAATATAAAGAAAGCTTTATCTATGTGAGATGAATAAACATAGCAAAAAGCAGATTCACAGAAAACTTATTTCCAGTTTTATCTGAAGATATTTCTTTTTTCACCCTAGTCCTGAATGTGCTCCTGAATGTCCCTTCGTGGATCCGTCTATGACGGAGTTTCCAAACTGCATACTGTAAAGTAAGTCATATCTATGTGAAATGAATATACATATCTATCACAAAGCAATTTCACAGAAAGCTTCTTTCTGGTTTTTGTCTGAGGATATTTGCTTTTTCACCATAGCCATCCGTATACTCCCGAATGTCCCTTGGTAGCTTTTACTCCAAAAAAATTCCCCAATCCTCTATGAGAGGGAAGGTATAATTCTGTGAGTGGAATGCACACGTCAAAAAGCAGCTCCTCAGAAAGCTTCTCTCCAGTTTCTATCTGAAGATATTTCTGTTTTCAACATGAGCCTCAAAGCGCTCCCAAGTATCCCTTCACTGACTACACAAAAACAGTGTTAGAATAATGCTCAACCAAAAGAGAAGCTTAACTGTGCGAGTGGAATTCAAATGACACAGAGTAGTTTCACAAAAAGCTTCCTTCTGGTTTCTATCTGAGGGTTTTTCTTTTTCAGCATATTCTAAAGAGCGTTTCCAAAAGTCCTTTCTCGGGTTCCACAGAAACAGTGATTTCAAACTGCTCAATCCAAAGAATGATTGAACTTTATGAGATGAATAAACACATCACAGGCAGTTGCTCAGAAAGCTTCTCTCCAGTTTTCAAAGGAAGACATTTCCTTGCTTACCACAGGCCTCCGGACGCCACTTAATATCCATTCACAGATTCCTCAAAGACAGAGTTTCCAAACTGGGCAATGTAGAGTAAGCTTTAACTCTGTGAAATGAGTGCACATGTCAGAGAGCAGTTTCTTGGAACGCTTCTTTCTGGGTTTTATTTGAGGATATTTCACTTTCTGCCATAGTCTTCAATGCGCTCCGAAATAGCACTTTTTGGTTTTACAGGAAGAGTGTTCAAACACTACCTTAAGAGAAAAGACGTATAACTCCATGAGTGGAATGCACACATCACAAGCAGTTTCTCAGAAAACTTCTCTCTAATTTTTATCTGAAGATATTTCCCGTTTTGACTATGTTACTGAATGTGCTCCTGAATGTCCCCTCACGGATACATCCATGACAGAGTTTCCAAGCTGCATAATGTAAAGAAAGCTTTATTGATGTGAGATGAATAAACATAGCGAAAAGCAGATTCATAGAAAGCTTCTTTCCAGTTTTCATTTGAGCATATTTCCTTTTTCACCATAGTCCTGAATGTGCTCCCAAATGTCCCACCACGAATCCGTTAATGACGGAGTTTCCAAGCTGCATAATGTACAGGAAACTTTATCTATGTGAGATGAATAAACATAGCAAAAAGTAGATTCACAGAGAGCTTCTTTCCAGTTTTTAACTGAAGATATTTTCTTTTTCATCATAGTCCTGAATGTGCTCCTGAATGTCCCTTCGAGGATCCGTTCATGACAGAGTTTCCAAGCTGCATAATGTAGGAAAGCTTTGTCTATATGAGATGAATACAAATATCACAGAGCAGTTTCACAGGAAGCTTCTTTCCAGTTTTTGTCTGAGGCTATTTCTCTTTTCACCATAGGCATCAATATGCTTCAGAATGTCCCTTGGTACCTTCTTCTCCAAAAGGGTTTCCACGATGCTGTATGAGAAGAGAGGTATAACACTGTGAGTGGAATGCATACGTCACAAAGCAACTCCTTGGAAAACTTCTCTCCAGTTTCAATCTGAATGTATTTCCTTTTTCACCGTAAGCCTCAAAGCGCTCCCGAATATCCCATCACATGCTAAACAAAAACAGTGTTAGAGAACTGTTCAATGAAAAGAGAAACTTAACTGAGAGAGTGGAATTCACATGGCATATTACAGTTTCACAGAAAGCTTCCTTCTGGTTTTTATTTGAGGGTATTTCTTCTCCATAATCTAAAGACCGTTCACAAATGTCCTTCCTCAGATTCCACCGAAGCAGTGATTTCAAACTGCTCAATCCAAAGAATGGTTTATCTCTATGAGATGAATACACACATCCCAAAGCAGTTTCTCAGAAAGCTTCTCTCCAGTTTTTATCCTAAGATATTTCCTTTTTCACCATAGGCCTGAATGTACTCCCGAATGTCCCTTAGTGGATCCGTGCATGATGGAGTTTCCAAACTGCGTAATGTAAAGAAAGCTTTATCTATGTGAGATAAATACACATAGCACAGAGGAATTTCACAGAAAGCTTCTTTTCAGTTTCTGTCTGAGGCTATTTCCCTTTTCACAATATACATAAATATGCTCCCTAATATCCCTTGGCAACTTTTTCTGCTAAAGGGTTTCCTTGATGCTGTCTGAGAAGAGAGGTATAACACTGTGAGTGGAATGCACACGTCACAAAGAAGTTCCTCGGAAATCCTCTTTCCAGTTTCTATTTCAATCTATTTCCTTTTTCACCATAAGCCTCAAAGCTCTTCTGAATATTCCTTCCTACGCTAAACATAAACAGTGTTAGAAAACTGCAAAATGAAAAGAGTAGCTAAACTGAGTGAGAGAAATTCTCACCACATATAGCAGTTTCACAGAAAGCTTCCTTCTGATTTTTATCTGTGATTATTTCTTTCTCCATATTCTATAGAGCATTCCCAAATGTGATTCCTCAGATTCCACAGAAAAAGTGATTCCAGACTGCTCAATCCAAGGAATGGTTTAACTCTATGAGATGAATACACACATCTCAATGGAGTTGCTCAGAAAGTTCATCTCCAGTTTTCATTGGAAGATGTTTCTGTGCTTACCTCATGTCTCGGGGCACCACTTAATATCCCTTCACAGATTCCTCAAAGACAGAGTTTCCAAACTGGGCAATGTAGAGTAAGCTTTAACTCTGTGAAATGAATGCAGATATCAGAAAGCAGTTTCTTGGAATGCTTCTTTCTGGGTTTTTTTGACGATATTTCACTTTTTAACATAGTCTTCAATGCGCTTCAAAATATCACTTTTTGGGTTTTAAGGAACAGTGTTCAAACATTACCTTATGAGAAAAGAGGTATAACTCTCTGGATGGAATGTCCACATCACAAAGCAATTTCTCAGGAAGTTTCTCTGCAGTTTTTATTTGAAGATATTTCCTTTTTCACCATAAGCCTGAATGTGCTCCCAAATGTCCCTTCGTGGATCCGTCCATGCAGTGTTTTCAAGCTGCATAATGTAAAGAAAGCTTTATCTATTTGAGATGAATACACATAGCAAAAAGCAGATTCAGAGAAATCTTCTTTCCAGTTTTTATCTGAAGATATTTCCTTTCTCACCATAGGCCTTAATGTGTTCCTGAATGTCCCATTGTGGATCCTTCCATGACGGAGTTTCCAAACTGTGCAATATTAAGAAAGTTTTCTCTATGTGAGATGAATAAACATATCTGTCACAAAGCGGTTTCACAGAAAACTTTCCAGTTTTTGTCTGAGAATATTTCCTTTTTCACCATAGCCATCCATATACTCCTGAATGTCCATTGGTACCTTTATCTCCAAACGGGATTCCCCAATCTTCTATGAGACAAAAGGCATGACTCTGTGAGTGGAATGCACACGTCACAAAGCAGCTCCTCAGAAAGCCTCTCTCCAGTTTCTATCTGAACATATTTCCTTTTTTACCGTAAGCTTTAAAGCACTCCCGAATATCCCTTCGCACTCTAAACATAAACAGTGTTAGAAAACTCTTCAATGAAAACAGCAGCTTAACTGTGTGAGTGGAATTCACGAGACACAGAGCAGTTTCACATAAAGCTTTCTTGTGGTTTTTATCCGAGGGTATTTCTTTTTCAGCATATTCTAAAGAGTATTCCCAAATGTCTTTCCTCAGATTCCACAGAAGCAGTGAATTCAAACTGCTCAATCCAAAGAATGATTTAAATTTATGAGATGAATACACACGTCACAAAACAGTTGCTCAGAAGGCTTCTCTCCAGTTTTCAACGGAAGACATTTCCTTGCTCATCACAGGCCTCTGGGCAACACTTAATATCTCTTCGCAGATTCCTCAAAGACAGAGTTTCCAAACTGGGCAATGTAGAGTAAGCTTTAACTCTGTTAAATGAATGCACGTATCAGAGAGCAGTTTCTTGGAACGCTTCTTTCTGGGTTTTATTTGAGGATATTTCACTTTTTGTACAGACTTCAAAGTGCTCTGTAATATCACTTTTTTGGTTTTTCAGGAACAGTATTCAAACACTGCCTTATGAGAAAAGAGGCATAAATCTCTGAGTGGAAGGCACAGATCACAAAGCAGTTTCTCAGAAAACTTCTCTCCACTTTTTATCTGAAGATATTTACTTTTTCACCATCGGTCTGAATGTGATTCCTAATATCCCTTGGTGGATCTCTCTATGACGGAGTTTCCAGGCTGTGTAACGTAAAGAAAGCTTTATCTACGTGTGATGAATAAACATAACAAAAATCAGATTCACAGAAAGATTCTTTCTATTTTTCACCTGAAGATATTTCCTTTTTCACCATAGTCCTGAACTTGCTATTGAGTGTCCCTTCGTGAATCCGTCCATGAGAGAGTTTCCAAGCTGCATAATGTAAAAAAAGCTTTATCTATGTGAGATGAATAAACATAGCAAAAAGCAGATTCACAGAAAACTTCTTTTCAGTTTTTATCTGAAGATATATCTTTTTTCACCATAGGCATCCATATGCCCCCAGATATCAATTGATACCTTTTTCTCCAAAAGGGTCTCCCTGATGCTGTATGAGAAGAGACGTATAACACTGTGAGTGGAATGCACACATCACAAAGTAGTTCCTCGGAAAGCTTCCCTCCGGTTACTATCTGAATATATTTCCTTTTTCACTGTAAGCCTCAAAGGGTTCCTGAAATCCCTTCGCACGCTAAACATAAACAGTGTTATAAAACTGCTCAATGAAAGAGAAGCTTAGCTGAGTGAGAGGAATTCACACAACACATAGCAGTTTCACAGAAACCTTCCTTCTGGTTTTTATTTGAGGATACTTCTTTCTCCATATTTTAAAGTGTGTTTCCAAATGTCCTTCCTCAGATTCCACAGAAACAGTGATTTCAACCTGCTCAATCCAAAGAATGGTTCTTTCCAGTTTTTGTATGGGGATACTTCCTTTGTCAACATAGCGATCCATATACTCCCGAATGTCCCCTGGTAGCTTTTCCTCCAAAAGGGATTCCCCAATCGTCTATGAGAAGAAAAGTATAACTCTGTGAGTTTAATGCACACGTCACAAAGCAGCTTCTCAGAAATATTCTCTCTGGTATCTATCTGATTATATTTCCCTTTTCACCGTGAGCCTCAAAGCACTTCCGAGTATCCCTTAGCTGACTAACCTAAAACAGTGTTAGAATACTGCTCAATGAAAACAGAAGCTTACGTGTAAGAGTGGAATTCACGTGACCTAGAGCAGTTTCACAGAAAGTTTCCTTATGGTTTTTATTGGAGGGTATTTCTTTTTCAGCATATTCTTAAGAGCGTTCCCAAATGTCCCTTCTCAGGTTCCACAGAAACAGTGATTTGGAACTGCTCAATCCAAAGAATGATTTAACTCTATGAGATGAAAACACACATCACAAAGCAGTTGCTCTGAAAGCTTCTCTCCAGTTTTCAACGGAAGACATTTCCTTGCTCACCACAGGCCTCTGGGCATCACTTAATATTCCTTTGCAGATTACTCAAAGACAGAGTTTCCAAACTGGGAAATGTAGAGTAAACTTTAACTCTCTGAAATGTATGCACATATCAGAGAGCAGTTTCTTGGAACGCTTCTTTCTGGGTGTTATTAGAGGATATTTCACTTTTCACTATAGTCTTCAATGTGCTCCAAAATATCACTTTTTCGATTTTGAAGGAACAGGGTTCAAACACTGCCTTATGAGAAAAGAAGTATAACTCCCTGAGTGGAATGCACACATCACAAAGCTGTTTCTCAGAAAGCTTCTCTCCGGTTCTCATCTGAAGATGTTTCCTTTTTCAGTATATTCCAGAAAGTGCTTCCAAAGTTACCTTCGTGAATCCGTCCATGACGGAATTTCTAAGCTGCCTAATGTAAAGAAAGCTTTACCTATATGAGATGAATAAACGTAGCAAAAAGCACATTCACATAAAATTTCTTTCGGGTTTTCATCTGAAAATATTTCCTTTTTCACCATAGTCCTGAATGTGCCCCAGAATGTCCCTCTCGGATCCGTCCATGACAGATTTTCCAAGCTGCGTATTGTAAAGAAAGCTTTTTGTATGTGAGATGAATACACATAGCACAGAGCAGTTTCACAGAAAGCTTCTATTGAGTTTTTGTCTGTGGCTATTTCCCTATTCACCATAGATGTCAATATGCTCCCAGATACCCCTTGGTATCTTTTTCTCCAAAAGGGTTTCCCCAATGCTGTATGAGAAGAGAGGTATAACACTATGAGTGGAATGCAAGCGTCACAAAGCAGTTCCTCGGAAAGCTTCTCTCCAGTTTCTCTCTGAACATATTTCCTTTTTCAATATAAGCCTCAAAGCGCTACCAAATATCCTTTCACAAGCTAAACGTAAACAGTGTTAGAAAACTGCTCAATGAAAAGAGAAGCTTGACTGAGTGAGAGGAATTCACATGACAATAACAGTTTCAGAGAAAGCTTCCTTCTGGTTATTATGTAGAGATATTTCTTTCTCCATATTCATAAGACTGTTCTCAAATGTCCTTCCTCAGATTCCACAGAAACAATGATTGCAAACTGTTCAATCCAAAGAAGGGTTTAACTCTATGAGATGAATACACACATCACAAAGCAGTTGCTCAGAAAGCTTCTCTCCAGTTATCATCGGAAGACGTTTCCTTTCATACCATAGGCCTCCAGGTGCAACTTAATGTCCCTTAGAAGATTCCTCAAAGACAGAGTGTCCAAACTGGGCAATGTAGATCAAGCTTTAACTCTGAGAAATGAATGCACCTATCAAAGAGTAGGTTCTTGGAACATTTCTTTCTGGGTTTTATTTGAAGATATTGCATTTTTCGCCATAGTCTTCAATGTGCTCAGAAATATCACTTTTTCAGGTTTACAGGAACAGTGTTCAAACAATGCCTTATGAGAAAAGAGATATAACTCCCTGAGTGAAATGCACATATCACAAAGCAGTTTCTCAGAAACCCTCTCTGAAGTTTTTATCTGAAGATATTTCCTATTTCATCATAGGACTGAATGTGCTCCCAAATCTCCCTTCCCGAATCCGTCTATGACGTAGTTTCAAACTGCGTAATAGAAAGAAAGTTTTGGGGGGCGGAGCAAGATGGCCGAATAGGAACAGCTTCAGTCTCCATCTCCCAGCGCGAGCGACACAGAAGACCGGCGATTTCTGCATTTTCAACTGAGGTACTGGGGTCATCTCACTCGGGAGTGCCGGACAATCGGTGCTGGTCAGCTGCTGCAGCCCGACCAGCGAGAGCTGAAGCAGGGCGAGGCATCGCCTCACCTGGGAAGCGCGAGGGGGAAGGGAGTCCCTTTTCCTAGCCAGGGGAACTGAGACACACAACACCTGTACCCTAGAACTTAAAGTATAATAAAAAAAAAAAAAGCAAAGAATGATTTAACTCTCTGAGATGAATGCAATAATCACAAAAGAGTTTCCCAGAAAGCTTCTCTCCAATTTTCAATGGAAGATATTTCCTTGCCTCACTCAGTCCTCCAGTTAACACTTACAAACCCTTCTCAGAATCCTCAAAGACAGACTTTCAAACTGGGAAATGTACAGTAATCTTTAACCCAGTGAAAAGAATGGACATGTCAGAGGGCAGTTTCTTCAAGTGCTTATTTCTGTTTTTTATTGGATGACATTTCATTTTTTGCCATAGTCTTCAAAGTGCTCTGAATATCACTCTTTTGGTTTCACAGGAACTGTATTCCTACTGTGCCTTATGAGAAGAAAGTTATAACTCCCTGAGTTGAATACACACGACACCAAGCAGTTTCTCAGAAAGCTTCCTCCAGTTTTTATTTGACTATATTTCCTATTGCACCATAGGCCCAAATGTGATCCCAAATATCCCTTCGTGGATCCATCCACGAGGGATTTTCCAAGCTGCGTAATGTAAAGAAAGCTTCATCTATGTGAGATGAATAAACATAGCAAGAAGCAGATTAACAGAAAGCTTCTTTCCACTTTTTATCTGGAGATATTTCCTTTTTCAGCACAGTCCACAATGTGCTCCCGAAGGTCCCTTTGTGGAAAAGTCCATGACAGTTTCCAAGCTGCGTAATGTAAAGAAAGCTTTATCTATGTGAGGTGATTACACATATCACAGAGTAGTTTCCTAGAAACCTGATTTTCAGTTTTTGTCTGAGGCTATTTCCCTTTTCACCATCGGCATAAACATGCTTCCAAATATCACCTGGTACCTGCTTCACCAAAAGGGTTTCCCTGATGCTGTATGAGAAGAGAGGTATAACACTGTGACTGGAATGCACACGTCACAAGCAGTTCCTCAGAAAGTTTCTCTCCAGTTTCGGTCTGATCATATTTCCTTTTTCAACATAAGCCTCAAAGAGCTCCCGAATATCCCATCACATGCTAAACATACACAGGGCTAGAAAACTGCTTAATGAAAAGTGAGGCTTAACTGAGCGAGAGGAATTAAGATGACTCATAGCAGTTTCACAGAAATATTCCTTCTGCTCAATCCAAAAAATGATTTGACTCTATGAGATAAATACACACATCGTGAAGCAATTGCTCAGAACATTTCTCTGCAGGTTTCATCAGAAGACGTTTCCTCGCTCACCACAAGCGTCCAGGCTTCACTAAATATCCCTTCACACATTCTTTAAAGACAGAGTTTCGAAACTGGGCAACATAGAGTAAGCATTAACTCTGTGAAGTGAATGCACATATGAGAGAGCAGATTCTTGGAACGCTTCTTCCTCGATTTTATTCAGTATGTTTCACTATTTGTCATAATCCTCAATGCGTTCCGAAATATCACTTTTTTGGTTTCACAGTAACAGTGTTCAAATGCTGCCTTGTGAGAAAGAGGTATAACTCCCTGAGTGGAATGCATACATCAGAAAGTAGTTTCTCAGAAAGCTTCTATCCAGTTTTTATCTGAAGATATCTCCTCTTTCACCGTAGGCCTGAATGTGCTCCCAAATGTCCCTTTGCGGTTCTGTGCATGACGGAGTTTCCAAACTGCAAAATATAATTAAAGTTTTAAGTATGTGAGATGAATAAATATATCTAACACAAAGCAGTATCACAGAAATCTTCTTTCCAGTTTTTGTCTGAGAATATTTCCTTTTTCACAATAGTCTTTGCTATACTCCCTAATATCTCTTGGTAGCTCCTTTTTCTCCAAAAGGGATTCCGGAATCATCTAGGAAAAGAAAGGTATATTTCTGTGACTGGAATGCACACTTCACAAAGCAGCTCCTCAGAAAGCTTCTCTCCAGTTTCTATCTGATGACATTTCCTTTCTCACCGTAAACCTCAAAGCCATCCAGAATATACCTTCACAGACTAAACAATATCAGTGTTATGATACAGCTCAATGAAAAGGGAAGCTTAACTGTGTGAACGGAATTCACGTGACACAGAGCAGTTTCACAGAAAGCTTCCTTCTGGATTTTACCTGAGGATATTTCTTTCTCCATATTCTAAGTATCGTTCCCAAATGTCCTTCCTCAGATTCCACAAAAAAGGGATTTCAAACTACTCCATCCAAAGAGTGGTTTAACTCTATGAGACAAATACAAACATCGTGAAGCAATTGCTCAGAATGTTTCTCTGCAGGTTGCATCAGAAGACGTTTCCTCGCTCACCACAGGTCTCTGGGCATCACTAAACTGGAATGCACACGTCACAAAGCAGTTCCTCGGAAAACTTCTCTCCAGTTTCGTTCTGAACATATTTCCTTTTTCACTGTTAGCCTTAAGACGACACAGAGCAGTTTCACAGAAAGCTTCCTTCGGATTTTACCTGAGGATATTTCTTTCTCTGTATTTTAAGGATTATTCCCAAATGTCCTTCCTCAGATTCCAGAATAACATTGGTTTCAAGCTGCTCAATCCAAATAATGGTTTAACTCTAGGACACGAATACACTCATTGCAAAGCAGTTGCTCAGAACGTTCCTCTGCAGGTTTCATCGGAAGACGTTTCCTCACTAACCTCAAGCCTCCGGGCGTCACTAAATATCCCTTTACAGATTTTCCAAAGACATGGTTTCGAAACTGGGCAACATAGAGTAAACATTAACTCTGTGAAGTGAATGAACATATCACAGAGCAGATTCTTGGAACGCTTCTTCCTGGATTTTATTTAAGTGTATTACACTATTCGCCGTAGTCGTCAATGCACTCCGAAATATCACTTTTTTGGTTTCACAGGAACATTGTTCAAACACTGCCTTGAGAGAAAAGAGGTATAACTCCCTGAGTGGAGTGCATACATCACAAAGTGGTTTCTCAGAAAGCTTCTATCCAGTTTTTATCTGAAGATATCTCCTCTTTCACCATAGGCCTGCATGTGCTGCCGAGTGTCCCTTCACATATCTGTGCATGACGGAGGTTCCAAACTGTGTAATATAATTAAAGTTTTAACTATGCGAGATGAATAAATATATCTAACACAAAGCAGTTTCACAGAAGTCTTCTTTCCAGTTTTTGTCTGAGGATATTTCCCTTTTCACCATAGTCTTTGCTATAATCCCGAATATCCCTTGGTATCTTTTTCTCCAAAAGGGGTTTTGAAATCCCCTAGAAGAAGAGAGGCATATATTTGTGTGTGGAAAGCACATGTCACAAAGGAGCTCCTCAGAAAGCTTCTCTCCAGTTTCTATCTGAAGACATTTCCTTTCTCATAATGAGCCTGAAAGCCCTCCAGAATATTACTTCACAGTCTAAACAAAAACAGTGTTATGATACAGCTCAATGAAAAGAGAAGCTTAACTGTGTGAGTGGAATTCACGTGACACAGAACAGTTTCACAGAAAGCTTCCTTCTGGTTTCTCTCTGAGATTATTTCTTTTTCAGGATATTCTAAAGAACGTTTCCAAATTTCCTTTCTCAGATTCCACAGAAACAGTGATTTCAAACTACTCAATCCACAGAATGATTTAACTCTATGAAATGAATACAAACATCACAAAAGAGTTGCGCAGAAAGCTTCTCTCCGATTTTCAATGGAAGACATTTCCTTGCATCACACAGGCCTCCGGTCGTCACTTGCTATTCCTTCGCAGAACCCTCAAAGACCAACTTTCAAACTGGGAAATGTAGAGTAAGGTTTCACGCTGTGAAAAGAAGAGACATGTCAGAGAGCAGTTTCTTTGAGTGTTTCTTTCTGTTTTTTATTGGAAAACATTTCATTTTTTGCCATAGTCTTCAATGTGCTCTAAATATCACTCTTTTGGTTTTACAGGAAGAGTGTTCAAACTGTGGCTTATGAGAAGAAAGTTAAAACTCCCTGAGTGGAATGCACACATCACCAAGCAGTTTCTCCAAAAGCTTCCCTCCAGTTTTTATATGACTATATTTTTTATTCCACAATAGGCCCGAATGTGATCTCAAATATCCTTTCGCGGATCCATCCACTAGGGAGTTTCCAAATTGTGTAATGTAAAGAAAGCTCCAACTATGTGAGATGAATAAACATAGCAAAAACCAGGTTCACAAAAAGCTTCCTTGCACTTTTTATCTGAAGATATTTCCTTTTTCACCATAATACAGAATGTGCTTCCGAGGGTCCCTTTGTGTATCCGTCCATGAAAGTTTCCAAGCTGCGTAATGTTAAGAAAATTTTATCTATGTGAGATGATTACACATATCACAGAGTAGTTTCCTGGAAAGCTTCTTTTCTGTTTTTGTCTGAGGCTATTTCCCTTTTCACCATCGGCATCAACATTCTCCCGAATGTCACTTGGTACCTGTTTCTTCAAAAGGGTTTCCCCGACACTGTATGAGAAAGAGGTATAACACTGTGATGGAATGCACACGTCACAAAGCAGTTCCTCGGAAAGTTTCTCTCCATTTTCGGTCTGAACATATTTCCTTTTCCACTGTTAGTCTCAAAGTGCTACTGAATATCCCATCACATGCTAAACATACACAGGGATGGAAAACTACTCAATGAAAGAGAGACTTAATGGAGCGAGAGTAATTAAGACGACAAAGAGCAGTTTCACAGCAACCTTCCTACTGGATTTCTCCAGAGGATATTTCTTTCTCCATATTCTAAGGATCGTTCCCAAATGTCCTTCCTCGGATTCCACCAAAAAAAAAAAAAAAAAAAATGATTTCAAGCTGCTCAATCCAAAGAACGGCTTAACTCTAGGAGACACACATCGCAAAGCAGGTGATCAGAACGTTTCTCTGCAGGTTTCATCGGAAGACGTTTCCTCACTCACCACAGGCATCTGGGCGTCACTAAATATCCTGTCACAGATTCTTCAAAGACAAAGTTTCAAAACTGGGCAGCATAGAGTAAGCATTAACTCTGTGAAGTGAAAGCACATATCAGAGAGCAGATTCTTGGAATGCTTCTTCCTGGATTTTATTTCAGTATATATCACTATTTGCCATAGTCCTCAAGGCGTTCCGAAATATCACTTTTTCGGTTTAACAGGAACAGTGTTCAAACACTGCCTTGTGAGAAAAGTGGTATAACTCCTTGAGTGGAATGCATACATCACAAAGTAGTTTCTCAGAAAGTATCTATCCAGTTTTTATCTGAAGATATCTCCTCTTTCCCGTAGTCCTGAATGTGCTCCTGAATGTCCCTTCATGGAACTGTGCATGACGGAGTTTCCAAACTGCATAATATATTTAAAGTTTTAACTATGCGAGATGAATAAACATATATAACACTAAGCAGTTTCACAGTAATCTTTCCAGTTTTTGTCTGAGGATATTTCCTTTTTCAACATAGCCCTCCCTATACTCCCGAATATCTCTTGGTAGCTTTTTCTCCATAAGGGATTCCGGAATCCTCTAGGAGAAAAAAGGTATACTTGTGTGACTGGAATGCACACGTCACAAAGCAGCTCCTCAGAAAGCTTCTCTCCAGTTTCTATGTGAAGACGTTTCCTTTCTCACTATAAGCCTGAAAGCCCTCCAGAATATCCCTTCACAAACTAAACATAAACAGTGTTATGATACAGCTCAATGAAAAGACAAGCTTAACTCTGTCAGCAGAATTCACATGACACAAAACAGTTTTACAGAAAGCTTCTCTCTGGTTTCTCTCTGAGGTTATTTCTTTTTCAGGATAGTCTAAAGAGCGTTTCCAAATGTTCTATCTCAGATTCCACAGAAACAATGATTTCAAACTACTCAATCCACAGAATGATTTAACTCTATGAGATAAGCACAAACTTCAAAAAATAAAGCTTCTTTCCAGTTTTTGTCTGATTCTATTTCCCTTTTCACCACCGGCATCAACATGCTCCCGAATATCACTTGGTACTTGTTTCTCCAAAAGGGTTTCCCTGACGCTGTATGTGAAGAGAGGTATAACACTGTGACTGGAATGCACACGTCACAAAGCAGTTCCTCAGAAAGCTTCTCTCCAGTTTCGGTCTGAACATATTACCCTTTTTGCCATTAGCCTCACAGTGCTCCCGAATATCCCATCACAGGCTGAGCATACACAGGGCTAGAAAACTGCTCAATGAAAAGAGAGGCTTATCTGAGTGAGAGGAATTAAGATGACACAGAGTAGTTTCACAGAAAGCTTCCTTCTGGATTTTACCTGAGGATATTTCTTTCTCCATATTCTAAGGATCATTCCCAAATGTCCTTCCTCATATGCCCCAAAACCTGTGATTTCAGGCTGCTCAATCCAAAGAATGGTTTAACTCTAGGAGATGAATACACACATTGCAAAGCAGTTGGTCACAACGTTTCTCTGCAGGTTTCATCTGAAGAAGTTTCCTCGCTCACCACAAGCCTCTGGGCATCACAAATATCCCTTCACAGATTCTTCAAAGACAGAGTTTCAAAACTGGGCAACATAGTGTAAGCATTAACTCTGTGAAGTGAATGCACATATCAGAGAGCAGATTCTTGGAACGCTTCTTCCCCGATTTTATTTCAGTATATTTCACCACTCGCCATAGTCCTCAAAGCAATCCAAAATATCACCTTTTCGGTTTCACAGGAACAGTGTTCAAACAGTGCCTTGTGAGAAAAGAGGTATAACTCCCTGAATGGAATACATACATCACAAAGTGGTTTCTCAGAAAGCTTCTATCAGATTTTATTGAAGATATCTCCTCTTTCACTATTGGCCTGAATATGCTCCCTAACGTCCCTTCGCTGATCTGTGCATGATGGTGTTTCCAAACTGCATAATATAATTGAAGTTTTAAGTATGTGAGACGAATAAATATATCTAACACAAAGCAGTTTCACAGAAATCTTCTTTCCAGTTTTTGTCTGAGGATATTTCCTTTTTCACAATAGTCGTCATTGTACTCCCGAATATCTCTTGGTAGCTTTTTCTCCATAAAGGATTCCGGAATCCTCTAGAAGAAGAAAGATATATTTCTGTGAGTGGAAAGCACATGTCACAACGCAGCTTCTCAGAAAGCTTCTTTCCGGTTTCTATCTGAATTCGTTTCTTATCTCACCATAAGCCTGAAAGCGCTCCCGAATATCTGTTCGCAAACTAAACAAAAACAGTGTTATGATACAGCTCAATGAAAAGAGAAGCTTAACTGTGTGAGTGGAATTCACGTGACACAGCAAAGTTTCACAGAAAGCTTCCTTCTGGTTTCCCTCTGAGGATACTTCTTTTCCAAGATATTCTAAAGAGCATTTCCAAATGTCCTTTCTGAGATTCCACAGAAACAGTGATTTCAAACTGCTCAATCCAAATAATGATTTAACTCTAGGAGATGAATACAAACATCTCAAAAGAGTTATGCAGAAAGTTTCTCTCCAATTTTCGATGGAGGACATTTCCTTGCTCAACACAGTCCTCTGATTGCCACTTGCTATCCCTTTGCAGAACCCTCAATGATCGCTTTCAAACTGTGAAATGTAGAGTAAGCTTCAAGCCTGTGAAAAGAATGGACATGTCAGAGAGCAGTTTCTTCGAGTGCTTCTTTCTGTTTTTTATTGGATGCCATTTCACTTTTTGCCATAGTCTTCAATGTGCTCCGAATATCACTCTTTTGGTTTCACAGGAACAGTGTTCAAACTGTGCCTTATGAGAAGAAAGTTAAAACTCCCTGAGTGGAATGCACACATCACCAAGAGTTTCTCAGAAAGCTTCTCTCCATTTGTTATCTGACTATATTTGCTATTTCCCCATAGGCCCAAATGTGATCCCAAATATCCTTTCACGGATCAACCCAGGAGGGAGTTTCCAAGGTGCGTAATGTAAGGAAAGCTTCGTGTATGTGAGATGAATAAACATAGCAAAAAGCAGATTCACAGAAAGCTTCTTTCCAGTTTTAATCTGAAGATATTTCCTTTTTCTCTGTAGTCCTGAATGTGTTCCCAAAGTTCCCTTCGTGGATCCGTCCATGACAGTTTCCAAGCTGTGTAATGTAAAGAAAGCTTTATCTATGTGAGATGATTACACATATCACAGACTACTTTCCTAGAAAGCTTCTTTCTAGTTTTTGTCTGAGGCTATTTCGCTTATCCCCATCATCATCAACATGCTCCCAAATATTATCTGGTACCTATTTATTCAAAAGGATTTCCCTGACACTGTATGGGAAGAGAGGTACAACACTGTGACTGGAATGCACTGTTCTGAAAGCAGTTCCTCGGAAACCTTCTCTCCAGTTTCGGTCTCAACATATTTCCTTTTTCACCATTAGCCTCAAAGTGCTCCCGAATATCCCATCACACGCGAATCATACACAGGGCTAGAAAACTGCTCAATGAAAAGAGAGGCTTATCTGATTGAGTGGAATTAAGGCGACATGGAGCAGTTTCACAGAAAGCTTCTTTCTGGATTTTAAGTGAGGATATTTCTTTCTCCATATTCTAACGATCGTTCCCTAATATCTTTCCTCAGATTCCACAAAAACATTGATTTCAAGCTGCTCAATCCAAAGAATTGTTGAACTTTAGGAGACGAATACACACATAGCAAAGCAGTTGCTCAGAACGTTTCTCTGCAGGTTTCATCGGAAGACGTTTCCTCGTTCACCGCAAGCCTCCGGGCATCACTAAGTATCCCTTCACAGATTCTTCAAAGACAAAGTTTCGAAACTGGGCAGCATACTGTAAGCATTAACTCTGTGAAGTGAATGCACATATCAGAGAGCAGATTCTTGGAATGCTTCTTCCTCGATTTTATCTCTGTATATTTCACTATTCACCATGGTCCTCAAAGCGTTCCGAAATATCACATTTTTGGTTTCACAAGAAGAGTGTTCAAAAACTGCCTTGTGAGAAAAGAGGAATGACTCCCTGAGTGGAATGCATACATCACAAAATAGTTTCTCAGAAAGCTTCTGTCCAGTTTTTATCTGAAGATATCTCCTCTTTTACCGTAGGCCTGAATGTGCTCTCGAATGTCCCTTCACGAATCCGTGCATGGAGGTGTTTCGAAACAGCACAATAAAAGAAACTTTCTAACTCTGCAAGATTAATAAACACATCTAACACAAAGCAATTTCACAGAAATATTCTTTCCAGTTTTTGTCTGAGGATATTTCCTTCTTCGCCAGAGCCATCCCTATACTCTCGCATGTCTCTTGGTAGCTTTTTCTCCGAAAGGGATTCTGGAATCTTCTAGGAGAAGAAAGGTATATTTCTGTGAGTGTAATGCAAATGTCACAAAGCAGCTCCTCAGAAAGCTTCTCTCCAGTTTCTATCTGAAGATGTTTCCTTTCACAACGTGCATCTCAAGGCACTCCTGAATATCCCTTCTCAGACTAAACACAAACAGTGTTATGATACTGCTCAATGAAAAGAGAGGCTTAACTGTGTGAGCGGAATTCACGTGCCACAGAGCAGTTTCACAGAAAGGTTTCTTCTGGTTTCTTTCTGAGGTTATTTCTTTTCCAGGATATTCTAGAGAGCGTTTCCAAATGTCCTTTCTCAGATTTCACAGAAACAGTGATTTAAATCTGCTCAATCCAAAGAATGATTTAACTCTATGAGATGAATACAAACATCACAAAAGGGTTGCGCAGAAAGGTTCTCTCCAATTTTCGATGGAAGACATTTCCTTGCTTGACACATGCCTTTGGTTACCACTTACTATCCTTTCGCAGAATCCTCAAAGATCGACTTTCAAACCAGGAAATGTACAATAAGTTTTAACACTGTGAAAAGAATGGACATGACAGAGAGCAATTTCTTCTAGTCCTTCTTTCTGTTTTCTATTAGACGACATTTCAATTTTTGCCGTAGTCTTCAATGTGCTCTGAATATAATTCTTTTGGTTTTACAGGAACAATTTTAAAAATGTGCCTTATGAGAAGACAGTGCAAAATCTCTGATTGGAATGCTCACATCATCAAGCAGTTTCACAGAAATTTCTCTCCAGTTTTTATGTGACTATATTTCCTATTTCACCATAGACCCAAATGTGATCCCGTATATCATTTCGCTGATCCATCCACGAGGGAGTTACCAAGCCGTGTAATGTAAAGAAAGCTTCATCTATGTGAGATGAATAAACATGGCAAAAAGCAGATTCACAGAAAGCTTCTTTCCAGTTGTTATCAGAAGATATTTCCTTTTTCACGATTGTCGTGAATGTACTCATGAAGGTCCATTTGTGGATCCGTCCATGAGAGTTTCCAAGCAGCGTAATGTAAAGAAAGCTTTATCTATGAGAGATGATTACACATATCACAGAGTAATTTCCTAGAAAGATTCTTCCAGTTTTTGCTGAGGCTATTTCCCTTTGCACCATCAGCATCAACATGCTCCCGATTATCACTTGGAACCTGTTTCTCCAAACGGTTTCCCCGACACCGTAATAGAAGAGACGTATAACACTGTGACTGGAATGCACACGACACAAAGCAGTTCCTCTGAAAGCTTCTTTCCAGTTTCAGTTAGAATATATTTCTTTTTTCACTATAAGCCTCAAAGTCCTCCCGAATATCCCATCACAAGCTAAACATACACAGGGTTAGAAAACTGCTCACTGAAAGGAGAGGATTAACTGAGTGATAGGAATTAGGACGATGCAGAGCAGTTTCACAGAAAGCTTCCTACTGGATGTTTCCTGTGGATATTTCTTTCTCCATAATCTAAGGAACATTCCCAAATGTCTTTTTACAAATTCCACAAAAACAGTGACTTCAAGCTGCTCAATCAAAAGAATGGTTTAATCTATGAGACGAATACACACATCACAAAGCAGTGAATCAGAAAGTTTCTCTGCAGGATTCATCGGAAGACGTTTCCTTGGTCACCAGAAGCCTCCGGGCATCACTAAATATCCCTTCACAGATTCGTCAAAGACAGAGATCCGAAAATGGACAGCATTAATTTTGTGAAGTGAATGCACATATCAGAGAGCAGATTCTTGGAACACTTCTTCCTCGATTTGATTTCAGTATATTTCACTATTCGCCACAGTCCTCAATGCACTCCGAAATATCACCTTTTTGGTTTCACAGGAACAGTGTTCAAATGCTGCCTTGTGAAAAAAAAGAGGTATAACTCCCTGAGTGGAATGAGTATATCACAAAGTAATTTCTCAGAAAGCTTCTATCCAGTTTTATCTGAATATATCTTCTCTTTCACCGTAGGCCTGAATGTTCTCCCGAATGTCCCTTCGCGGATGCTTGCATGATGAAGTTCACAAACTGCGTAGTATAAGAAAAGTTTTAACTATGCGAGGTTAATAAATATATCTAACACAAAGCAGTTTCACAGAAATCTTCTTTCCACTTTTTGACTGAAGATATTTGCTTCTTCACCAGAGCCATCCCTATACTCTCGAATGTCTCTTGGTAGCTTTTTCTCCGAAAGGGATTCTGGAACCCTCTGGGAGAAGAAAGGTATATTTCTGTGAATGGAATGCAGACGTCACAAAGCAGCTCCTCAGAAAGCTTCTCTCCAGTTTCAATCTGAAGACGTTTCCTTTCTCATGTAAGCCTCAAAGCGCTCCTGAATATCCCTTCACAGACTAAACAAAATCAAATTTATGATACAGCTCAATGAAAAGAGAAGCATAACTGTGTGAGCAGAATTCACGTGACACAGATGAGTTTCACAGAAAACTCCCTTCTGGTTTCTCTCTGAGGTTATTTCTTTTTCAGGATACTCTGCAGAGCGTTTCCAAATGTCCTTTCTCAGACTGCACAGAAACAGTGATTTCAAACTGTTCAATCCAAAGAATGATTTAACTGTCTGAGATGAATACAAACATCACAAAAGAGTTGTGCAGAAAGGTTCTCTTCGATTTTCGATGGAAGGTATTTCATTGCTCGACACTGGTCTCCGGTTGCGACTTACTGTCCCTTCACAGAACCTTCAAAGACCGACTTTCAAACTGGGAAATTTAGAATAAGCTTTAACCCTGTGAAAAGAATGTACATGTCAGAGAGCCGTTTCTTTGAGTGCTTCTTTCTATTTTTTATTGGAAGCCATTTCACTTTTTGCCATATTTTTCAATGTGCTCCAAACATCATTCTTTTGGCTTCACAGGAACAGTGTTCAAACTGTGCCTCATGAGAAGAAAGTTATAACTCCCTGAGTGGAATGCTCACATCGCCAAGCAGTTTCTCAGAAAGCTTCTCTCCAGTTTTTATCTGACTATATTTCCTATTTCACCATAGACCCGAATGTGATTCCAAATATCCCTTCATGGATCCATCCACGAGGTAGTTTCCAGGCTGCATAAGGTAAAGAAAGCTTCATCTATGTGAGATGAGTAAACATGGCAAAAACAGATTCACAGAAAGCTTCTTTACAGTTTTTATCTGAAGATATTTCCTTTTTCACCATGGTCCAGAATGTGCTCCCGACGGTCCCTTTGTGCATCCGTCCATTACAGTTTGCAAGCTGCGTAGTGTAAAGAAAGCTTTACCTATGTGAGATGATTACACATATCACAGAGTAGTTTTCTAGAAAGCTTATTTCCAATTTTTGTCTGAGGCTATTTCCCTTTTCACCATCGGCATCAACATGCTCCCGAATATCACTCGGTAGGTGTTTCTCCAAAAGGGTTTCCCCGACGCTGTATGAGAAGAGAGGTATAACACTGTGACTGGAATGCACATGTCACAAAGCAGTTCCTCGGAAAGCTTCTCTCCAGTTTCGGTCTGAACATATTTCCTTTTTCACCGATAGCCTCAAAGTGCTCTGGATTATCCCATCAAATGTTAAACATACACAGGGGTAGAAAACTGCTAAATGAAAAGAGAGGCTTAACTGAGTGAGCGGAATTAAGACGACACAGAGCAGTTTCAGAGAAAGCTTCCTTCTGGATTTTAACTGAGGATATTTCTTTCTCCGTATTCTAAGGATCGCTCCCAAATGTCCTTCCTCAGATGCCACAGTGATTTGAAGCTGCTCAATACAAAGAATGGTATAAGTTTATGAGACGAATACACACATCACAATGCCGTTGCTTATTAAGTTTCTCTGCAGGATTCATTGGAAGACGTTTCCTTATTCACCACAAGCCTCCGGGCGTCACTTAATATCCCTTCACAGATTCTTCAAAGACAGAGTTTCGAAACTGGACAACATAGAGTAAGCATTACCTCCGTGAAGTGAATGCACATATCAGAGAGCAGATTTTTGAAATGCTTATTCCTCGATTTTATTTCAGTATATTTCACTGTTCTCCATAGTTCCCATGTGCTCTGAATATCACTTTTTCAGCTTCACAGGAACAGTGTTCTAACACTGCCTTGTGAGAAAAGAGGTATAAGACCCTGAGTGGAGTGCATACACCACAAAGTAGTTTCTCAGAAAGCTTCTATCCAGTTTTTATCTGAAAATATCTCCTCTTTCAACGTAGGTCAGAATGTGCTCCCGAATGTCCCTTCGTGGATCCGTGCATGAAGGAGTTTCCAATCTGCATAATATAAGAAAAGTTTTAACTATGCGAGATGAATAAATATATATAACACAAAGCAGTTTCACAGAAATCTTCTTTCCAGTTTTTGTCTGAGGATATTTCAGTTTTCATTATAGTTGTGTCTATACTCCCAAATAACTCTTGGTAGCTTTTTCTCCAAAAGTGATTCTGGAATCCTTTAGGAGAAGAAAGGTATATTTCTGTGAGTGGAATGCACACATCACAAAGCAGCTCCTCAGAAAGCTTCTCTCCAGTTTCAATCTGAAGACGTTTACTTTTTCACCATAAGCCTCAAAGCCCTCCAGAATATCCCTTCGCAGAATAAACTAAAAACAGTGTTATGATACAGCTCAATGAAAAGAGAAGCTTAACTGTGTGAGCAGAATTCACATGACACAGAGCAGTTTCACAGAAAGCTTCCTACTGGTTTCCCTCTGAGGTTATTTTTTTCTAGGATATTCTAAAGAGCGTTTCCAAATGTCCTTTCTCAGATTATACAGAAAGAGTGATTTCAAACTGCTCATTCCAAAGAATGATTTAACTCTATGAAATGAATACAATCATCACAAAAGAGTACACAGAAAGTTTCTCTCCGATTTTCAATGGAGGACATTTCCATGCCTCACACAGGCCTCCAGACACCACTTATTATCCCTTCACAAAACCCTCAAAGACCGACTTTCAAACTCGGAAATATAGAGTAAGCTTCAACCATGTGAAAAGAATGGACATGTCAGAGAGCAGTTTCTTCGCGTGCTTCTTTCTCTTTTTTATTGGACGACATTTCACTTTTTGCCACAGTCGTCAATGTGCTCCGAATATCACTCTTTTGGTTTTACAGGAACAGTGTTCAAACTGTGCCTTATGAGAAAAAAGTTATAACCTCCTAAGTGAAATGCACACATCACCAAGCAGTTTCTCAGAAAGCTTCTCTCCAGTTTTTATCTGACTATATTTCCTATTTCACATAAGCCCATATGTGATCCCAAATATCCCTTGTGGATCCATCCACGAGGGAGTTTACAAGCTGCATAATGTAAAGAAAGTTTCATCTATGTGGGATGAATAAACATAACTAAAAGCAGGTTCACAGAAAGCTTCTTTCCAGTTTTTATCCGAAGATATTTTCTTTTTCATCATATTCCAGATTGTGCTCCCGAAGGTCACCTCATGGATCCGTCCATGACAGTTTCTAAGCTGTGTAATATAAAGAAAGCTTTATCTATGTGAGATGATTACACATATCACAGAGTAGTTTCCTAGAAAGCTTCTTTCCAGTTTTTGTCTGAGGCTCTTTCCCTTTTCACCATTGGCATCAACATGCTCCCGAGTATCCCGTGGTACCTGTTTCTCCAAAAGGGATTCCCCTATGCTGTATGAGAAGAGAGGTATAACACTGTGACTGGAATGCACATGTCACAGAGCAGTTCCTCCGAAAGCTTCTCTGCAGTTTCGGTCTGAACATATTTCCTTTTTCACCATTAGCCTCAAAGTGCTCCCGGATATCCCATCACACGCTAAACATACACAGGGCTAGAAAACTGCTCAATGAATAGAGAGGCTTAATGAAGTGAGAGTAATTAAGATGACACAGAACCGTTTCACAGTAACCTTCCTACTGGAATTCTCCTGAGGGTATTTCTTTCTCCATATTCTAAGGATCGTTCCCAAATGTTCTTCCTCAGATTCCATAAAAAAAAAAAAAAAAATGATTTCAAGCTGCTCAATCCAAAGAATGGTTTAACTCTAAAAGACCAATACACACATCGCAAAGTAGTTGCTCAGAACGTTTCTCTGCAATGTTCATCGGAAGATGTTTCCTCGCTCACCACAGGCCTCCAGACGTCACTAAATATCCCTTCTTAGATTCTTCAAAGACAGAGTTTCGAAACTGGGCAACATAGAGTAAGCATTAACTCTGTGAAGTGAATGCACATATCCGAGAGCAGATTCTTGGAATGCTTCTTCCTCAATTTTATTTCAGTGTATTTCACTACTCACCATAATCCTCAATGCATTCTGAAATATCACTCTTTCGGTTTCACAGGAACAGTGTTCAAACACAGCCTTGTGAGAAGAGAGGTATAACTCCCTGAGTGGAATGCATACATCACAAAGTAGTTTCTCAGAAAGCTTCTATCCAGTTTTTATCTGAAGATATCTCCTCTTTCACAGTAGGTCTGAAGGTGCTCCCAAATCTCCCTTCACGGATCTGTGTATGATGGACTTTCCAAACTGTGTAATATATTTGAAGTGTTAACTATGCGAGACGAATAACTATATCTAAAACAAGGCAGTTTCACAGAAATTTTCTTTCCAGTTTTATCTGAGGATATTTCCTTTTCACCAGAGTCCTCGCTATTCTCCCGAATATCTCTTGGTAGCTTTTTCTCCAAAAGGGGTTAAGGAATCCTTTAGGAGAAGAAAGGTATATTTCTGTGAGTGGAATGCACACGTCACAAAGCAGGTCCTCAGAAAGCTTCTCTCCAGTTTCTATCTGAAGACATTTCCTTTCTCACCATAAGCCTCCAAGCTATCCACAATATCCCTTCTCAGACTAAAAAAATCAGTGTTATGATACAGCTCAATGAAAAGAGAAGCTTAACTGTGTGAGCGGAATTCACGTGAGTCAGAGCAGTTTCACAGAAAGTTTCCTTCTGGTTTCTCTCTGAGGTTATTTCTTTTTCAGGATATTCTAAAAAGCGTTTCCAAATGTCCTATCAGATTCCACAGAAACAGTGATTTAAAACTGCTCAATCCAAAGTGTGATTTAACTCTATGAGATGAATACAAACATCACAAAGGTGTTGTGCAGAAAGCTCTCTCCGATTTTCGATGGAAGACATTTCCTTGCCTCACCAGGCCTCCAGTTGCCACCTACTATCCTGTCACAGAAACCTAAAAGACCGACTTTCAAACTAGGAAATGTAGTGTAAGCTTTAACCCTGTGAAAAAAAATGGACATGTCAGAGAGCAGTTTCTTCAAGTGCTTCTTTCTTTTTTTTATTGGACAACATTTCGCTTTTCGTCATGGTCTTCAATGTGCTCCGAATAATGCTCTTTTGGATTACAGAAACAGTGTTGAAACTGTGCCTTATGAGAAGAAATTTATCAGTCCCTGAGTGGAATGCACACATCACCAAGCAGTTTCTCAGAAAGCTTTTTTTCCAGTTTTTATCTGACTATCTTTCCTATTTCACCATAGGCCCGAAGGTGATACCAAATATCCCTTCGCGGATCCATCCACGAGATAGTTTCCAAGCTGCGTAATGTAAAGAAAGCTTCCTCTATGTGAGATGAATAAACACAGCAAAAAGCAGATTCATGGAAAGCTTCTTTCCAGTTATTCTTTGAAGACATTTCCTTTTTCATCATAGTCCTGAATGTGCTCCCAAAGGTCCCCTCGTGGATCCATCCATGACAATTTTCAAGGTGCGTAATATAAGGAAAGGTTTATCTATGTGAGGTGATTACACATATCTCAGAGTAGATTCCTATAAAGCTTCTTTCCAGTTTTTGTCTGAGGCTATTTCCCTTTTCACCATCGGCATCAACATGCTCCTGAATATGACTTGGTACCTGTTTCTCCAAAAGGGCTTCCCTGATGCTGTATGAGATGAGAGCTATAACAGTGTGACTGGAATGCACACGTCACAAAGCAGTTACTTGGAATGCTTCTCTCCAGTTTCAGTCTGAACATATTTTCTTTTTCACCATTAGCTCAAAGTGCTCCTGAATATCCCATTACATGCTCAACATACACAGGACTACAAAACTGCTCAATGAAAAGAGAGGCTTACCTGAGAGAGAGGAATTAAGATGACACAGAGCAGTTTCACAGAAAGTTTTCTTCTGGATTTTACCTGAGCATATTTCTTTCTCCATATTGTAAGAATTTTTCCCAAATGTCCTTCCTCAGATTCCACAAAACAGTGATTTCCAGCTGCTCAATCCAAAGAATGGTTTAACTCCATGAGAGGAGTACACACATCGCAAAGCAGTTGCTCAGAACTTTTCTCTGCAGGTTTCATCAAAAGACGTTTCCTCGCTCACCACAAACCTCCAGGCATCACTAATTATCCCTTCACAGATTTCAAAGACAGAGTTTCGAAACTGGGCAACTTAGAGTAAGCATCAACCCTGTGAAGTGAATGTACATGTCAGAGAACAGATTCTTGGAACGCTTCTTCCTCGATTTTATTTCAGTATATTTCACTATTCGCCATAGTCCTCAATGCCTTCTGAAATATCACTTTTTTGGTTTCACAGGAACAGTGTTCAAACACTGCCTCATGAGAAAAAAGGTATAAATTCCTGAGTGGAATGCTTACATGACAAAGTAGTTTCTCAGAAAGCTTCTATACAGTTTTTATATGAAGATATTTCCTCTTTCACCTTAGGCCTGAATGTGCTCTTGAACGTCCCTTTGCAGATCTCTGCATGATGTACTTTCCAAACTGCGTAATATAATTAAACTTTTAACTATGCGAGACAAATAAATATATGTAACACAAAGCAGTTTCACAGACATATTCTTTCCATTTTTTGTCTCACGATATTTCCTTTTTCACCATAATCGTGTCTATACTCCCGAATATCTCTTGGTAGCTTTTTCTCCAACAGGGATTATGGAATCCTCTAGGAAAAGAAAGTCATAACTCCCTGAGTCGAATGCACACATCACCAAGCAGTTTCTTAGAAAGCTTCCTTGCTGTTTTAATCTGACTGTATTTCCTCTTTCACCATAGGCCCGAAGGAGATCTCAAACATTCCTTCACGGATCCATCCACGAGAGAGATTCCGAGCTGCATAATGAAAAGAAAGTTGCATCTATGTGTGATGAATAAACATATCAAAAAGCAGATTCACAGAAAGCTACTTTCCAGTTTTTATCTGAAGATATTTCCTTTTTCACCATAGTCTGCAATGTGCTCCCAAAGGTCCCTTTGTGGATCCATCCAGGACAGTTTCCAAGCTGCATAATATAAAGAAAGCTTTATCTATGTGAGATGATTACACATATCACAGAGTAGTTTCCTAGAAAGCTTCTTTGCAGTTTTTGTCTGCGGCTATTTTCCTTTTCACTTTTGGCATCAGCATGCTCCCGGATATCACTTCGTACCTGTTTCTCCAAAAGGGTTTCCCCGACACTGTATGAGAAGAGAGGAATAACACTGTGACTGGAATGCACACGTCACAAAGCAGTTCCTCGGAAGGCTTCTCTCCAGTTTCGTCTGAACATATTTCCTTTTTCACTGTTAGCCTCAAAGTGCTCCCAAATATCCCATCACACGCTAAACATACACAAAACTAGAAAACTGCTTGATGAAAAGAGAGGCTTATCTGAGTGAGAGGAATTAAGACGACACAGAGCAGCTTCACAGAAAGCTTTCTTCTGGATTTTATCTGAGAATATTTCTCTCTCCATATTCTAAGGATCACTCCTAAATGTTCTTCCTCAGATTGCACAAAAACAGTGATTTCAAGCTGCTCAATCCAAAGAATGGTTTAACTCCAAGAGACGAATACACACATCACAAAGCAGTTGCTCAGAATGATTCTCTGCAGGTTTCATTGGAAGACGTTTCCTCACTCACCACAAGCCTCTGGGCGTCACTAAATATTCCTTCACAGATTCTTCAAAGACAGAGTTTGGAAACTGGACCACAAAGAGTAAGCATTAACTCTGTGAAGTGAATGCACATATCAGAGAGCAGATTCTTGGAACGCTTCTTCCTCGATTTTATTTCAGTATATTTCACTATTTGCCATAGTCCTCATTGCGTTCCAAAATATCACTTTTTTGGTTTCTCAAAAACAGTGTTCAAACACTGCCTTGTGAGAGAAGAGGTACAGCTTCCTGAGTGGAATGCATACATTACAAAGTAGCTTCTCAGAAAGGTTTCTATCCAGTTTTTATTTGAAGATATCTACTCTTTCAACGTAGGCCTGAATGTGCTCCCGAATGTCCCTTCATGGATCTGTGCATGACGGAGTTTCCAAACTGCGTAACATAATTAAAGTTTTAACTATGCGAGATAAATAAATATATCTAACACAAAGCAGTTTCACAGAAATCTTTCCAGTTTTTTTCTGAGGATATTTCCTTCTTCACGATAGTCATCGCTCTACTCCCGAATATCTCTTGGTAGCTTTTTCTCCAAAATGGATTCCGGAATCCTCTAGGAGAAGTAAGGTATATTTCTGTGAGTGGAATGTACACTTCACAAAGCAGCTCCTCAGAAAGCTTCTCTCCAGTTTCTATCTGAAGACGTTTCCTTTTGCACTGTAAGCCTCAAAGCCCTCCAGAATATTGCTTGGCAGATGAAACAAAAACAGTGTAATGATACAGCTGAATGAAAAGAGAAGCTTAACTGTGTGAGTGGAATTCACGTGACACAGAACAGTTTCACAGGAAGCTTCCTTCTGGTTTTTCTCTGAGGTTATTTCTTTCTCAGGATATTCTAAAGAACGTTTCCAAATGTCCTTTCTCAGATTCCCCAGAAACAGTGATTTCAGACTCCTCACTCCAAAGAATCATTTAACTCAATGAAATGAATACAAACATCACAAAAGAGTCCGCAGAAAGCTTCTCACCAATTTTCAATGGAGGACATGTCCTTTCTCAACACAGGCCTTCGGGTGCCACTTACTATCCCTTCACAGAAGCCTCAAAGACCGCCTTTCGACCTGAGAAATATAGGATAAACTTTAACCCTGTGAAAAGAATGGACATGTCAGAGAGCAGTTTCTTCGAGTGTTTCTTTCTGTTTTTTATTTGACGCCATTTCACTTTTTGCCACAGTCTTCAAGGTGCTCCGAATATCACTCTTTTGGTTACACAGGAACAGTGTTCAAACTGAGCCTTATGAGAAGAAAATTATAATGCCCTGAATGGAATGCACACATCACCAAGCAGTTTCTCAGAAAGCTTCTCTCCAGTTGTTATCTGACTATATGTGCTATTTCACCATAGGCTCGAATGTGATCCCAATTATCTCTTCACGGATCCATCCATGAGGGAGTTTAGAAGGTGCATAATGTAAAGAAAGCTTCATGTATGTGAGATAACTAAACATAGAGAAAGCAGATTCACAGAAAGCTTCTTTGCAGTTTTTTTCTGAAGATATTTCCTTTTTCACCATAGTCCTGAATGCGCTAACGTAGTTCCCTTAGTGGATCCGTCCATGACAGTTTCCAAGCTGCGTAATGTAAAGAAAGCTTTATCTATGTGAGATGGTTACACATATCACAGAGTAGTTTCATAGTAAGCTTCTTTTCAGTTTTTGTCTGAGGCTATTTCCCTTTTCTCCACTGGCATAAACATGCTCCTGAACATCACTTGGTACCTGTTTCTCCAAAAGGGTTTCCCGGACGCTGTATGAGAAGAGAGGTACAACACTGTGACTGGAATGCACACGTCACAAAGCAGTTCCTCGGAAAGCTTCTCTCCAGTTTCCGTCTGAACATATGTCCTTTTTCACTGTTAGCCTCAAAGTGCTCCCGAATATCCCATCACAGGCTAATCATACACAGGGCTGGAAAACTGCTCAATGAAAAGGGAGGCTTATCCGAGTGAGTGGAATTAAGATGACACAGAGCAGATTCACAGAAAGATTCCTTCTGGATTTTAACTGAGCATATATCTTTCTCCATATTCTAAGGATCATTCTCAAATGTCCTTCCTCAGATTCCACAAAAACAGTGACTTCCAGCAGCTCAATGCAAAGAATGGTTTAACTCTAGGAGACGAATACACACATCGCAAAGCAGTTGCTCAGACCGTTTCTCTGCAGGATTCATCTGAAGACATTTCCTCACTCACCACAAGCCTCTGGGCGTCACTAAATATCCCTTCACAACTTCTTCAAAACAGGGTTTCGAAACCAGGTAAAATAGAGTACTCATTAACACTATGAAGTGAATGCACATATCAGAGAGCAGATACTTTTAATGCTTCTTGCTCGATTTTACTTCAGTATATTTCACTATTCGCCATAGTCCTCAATGCGTTCTTAAATATCACTTTTTCGGTTTCGCAGTAATAGTATTCAAATACTGCCTTGTGAGAAAAGAGGTATAACTCCCTGAGTGGGATGCATACATCACAAAGTAGGTTCTTAGAAAGATTCTATCCAGTTTATATCTGATGATATCTCTTCTTTCACGGTAGGCCTGAAGGAGGTCCCGAACATCCCTTCATGGATCTGTGCATGATGGAGTTTCCAAACTGCATAATATAATTAAAGTTTCAACTATGCGAGATGAATAAATATGTCTAACACAAAGCAGTTTCACGGAAATCTTTCCAGTTTTTGTCTGAGGATATTTCCTCCTTCACCATAGTCGTCACTATACTACAGAGAATCTCTTGGTAGCTTTTTCTCCAAAAGGGATTCCGGAATCCTCTAGGAGAAGAAGGGTATATTTCTGTGAGTGGAATGCACACGTCACAAAGCAGCTCTTCAGAAATCTTCTCTCCATTTTCTATCTGAAGACGTTTAGTTTCTCACCATAAGCCTCAAAGCCCTCCACAATATCCCTTCGCAGACAAAACAAAAACAGTGTTATGATACAGCTCAATGAAAAGAGAAGCTTAATTGTGTGAGCGGAATTCACGTGACACAGAGCAGTTTCACAGAAAGGTTCCTTCTAGTTTCTCTCTGAGGTTATTTCTTTTTGAGGATATTCTAAAGAGCGTTTCCAAATGTCATTTTTCAGATTATACAGAAACAGTTATTTCAAACTGATCATTGCGAAGAATCATTTAACGCTATGAGATGAATACAAACATCACAAAAGAGTTGCACAGAAAGTTTCTCTCCAATTTTCGATGGAGGACGTTTTCTCACAAGACACAGGCCTCCGGTTGCCACTTACGACTCTTCCGCAGATCCCTCAAAGACCGACTTTCAAACTGGGAAATGTAGAGTAAGCTTTAACCCTGGGAAAATAATGGACCTTTGAGAGCAGTTTCTTGTAGTGCTTCTTTCTGTTTTTTATTGGACGCCATTTCACTTTTTTCCATAGTCTTCAAAGTGTTCTGAATATCACTCTTTTGGTTTCACAGGAACAGTGTTAAAACTGTGCCTTATGAGAAGAAAGTTATAACTCCCTGAGTGGAATGCATACATCACCAAGCAGCTTCTCAGAAAGATCTCTACAGTTTTTATCTGACTATATTTCCTCTTTCACCATAGGCCCGAATGTGATCCCAAATATCGCTTCGCAGATCCATCCATGAGGGAGTTTCCAAGCTGCGTAATGTAAAGAAAGCTTCATGCATGTGAGATGAATAAACATAGCAAAAAGCATATTCACGGGGGTGGAGCAAGATGGCCGAATAGGAACAGCTTCAGTCTCCATCTCCCAGCACGAGCGACACAGAAGACCGGTGATTTCTGCATTTTCAACTGAGGTACTGGGGTCATCTCACTCGGGAGTGCCGGACAATCGGTGCTGGTCAGCTGCTGCAGCCCGACCAGCGAGAGCTGAAGCAGGGCGAGGCATCGCCTCACCTGGGAAGAGTGAGGGGGAAGGGAGTCCCTTTTCCTAGCCAGGGGAACTGAGACACATAACACCTGGAAAATCAGGTAACTGCCACCCCAATACTGCGCAGTAACACCGGCACACCGGAGATTATATCCCACACCTGGCTGGGAGGGTCCCACGCCCACGGAGCCTCCCTCCTTGCAAACACAGCAGTCTGCAGCAATCTAAATGCAAGGCAGCAGCGAGGCTGGGGGAGGGGCGCCCGCCTTCGCTGAGGCTTAAGTTGGTAAATAAAGCCGCTGGGAAGCTCGAACTGGGTGGAGCTCACAGCAGCTCAAGGAAACCTGCCTGTCTCTGTAGACTCCGCCTCTGGGGACAGGGCTCAACTAAAGGTGCCGAAGCCTGTGCAGACGCGAACGACTCTGTCTGACAGCTTTGAAGAGAGCAGTGGATCTCCAAACACGGAGGTTGAGATCTGAGAAGGGGCAGTCTGCCTGCTCAAGTGGGTCACTGACCCCTGAGTAGCCTAACTGGGAGACATCCCCCACTAGGGGCAGTCTGACACCCCACACCTCACAGGGTGGAGTACACCCCTGAGAGGAAGCTTCCAAAGCAAGAATCAGACAGGTGCACTCGCTGTTCAGCAATATTCTATCTTCTGCAACCTCTGCTGCTGATACCCAGGCAAACAGGGACTGGAGTGGACCTCAAGCAATCTCCAACAGACCTATAGCTGAGGGTCCTGAC